>NW_027509097.1:17917500-18485000 GCF_051911475.1 Siphateles boraxobius
AATTTGTAACATTATAAATGTCTTTGCTGCCAATTTCGATCAATTTAATGCATCCTTCCTTTAAAAAAAATCTTTTTTTCAGACTTTTGAACAGTAGTGCATATGATAAAAAAACGACATAGTTTGGGGAGCATTTACTCAAATTTTTACTCTGGTTAAAGAGCAGAACATCTAAACTGTTTTTGTATAGGCACTGGGTCAACTTCCTCTTTAGGGTCTTCTCTGTCTTTAACCACAAAAGCAGAAATGGTTCTGCATAGGATTAAGCAAGCTTGCCAAAGTGGAAGTGATTTCTGATCAGATTCTAATTTTGAAATGTACATGTTCAACCAATTACAGTGTCGCTGGAGAACAGGCCCGACCACCTGTTATAGATTATATACTCTGATGTGCAGGAAGAGCCAGACCCAGCATTTTACGTTAAAAAATGCACTCTTCATAGTTTGCGCTAGGGTGTGTGTATGCGTGTGGCATGTGTCCTAGGCTCAAAAACTTCCCCGAAGAGACGGTGTAGTTACTATGAAGGAAATCAGATGTCTGAGAGTGCTCAAACATGTTATGTCACTCCAATTCAGCGCTTGCAAAAGCTGGATTCACTTCTCTCATGTTAATTTCTGACAGCTGGTGGAGCACGTCAGTGACAAAAGAAAGCTTGAATGAAAGAATTAATGAAGAAAGTGTTGCAGAACACAATGAAAAACATCCAAACTTTAAGGAGGGGAATTTCTGGCCAAGAAAAGTGCAGAATCTGTCAGGAAGTCGGCTGCAACAGAACGCACTAGAGTTGGCAAAGCACCTCTGGCCCAAACGTATGTTCCATAACCCTTGTCAAACCGCTAACCCAAAATGTTCAGTAATATATTAGAGGAAACAAATCAGAGTCAAGTCCAGAGAGGGCTCCGATCCACATCAGGCACGCCACAGCCCAGCGGCACGCACAGAGTACATTCATCTTTTGCAAATGATACACGCTCATATTTCCTCAGCACATGGAAAGCCGCTGAGAAAACTAAAGTCCATTGAATGAAAGGACGTGGCTGTCACTGCATTCAGGTTAAACGAAATATGGCTGCTCTGGATTTCATTGGTTTCTATGGCTATTCTGCTAATATACTGTAACCACATACAAACTACGAGCGAATGTAACAACCATGTAAAGAACTTTTCTTAAATCGTCTTAAATTGCACTCATTTTGCACTTTGCAAACTTCTGCAAATCCTACAGTATATGTAAAAAATGTTTCAGGTCGGCATTATACCACAAAAAATATGCAATATTTGCTGAAAGCTGAGAATACACAACATTCATGTGGAATCTGAACATGTGATTCCTTATATATGCTGTAATTTTAAATATCTTTTTTTCAGACATTGATATAAAACAATTTAAAAAAAATGATAACTTGCAATAAATATCTTTGCAAGTCTGTGATATAGATAGATCAGGCTTTATTTGCCTCACAGGTGAGAAATTTCAACGTGGATATAAAAAAATACGACAAAGTAAAGCCTAGTTTTTTTTTTTTCTGAATGTCGATATTGAATTTGATCACCTACAGGTTTTTCTGGGGGCATTTTGGATTTTCTTGTTTTTCTTTTTCTTTCTTTTTTTAGATTTGTGTTGTCCACTAAACTGCATGGAATCTGACAAAGAGGGCACAGATTTGAGTGAACAATGAAAGTAAAATAAAAAAACCTATTCTTCGAGTTATGGTTGCTTGCATGACTCTTTCAACGTCCAAAATTGGCATTAAAACAGTTCCAATCATTTTGCTTTTCCATTGATAATTTTTTTACACAAATTAGACCTAAAAATCAATAGATACTTCTGTGGAATCGTGCTGTGATGAAGCAGGAAGTGTGAGGCATTCATTTTTTTCCAACATTTTTTCAGCAATTTGGGAACAATCATTCCAGATTGCATCTCTGCAAGTGCCAGTGGCTCATACCTGCCTGCTGCCCCCAACTGTCCAGCAGCCGACACTACAAACAGAACCGCTACAACAGTGACATCAAGGCACAGGACAATGAAGACAAAATGAACATATTTTATCTACGTGTTAGTACTATCATTTTTGAGAATGAGCTTTTTTCCAAACCATTATAGTTGTATATACACTATCGTTTAAAAGTTTGCGGTTGGTTAATTTTTTTTTAAGTTTTTAAAAGTCTTATGTTCACCAAGGTTCAAAGGATCAAGAATACAGTAAAATAATAAAATGAATAATATTATTACAATTTATTTAATAATTTTTCTGCAGTTTAATATATTTTAACATGTTCTTTATTCATGTGATGGCAAAGCTGAATTTTCAGCAGCAATTACTCCATTCTTCAGTGTCACATGATCATTCAGAAATCATTCTAATGTGTTGAGTGGGTGCTCAGAAAAAGTTATTATTATCAAAATTGTTGAAAAGAGTTGTGCTACTTAATATTTTTGTGGACACCGGGAGGCATTTTTTCAGGATTCTTGGATGAATCAAAAGTTAAAAGAACAGCATCTATCTGAAATATAATTATTTTGTAACATTATAAATGTCTTTACTGTCACTTTAAATCAATTTAACGCATCCTTGCTGAATAAAAGAATAAATTTATTTAAAAAAAAAAAAAACGTATTGACCCCAAAATTTTGAACAATAGTGTAGGCCTATATGACGTGGCATACACTGTACGCACTGAAATGCCCTCGATACTCAGCTCAGTCATAATTCAGTAACAAAGGCACCATAACTACATCTAAAATTATGAAGAACCTAAATATAAGAACTGCACCTCTGCTTGATGATTCATTTACATTAAAATTATGAACACAAACCAAAGAATATAGATTCGGCCGGGTCACAAAATGTTACAAAACCTCCAACTGAATATGATAATATGTCCTAGAAAACAAAGATTTATGCAGAAGAAGAAAGAAAGTTACAAATGAGAAACAAAGCCCACTAAAAATGAAAGATCCGAAGGGTTTAAGGAATTTCAAGAAATGGCTGTAATGTCTCTCCCAGGAGCAGTGTTTTTCTGAACACATGGGTTTTCTCACAGTCCTGACAGGCTGACACAAAACAGAATTACACTTAAAAAAGTCCAAAAAGCCATGTCTTGTTGAAGTGTCTTTAAAATAACTATGATTTGACAGAGAAGCAGTTCAATGAGAGCCTACATTGGAGCCAGCCAGAGAATAAATCAACTTAAATCTCTGTGGAAAAAATCCTCAACTCCAAATCTGAATGGGTATTTAATAAGAAAACCAGCCAATTATTTAGGCATGACTTTATTTGTATTTTTTTGCATGATTTTAAGGATCTCTTACAGTTTCGACCCTCTTCTAAATTGCATTCGGTTATGAGGAGTCCTGTGCAACTGCACTGTGACATTGATCACATGGCCTCCATCTCCATCCAGGCCACTTCAGATGAATTTTTCAGCTGCTCCATTGAAGCCGTTTCATAGCGCATCAACAGTGAAGAGACCCATCCGCCTCTGCCCTACTTCTGCTGCTCTGTGCTTGACACGACAACCATTTAAAGTGCCGTTTTTTCGCTAGCGACTCCTCCACAATTTTCAGCTGTCTCATTCCATTTTTCATTTATCCCTTAATTTGCGATGCAGCTCTTTTTCCGAGTCTGCGTCTTTCTCCTCGCACCCTGCATTATTCAGTTTCTCAGAAGCTCCAACACCCAGAAGACCTAGACCCGACTCTTCCATTTCCATATTTCTACTTAAGGACTTATGTTTTACCATTGCAAACACGTCATACTGAGAATACCAATTTGGACATTGATGCAAGACCTGCAGTAATGTGGCAGCTGGAAAACAGTTTAAGATGGAGATATGGGGTCTCTGAAGCGCAACAGCCCAGGGCAAAACTGAATAGATATAACGGAGAGGTGGACCTGTGACTCTGAAAACAGATCTGAGACTATTGAACATACAATCTGGCTATTGTTTATTTAAACCCTCTGACTACAATAAAAAGATGGTTAAAGTGCCCATATTATGCTATTTTACAGGTTCCTAATTGATCTCCTACAATAGGTTTACATGAATCCAAGGTCAAAAAAACACTTTAATTTTTTCATAATATACATTGCACATAAAAACAGTCTGAAAACGGTTAGTTCGAAGATTCAGTCTCTCTAAACCCCTCCTTTCCAAGAGTCTACTCTGCTCTGATTGGTCAGATGGCCCAGTCTGTTGTGATTAGTCGACCACTTACAGCACGTGTTGGAAATCTAAATTTTTCAGCTTCAGAGGCTTCCTCAGTGCTTGAGCACAGTAATACGAACAGTAACGATGGCGTTATTTTTGCCGTATCAATTCCAGCGCGTGTCGTCATCCTTTAGAAATGCAGGCAGAGTGGATTCACAGCACTGAAAACAGCATCATCTCGACCTGTCGACACCACAAACCAAACTCTTCTAGGCCTCAGCTACAACTACAGTGTTTGAGAACGGGTCAAAGTAGACGTTGTTCACGGCCTGCCAGTGAAGGTCATTCGCTGGTATTATGCAAATATGTTACGTTGGTATGTAACAAACAGGAAGTGAGACTGGAATTGCTGTCGACTCATTTCCACAGATCAGAATTTATTCTTTCTTTTAGGAGACAATAACTTTAATTGTCGTGCACTTTGATTTTTAAAACTTTGCAGACATTTTACATTCACAAACAGCAATATTACACATGGCATGAAAGGTAATATTAAAAAAACTTTAAAAAACATTTTTGATGGTATAGTCCACCCAAAAATGAAAATTCTGTAATTTTACTCACCATCATGTCGTTCCAAACCTGTATGACTTATTTTTTCTGCAGAACACAGAGGAAGATATTTTGAAGAATGTTGGTTACCAAACAGTTTCGGTTCCCATTGACGTCTATTGTATTTTTTTTTGTCCATATAATGGAAGTCCATTTTAATCTAAATTGTTTGGTAACCAACATTCTTCAAAATATCTCCTTTTAAGTTCCACAGGAGAAATAAAAGTCATACAGGTTTGCACCACAGACCACAGTATATGTATATGATGACAGAATTTTTTATTTATTTATTTTTCTTTGGGTAGACTAACACTTTTAAGCATTCAGGAAGTAAAGATGCAGTATATGTAAACCACCATAGAAGGTAACCTTTGACCCTAACTTAGTTGTTTGTGTACTGTATGTGTTTTTTGTCTTTAATTTATGACAAGACAAATTATAATGGCTGACAAAAATGGTGAACCATCAAGGTATATCAACCTTTATCTTTTATTCCAGGAGATCTATGTAGTAAACATATTTTTCCTTGGAATACAATGTAAGAAACAGTTTTATAATTAATTTATTTCTATAAGTAAAAATACATCTGTCCACTGCAGTTCACACCATGCATTAAAGGGAATATTTGTTTATTACGAATTTCCATTCAGCTCTGTCTCTATTAAAATAATAAAATTATGCCATTACACTAGATATTTTTTACAGAAACAATGGCAGACAGCAAAACCAAAAGTCATATTTAAATTTGAAGGCCAAAGTGTGTGTGTGTGTATATTTGTGTTTATGGTGGTGTTGTAATGTACTCACAAGATCCCACGTCTCCTTGCAGCTGAAGTATTTGGGGTACTGGCATGGTTAAAACCACAACGTCAAACTGCTGTGATGCTCCCCCTTTGTGACACACTTCCCAGCAAGTGTCTTTCCGGTGAATGTGAGTGACGTGTCGGTCGTAGAGCACCTCTGCTCCTGCTTGAGTGCGGAGGGGCACAGTTGGCAAATTTGCACATAGCAAAAGAAGTACAAAGGAGAAAAAAAAGGAGAGAGAAACATAGAAGGAAAGAATTCCAAAGAAAGTCACGGAGAAGATTATGTATCATAGAAAAGTCAAGATTTGGATTATGGCACTTGCAAATAGTTTTACATGATCCCTAATTTTAGAAACAAGAGTAATGGTGAAAAAAAAAAAAAAACCTAGGTGTGTAACAATACTCTCATGTAATTTGATATAATTCACGACACTAAAATGACGATAGAATATTATCGCAATACTTCAAGCCCAAAAGAAAGAAAGAACGTTTTTTTTTTATTATAATTACTTTTAAGACATATGGTAACAGTTGACAAAATGTACTGTTTATTAAAATGCTAAATTTGGTATTACAATAAGGGTGGAGTTGAAAAAGCTAGGACTTGGTCCTCCTGGTACCCAATGCACAGGGCAATGGTGAGACATGAGAATAAAAATATTCATGATTATTCACAATACTGTAAATATGTTCGTTGTCTATAAATGTTTACAGATATACTTTTTATACTTATTTATTCTTAAATGTTATTGCGTGACTTGTGGTATTTTTATGTGTGTACTGGAAGCTTCAATAGCAAGGTAGATTCCTTGTGTGTGCAAGCACACTTGGCAAAAAAACTCTTTCTGATTCTGATACTGTAGGCCCCATTTTACTGGTAAAATCAGACATTTGACATTACCAGGACCCACAAATAGTCCCCCATTGCATTATAATAATTTATATTCAACATTATGTACAGGTCCTTCTCAAAAAATTAGCATATTGTGATAAAGTTCATTATTTTCCATAATGTAATGCTAAAAATTAAACTTTCATATATTTTAGATTCATTGCACACCAACTGAAATATTTCAGGTCTTTTATTGTTTTAATACTGATGATTTTGGCATACAGCTCATGAAAACCCAAAATTCCTATCTCAAAAAATGAGCATATTATGAAAAGGTTCTCTAAACGAGCTATTAACCTAATCATCTGAATCAACTAATTAACTCTAAACACCTGCAAAAGATTCCTGAGGCTTTTAAAAACTCCCAGCCTGTTTCATTACTCAAAACCGCAATCATGGGTAAGACTGCCGACCTGACTGCTGTCCAAAAGGCCATCATTGACACCCTCAAGCAAGAGGGTAAGACACAGAAAGAAATTTCTGAACAAATAGGCTGTTCCCAGAGTGCTGTATCAAGGCACCTCAGTGGGAAGTCTGTGGGAAGGAAAAAGTGTGGCAAAAAACGCTGCACAACGAGAAGAGGTGACCGGACCCTGAGGAAGATTGTGGAGAAGGACCGATTCCAGACCTTGGGGGACCTGCGGAAGCAGTGGACTGAGTCTGGAGTAGAAACATCCAGAGCCACCGTGCACAGGCGTGTGCAGGAAATGGGCTACAGGTGCCGCATTCCCCAGGTCAAGCCACTTTTGAACCAGAAACAGCGGCAGAAGTGCCTGACCTGGGCTACAGAGAAGCAGCACTGGACTGTTGCTCAGTGGTCCAAAGTACTTTTTTCGGATGAAAGCAAATTTTGCATGTCATTCGGAAATCAAGGTGCCAGAGTCTGGAGGAAGACTGGGGAGAAGGAAATGCCAAAATGCCTGAAGTCCAGTGTCAAGTACCCACAGTCAGTGATGGTCTGGGATGCCATGTCAGCTGCTGGTGTTGGTCCACTGTGTTTTATCAAGGGCAGGGTCAATGCAGCTAGCTATCAGGAGATTTTGGAGCACTTCATGCTTCCATCTGATTTCATTTTTCAGCACGACCTGGCACCTGCTCACAGTGCCAAAACCACTGGTAAATGGTTTACTGACCATGGTATTACTGTGCTCAATTGGCCTGCCAACTCTCCTGACCTGAAGCCCATAGAGAATCTGTGGGATATTGTGAAGATAAAGTTGAGAGACGCAAGACCCAACACTCTGGATGAGCTTAAGGCCGCTATCGAAGCATCCTGGGCCTCCATAACACCTCAGCAGTGCCACAGGCTGATTGCCTCCATGCCACGCCGCATTGAAGCAGTCATTTCCCGAAAGGATTCCCGACCAAGTATTGAGTGCATAACTGAACATAATTATTTGAAGGTTGACTTTTTTTGTATTAAAAACACTTCTTTTATTGGTCGGATGAAATATGCTAATTTTTTGAGATAGGAATTTTGGGCTTTCATGAGCTGTATGCCAAAATCATCAGTATTAAAACAATAAAAGACCTGAAATATTTCAGTTGGTGTGCAATGAATCTAAAATATATGAAAGTTTAATTTTTATCATTACATTATGGAAAATAATGAACTTTATCACAATATGCTAATTTTTTGAGAAGGACCTGTATAGTGGTTTAATATAGGACGCTTTCAATACAGGCATTCGTTGCATCCATAAGGATATATCATAAGACCCCTAAAAGAAACCCAATTCCAGTTAATATATCTTATGTGAATTAAGCTTAAAGGAGAACTCCGGGCAATTTTTAAGTTAATCTTGATCGTTAGACCTTTGTGAGTACTGACTATAGAAAAAATAACGAACCGGATTGGTGCTTGCTACGCGGAGCAGCGACCGCGAATGCCCAGAGCTCCCACCCAGTTAAAACGGCAGCTATGGGGGCATGGACATAAAGACCGTTTTTGAGCCTCTTAACAGACACAAAATGCAATTAAAATGTCTGTCCAACATGAACAGGGACCCTACATGTGAACAAGATGCGTTTAGCAACTTAGCCATTGTTTCAACTCACCTAAATAGTCTTTTAGACGGCAAGCTGTAGTCTCGCGCTGCAGTCCCGTGCTGTAGCCGCAAAAAGGTAAACAATGTCCAGGTGGGAGGAGCGTTGATCATGTGCGACGAGTTAAGATCAGAGTTGCTTACAAGTGAAGAAGAAATGGTTCGTGTTTGTGCCTTTCCGAATTGTGGCAACAGAATGCGAAAATATAAGAGCTTAAATTTTCATCGTCTTCCTTTTCATGACCTCGAGATTCATTTTAATTGCATTTTGTGTCTGTTAAGAGGCTCAAAAATGCTCATTATGTCCATGCCCCCATAGCTGCTGTTTTAGCTGGGTGGGAGCTCTGGGCATTCGCGGTCGCAGCTCCGCGTAGCAAGCACCAATCCGGTTCGTTTTTTTTTTCTATAGTCAGTACTCACAAAGGTCTAACGATCAAGATTAACTTAAAAATTGCCCGGAGTTCTCCTTTAAGAAGGGCTTAAGGTGACAGAAAAAAACATCAGTATATGAAATTAACATCAGGGAAATGGTGGTAAATAGTGGGCAAATACACAAAATTCACAAAATTCATGCAAATCCCTTACTGTTTTGCTCATCTTTGAATAAGTGTTGAATTGTGTTGTTTCACAATGTTGCTACATTAAAGCAGCTCCATCTGACTGCTGCTTATTGTTCACATGCAAAACATTCTGAACTGTTTCTAAAGACTCAGTCAGAATATTGAATAAGAGTTGTGATATTTGAGTTCATAAATCAGCTTGCAGTCTGGCCAAATTCTTCTGTGCTCTCTCTAGGAAATCAGATTTTTTTTTCTAGAAAGGTAATATTTAGATGGAACAAAACAGCTGGAAGACTCAGGTCTTGCTGACCCAAAAATAATTTTCTGGCAGCACATTTCTGTTATTAAACAGCTGATGAAAAACAGCTGCTTTATGAACAGCAATAAAATCGGTTATTTAATCTGTCTTGCTTCTCTGACTGTGTGAATACATAAAAAGCGTTTCTGTGTGAAATTACCCTGATGGAAAAAAAAAACTTTATGCAATAGCATTTTTTTTGTTGCTATTTTAATACATGTTTTAAATGAAATGTATATTTGCATTATAATAATTTTTGATACAAAACTGCAGGTTTAAAAGTCTCTTATGCTTGCCATGGCTGCATTTCTTTATTAAATACACAGTAAAAACAGTATATTGTGAATTATTGTTACAATTTAAAATAATTGTTTTCTATTTTATTATATTTTACATTTTTTTAATTCCTGTGATGGCAAAGCTTCATTTTCAGCATCATTACTCTAGTCATCAGTGTAACATGATCCTTCAGAAATCATTCTAATATGCTTAGCCTAGTTGGTGCTCAAGAAGTATTTCTTATTATTATTAGTGTTGAAAACAGTTGGGATGCTTAATATTTTTTTAGATTTCCTAGGATTATTTGATGAATAACATTAAAAAAGAGAAGCATTTTATTAAAAATAGAAATATGCTATAAATGTCTTTACTGTAACTTTTGATCAATTATATGCATCTTTGTTGGATAAAAGTATTAATTTCTTTATTCTTTCTGACACCAAAACATTTGAACGTTAGTGTATATCAATATGACTTACAGCAGAACCAGAAGAAGAAATCAGAAATGAAATGCTAGGAAATAAGTTGAACCTGAATTCAAATGACCTACCTGACTCTTTGAGGTAGTGTTTGACGATGGACGAGACCCCATGGGGCGTCACATAGTTCATAATTCCTTCTTCCTTAGACATCATGTCTTCAACAGGAGCAACGAGAGGATTTAAAATGTCTTGTGCTAAGAGTTCTTCATAAAAACTAAAAATACAAGAAAATGCATTAGTGAAAAGAAGCAAATATTTTTATTAACATAAAGCAAAAAAAAAGTATATTTTCAAAAGATGATATGCACACCATACAGAGCACATATAGTACTGAGAAGTAACCCACCTGCTGTGAATACGAGCGTAGTATGGTGTGGCACTTATGTATTGAGCACCAAGGTCAACCGTGCATGAAGGATTGTTTGGACTTCTGCTTGTGGTCATTCTTCCTCCTATAAATATAAATATCATCAGGTCCGATCAATGTGAAACATTAAAATGCTGTTTTAATCTTTAGATCTAAAAAAAATACTCAGTTACAAGAGGGAACGAGTATTGCGTAAGTTAGCTTACGCTACGGCTAAAGTCATCTTTTCTTGAGATATTGAAGCCAAAAACTATCCTTAATTTTGCATTTATTGTCAACGCAGTGCAGCAGCCTGCAGACCTAGAGCAGACCATCTTGCGTGCTCATTGGCTGCCGTGCAGTAACTGCTACAGCCTACCACGAGCCTCGCGCGTGACGTCACACCCAATGAGGGCACTTTGCGCCTTCTATGCATCATAGCCAGCCAAAATGGGGGTGCCTTAGCGTATAAAAGTCAGGCTCGGAGGCTGCGTCACTGGTTTCATCAGCTGAAGCGAAAATCGCTCGTGGCGCCTGCACGGTCTGGTTACGCAATACTCGTTCCCTCTTCTAGAGAGAACCGAGGGTACGTATGTAACCGAGTACGTTCTCTTACAAGAGGTTCTCTCGTATTGCGTAAGTTTGCTTACGCTACGGGAACCCATTGTCAACGCCGTGCGCGCCCAGCCTCCACTTCATGAGTCCCAGGGATTCCCAGGGAACATAGATAAGTGCGAAACAGGTGGCCAGCAATGCGGGCCAGCACATGTTATAAGCACATACAGGGTATATAGAGCGGTGTCGCTGGTCCATATAACTATTCACCATATAGTGCAGCTCAACCAGGAGAGCTTACGTCGCGTGAGAGTAGTCTGCGCATGATAATCTGGGCAGGATACACACACCGCTCACACTGACAGAAGTCTAGCCTGCAAGGCAGGAACTTCCAGGTTATAAAACCTAACAAATGTGGACGGAGAGGCCTAGCCTGCCGCATCACAAATGTCTTGAATGGAAATTTCGCTGGAGCAAGCCCACGACGAGGCCACGCCTCTGGTGGAATGCGCCCTGATGCCCAAGGGGCATTGCAGACCTTTAGACTTATAAGCAGATGCGATAGCTTCCACTATCCATCTGGACAGGCTCTGTTTCGAGGCGGCCAGACCCTTGGTGCGCCCACCAACCGAGACAAAGAGCTGTTTCGAACGCCTGAAAGAGGCGGAGCACGTAATGTAAGCCCTCAGCGCCCTGACGTTTCCAAGTTCTATTCCTAGAAAGGAAACTGACTGACTGGGCAGTAATGAGCTCTTGGTCCAGTTGACCGTGAGGCACAAGCTTTCCAGATGGCTGAGAAGCACTGTTCTGTGAGATAACAGTTCTATCTCTGACTGTGCTAAAAACAGCCAATCGTCCAAATAGTTCAGAAATCGCAGCCCTTTCACTCTCAAGGGGGCGAGAGCCGCATCCATGCACTTCCTAATGTACGGGGTGCCAAAGACAGGCCGAACGGGAGGACGATGAATTGATATGCCCGACCGTCGAAGGCAAGTCTCAAGAATGGCCTGTGACGGGGGACTATCGGGATCTGAAAGTATGCATCTTTCAGATCGAGAGAGATAAACCAGTCCCTCGGGTGAATTTGTGCGAGGATTTGTCTGGTCGTGAGCATTTTGAACGGCCGTCTCATGAGTGCTTTGTTCAAATATCTCAGATCTAAAATAGGTACGAGGTATCTCGTAGAAGATATCTTCTTGGGTACGAGAAAAATAACGGCTGTAAAAGCCTGACTCGCTCAGAGAAGGAGGTACTGGTTCTATGGCCCCTTTGCACAGCAGTTTGGCTATTTCTGCGCGAAGTAGATGCGCTACATCTGCTTTCACTTTCGTCTCGGTCCGTGTTCGAAAGCGAGGAGGACGGCGAACGAACTGAAGCGAATAGCCCTGTTATATTCAGACTATTTTAGCCTGGTTCAGGTCGTACCACTGCGGAGTAGCCAAGTATCTGGGTGACTCTTCATAGACAACAGAGAGAAGTAGCTCAGGCTACAACGTTCTTCCACAAGACGCATGCAGTTCTGTTTATTAACCGCTAACCAATCCGGTGGTCCGGCAAGTCCGAGACTCGAGCCCTCTCTTTTCACCCCTGTTGCTAGGAGGTCTTCGGAGGCCTAGGGTTCAACATAGCGCTGGCTCAGGGCCCTGGTGCCGAGGAAACGTGTAGCGCTTAGCTGGCCGTGAGTGGCGGTGGGTGTCAGCCGCAGGGCGGGCTGAGGGACCTAGATGGGCTGAGGCTGAGGATCTAGGCCTGCTCGATGCTGAGCTCGAGCGCTTAGGCAGAAAGTGTCTCATGGCCTGAGACGACTTCTGAGCTTCTGTGAACCTCTATGAGAAACCCTTTACCGCTGGGCCGAAGAGACTGGAGCTGGAGATGGGCACGTCGAGGAAAACCATCCTGTTCGCTTCAAACTCGGTGAGGTTCAGCCACAGGTGGCGCTCGAGCACGACGAGGCTAGCCATGCTCCTCCCGATAGCCTGTGCTGTAACTTTGGTAGCACGCAAGGCTAGGTCCGTGGCACTCCTGAGGTCGCGGAAGGCCTCAGTCTCCGAGCCATTCTCGTCCATCGACTGGAGGAGTTTGGCCTGGTAAACTTGTAGCTTGGGCAGAGGTGAGCGGCCATGGGCTCTTTGAGTGGCGGCAAAGACTCGTAACCCTTCGCCGTGCCGTCCACAGAGGAGAGCGTTGCAGACATTGATGAGCTTGTGCGTGCAGATTATGGCACGTGCCACGCCTTGGTGAGCTTCTGTTGAACTTCAGGAAAGAATGGAGCAGGCCTGTGGCGTGGGGCCTGCTGGCGCCCTGGCAAAAACCAGCCATCCAGCTGATTTCGAGGTTGCTCTGACGGCAGCGGTGAGGATCCTTAACATCTCTGCGTCCGAGTTAGTGCTAGTAGCTGAGACGCTGACGCACGACTGAGAGGCGAGGGTGGGGTCGACATTCGTTTTACATAAAAGCTTCAATAATCTGAGGAAAAGAGTTTCCCCACTGCGTATAGCTACGCAATACGAGGTGACCATTCTCGAAAGGGAACAGAGCATTCAAATCAGAGGGCTAAAATCAGGGTAGTAAACTGCCTTTTATTTCTTAATTATGACAATATTTTGGTGTAAAAATCATACTAACATTATAAGTGCACCACAGGAAACATTATTTAACAATAAATCAATGCAGTTCATGACCCCTTTAATATAAATGATATTAAAAGTTATTTCACATTCAGCAAAAGTTTACACAGAGGAGGCATCTTTTCCCATCTTAACCCAGTTGTTAATTGGTTTAAACAGCTGTTGCAATTAACTGTTCTGTTCCATTAACCACATTCCAATCATTGTTATTTGACGATATTTGAAGTGTGAGTGTTCTGACAATCAACAAAGTTGATTCAAGAGATGCTGCCTACATATCATGCTATCACAATTATCGTAAATAAATTTTAGTTTCCTAGTAAAAAAAAATTGGACATGAACGCCCTCTCAAGTCTCAAAAATGTTAAAGTTAATGCGATGAGCTCGTAATGACGACTTCAGAAGTGGAAAGTAGGAAATTTCCGATAGCACGTGAAGGCAGCATACTTTCTGGTCATGTGTTCTGAAGTACATTTTTGAGCACTTCTTCATTCATTCTGTCCTTTCAGGCAGAGTCAATAGAAAGCTGACATAAAAAAAATTGTATAATAAAGTTGAAGTTACTTTATATCTGCTCATTTTCTGCTCACTTGTAGAGGAGCTGCAGGTCACCGGTTTAGCAGCTTTTGAGATTTATGTTTAACCCATAATGAGTGATTTGCAGCACATACCACTAATGCAATGATTCCAACACACGAAACATTCACCACTCGAAAAAGTGTTTCATATTAGTTTATAAAATAAGTATCCTGTATGTCAAAACAGATAAGAAGATGCTAACCTGAACCCCGGGATTTGTCCCACACGACTATATTAACCTTGTTTGGCAGCTCCCTCCGCAGCAGACAGGCACATATACTGCCAGTAAGTCCAGCACCAACTATTAGAACTCGAGACATTTTTTTTTAGAAAAATGTAAATTAAGCAGCTAACGTTACTTAAGGTAAAATAGCCAAGCGATCTTGCTAATTTGAAGATTTCACTCGATATGGCATACTGTCACTTTAAGAATTATGAAAGGCTGAAGGTTTTTTTTTGTTGGCCAACTAAAACATTCCCTTTGTTTGTTCAATGTTTGACTGCATAAGTATGCACATCATATCCAAACTTCAAAATAATAATAAAGTTATATGTAAGTTTTGCAGCTATTTGAAGAGTACCTACTCAAATGTATTTTTGATGTCTTAATTGCATTTAGTGTAATTTTTAAATAAATTTTTCGTAGTCGAAAAACTTCAAGGCTTAACTGACCACTGTAAAGCACAATTTATTTAGTCTCATTGTCTAAAAACAAATAATGACGACGTCAGTTTGACACATTTTATAATAATGGAGGATTATTGAATCAAAGGGGAGAAAGCAGCAAATACGTATGAAGCTTCTTCGGAAAAGGGGGGCTGATTGATTAAAGGGTTTTAAGAACAGTGATCAGGTCATGATGTCACTGTCAGCTGATGTTATGTTAAAGCATTATCATCGCTATCAGTCAGTGTGGTTGTAGGGTTGTACTGACCTGACGCTCCACGCGTTTGATTTCAGTGCGCTGCTATGGAGAGCTCATCCGACGTCGGGTGAGTTTCATTATTTTCGTTATTCAATGCTTAGGACCCTTCAACGAACACGGTTCATTAGATCATTAATCAGCTTAATAAGACAAACATGTTTATTCGTGTTCTGCAAAGAATGATGTACAATAGTGCAGGTTAGTAAATTAATTAGCAGTGAACGAAAATACTTTACGACTATTAACTATGTTTGCACTGGCTGACCTCTGATGTATTTGTAACGCTTAAAGTTTAGTTATTTCAAAAGCACTGGCTTGGCTTCTTGTCATTCTTAGCTCGGATGTGCTAACTGAACTGCTTTCGCTTTGTGAAAATGTAGAATTGTAAAATTAAACGTTGCCTAAATTATAAGGCACGTAAATAAAATGTTAACAAATTATATTTGTGTAATAGCCTACCTTAGCCCCTACACTATTTTTGGTGGCAGAAATGTTCGAATAGAAAAAAAGTGAGAATTTTTCAAACATTTTTTTTGTATTTGTTTACCAGTCAAACTGCTCTTGTATAATAAAGTACAATGATGTTCAGCAATGTTTGTTTTTACAGTTTATTTCGTCTAAACAAACTAGGATTTACCTACATTGATTTTTTTATGTATTAATTGCTTACCTTCAGTCACACATGTTGAGCAACACTAAACAATGTATTGATGGCTGCTGAAGAAAAGCATAGATTTTTAACATTGGTTTAGATTAGTCTTGGGAAACCCGGTATGTTCATACACTGTTTGTGAACGTTCAACAGAAAGAAGATATCATGGCTGGTCTTGTCTCTGGTATTGCTTACACTTGGGCTGGTTCAGTGCAGGTCGCCTTCTCAGGACAAGGCAGGATTGGACCCTGAAGTCAATATGAACATCGTAAGTGACCAATACAAAATGTAACATGTAATAAGACAAGCTGCAATTAGTGTTTTTCATTACTCCTCAGTAAATTATCAATGAGCGATAAAACACCATGAATATAGAACAAATTCTTGTAAATTGGGTCACTTTTGTCATTCTCAGTGGTGACAAAAATGAAGTTATTCAACAACATTCTGATCAGCTTTGTGGACAATACTTTGTGAAATGCAGAGTTATTGAAGTGAAACAAACACTTTAGATCTTGCATAAACCTTAAAGTGCTCCTATTATGGTTTTTCAAATATACCCTTTCATGCAGTGTGTAATATAGCTGTTTGTGAAATGTAAATGTTCTGCAAAAGTTGCAAAAACTAAATCAGTTCTGAACCGCCTATACGAAGTGTTTGTTATTCGTATCCCACTGAGTGATGGTTCTACATCACTAGAAAATACATTTGCATAATGACCACCTATGTTGTACGTGGTCCGCCCGTGGTCCAATACAACTTGACCCAACCTCAAATCTCGGAGTTCAACGCGGGATTCGCATGCTTCAATGCTCGCTCTTGATAGATGGGTTGGTAGTAGTACCATTTATTTGGACCAATTTGCTCCTCAGAATCACAACCTGTAAGTATGAATTAAGTTATTTTGATTAAGAATTAAATTCTCATTTTGGTAAATTGTTAATTTGTTCTCTCGTTTTAGTAAATCGTGTCCACGTTGATTTAACTAAAACAAGGGAACAAATTAGTACAAAATGGCCATGATTTAGTAAATTGAGGAAACTAATTACTAATTGTGCGCACTATTTACTTCTTAAAACAAGGAACAAATTGTAAAACATGCTGACATATTAGTAAGTCGTGGCAACTAATTGTTAATTCGTAGCCACGATAAACTTTTTTTTTTCTTGCATTTTATGTGTGTGGCTCCTTAATACAGTGAGAATATGAAGCTCACACTCAAGGAGGAAAAAGCACCTCAGTTTTATTCAGAGCCCCAAACTGAGGAAAATTATGCAATTCGGTTTAGATGTTGTTATTTAACTATATGGTCAAAAATTGTTGCAATTTTGATAGCTTTTAATATAAATCAATGAGATTTTTATAACAGTATAACAGACTTCCAGAAAAAAACATCATAGAAATATCAGTTGTAACTTTGTATCTCCCAATAATACTCCCAATAGTCTTAATAAGATGTTTTTTTTAATTATTTTTCTAAACAATTATGTGTGGATAATGAAGCAAACCTATACTACATAAGGACTTGTAACTCAGCTGACCACATAAATGTCATGTCATGTTTTGAACTTTGCACTAGATTTGTAATATTATTTGCAGTTCTCTAGTTTGACATGTGCTTAGAGAGAAGTGGATTCATTAGTCGACCACCTCTATAACAAACTACATTTTGCACTTTGTCCTTCCACATTTCACTGTGGCTCGCCCCACTCGCCCGCAAATATGTACATGCATGAAATATCCATATATGAAATATATGCTCATATTATAGAGTAAAAACATATACCAGTAAGTAATATTCATAGCTATATATGAAACTAATTCGAAATTGGAACAATTCCATATATTGCCATATTAATTTATCCCTTATAAATATATATGTTTATGTATCTATAATGCATGTCTCACATATGAAATATCCATGCACAAAATATATTCTCATTGTATATTGGTCTTAACATACTGTACCATAAAAAAATGCATCATTTAAATATTTTGTTTGATGTAGCTAATAGCTATATAAACTAATTTTACGATGGGTATTTCATATATGGTATAAACTAATATCTTTATATACCCTGAGGATATATATATGTGGTAATAATGTATGGCCTTATATGAAAACATAAATGACAACACCACTCTCGATATAGGGACATATAGGCCTATGTCATATATTACATTTACGTACAATAGGCCTACTGTATGGGTCTTGGGAGCTGAATGCAGAGTACATCATCATGTTATCACATTTGTAAAAGTGTATATCTTGGTTCATAAGTGTTTTTAAGAAAAACTTTTTTTCTCAGTGTGTGGAAATGGGAAGAGAAACATTATTCACCAGTTCAGCAAATTTTTTCATATTTGAGATTAGACCGCTTTAAATAAAATCTTTTCCCAGAGACTCTGTAAGGGAATTGAACTCTTAGTGACATTTGTGCACTTTTATGTGTGGTTAGATATGAAACAAGACTTCTTGGTTTAAATAATGATATCTCATAATCATTGTTTGATAATTTGCACAGGTCAGAAAACCATTTGCAGAAACGCCGATAAGACTAGTGATTTGTGACAAGTAATTTGTTGGTTTTAATACAATAACTGGGTTTTATACTCTGGGTTTCACATACTTGCATTCATAAGGAGATGATTGAGCCTTGAAATAGTTTTACGTGGGCTACTTAAAGGAATAGTTTAATTCGTAAATGAAAATTCCGTCATTATTTTTCATTCGAACACGATAGGAGAGTTTAAATACTCTTAATCCAGTTCTTTTCAGTTTTGTCAACTGTTTTTTTTTTGGGTCAACAATGCCTTGAAAGGTTCAATGTAACGAAAGTAGACAGATTTTTTTCTTTTCATCTGAGTGAAACGGAATAAAGAAAACGTAAAAAATGTAGGGTGGGGACTTGGTTCTATCCATCGGTTGTTGAAAAGAAAAAAATTACACACAAACATTTAGGGTTGTAAAGTACTTGAGTAAATATAATTAGTTATTTTTGGCCACTCTGTAAATTTACTGAGTATCAAATATATGAGCAACTTTATTAGTTTTATTAGTCAGAGGTGCACTCAAAAAACAGGTAAGCCTTTTTTTAAGATTTACAAATTTCAATTGTATTGTAAAATTCCAACAAATTGATTTTAATAATCCCTCCATATTATTCATATTATAGATGAGTATTTTTTTTACTCATTTCAAATTCTTAGAGTGTAATAAAACATTTTGTATAAATCTTAATGGAACGAGGGAATGGACCATTTAGTTTGTGATTTTTAATCCATAATATAAATATAATTCATAATATGAATAATATGTACAGATTATTCAATTCAGTTTGATGGAATTTTACTATTCAATTAAAATTCATAAATCAAAAAAAAAGTTGCAGCTCTGAAAAATAAAGATATACTTCAAATTATTTTGAGCTCTGTTATATTTGCTCTTAATTTCAAGGAAAATTACATTATTTATAATGCGGCTCTAAAGTTCCCTTTCAGTCGTTCATGTTCGACATAGTCGACATGTCGACTGATTGGGATCACGCTTAGGGACCCTGTAATCTTAGAGTACTGTTAAAACGAGCCAATGCACATTGGCGTGCGTGAAATGCATCTCACACTACACCCCGCGGTGCGGGTATAAATACGGAAGTGGATGCACGCACTAGATGTCTTTCGCTTTGGAGCCGATCGGTATTCATGTCGATGTCTCTGAAGAGTGTTGTTATTACAATGAGCGAGAGTGTTCTTCTGGAAGACTCTCCTAGTGCTGGTGGTTCTACAGCGTGAGCAAGTGATCGCAAGCTTCTGAGCTCTCCACTGCTGTTTTAACAGCATCATTTTTGTGTGTGTGTTGACGGTTGGTTTGAGGGCAAAGAAGTGAGTGCTTCACTGTTTCAGTTCACTGTTCCCCGCGGTCATTCCCCTGTGTGCTCCGGCACTGGTTCCATTTCCTGAAAGAGCAACACGGGTGCGTTTGAGTCTTTTTCAAGATGTCATTCCATCCGTGTGTTTCTGGATGCGGTCGTTCCCTGTCCCCCTCTGACGGTCACAATGGTTGCATCAGGTGTTTAAAAAAAAACACGTTCTCAGCTCGCCGGCGCTCCCAGTGCCTTGGAGAACTTACCTGGTCATGGACGGCATCTTTCTCTGCCAGAAATGGCACCTCCCCCCCCCCCCCCCCGAACAGGTGCATCTGTGTCCGGCGGCCGCTGCCTTTTGTACGGAGGATCCTCGTCTGCCCCCTAAGGCCTGTGAGTTCTCTTCCGTTCCGATGGGCAGAGCTTACATAGCCTGTGGGTAAGCCGCCTCCTCTTTGCGTGCCATGGTGTTGCTACAGGTCTATCAGGCCAGGGCACTCATGGACATGCACGAGGGTAGCCCAGACTGTGCGCTCGTAGGTGAGCTCCGGACTGCAGCAGACCTCGCCCTCCGGGGCACAAGCATTGTGGCATGCGCGATCGGTCTGGCGATGTCCACTTTAGTGGTCCAGGAGTGCCATCGTTGGCTCAGCCTGGTTGATATGGCAGATGCGGACAAGGTTCGGTTCCTGAACTCCCCAATTTCCCAGGTTGGGCTGTTTGGCGATGCAGTGAGCAACTGTGCCCAACAGTTCTTTGCTGCCCAAGCACAGACGGAGGCCATCCGGCACATCCTGCCCCACTGCTGCCTGCAACCCGCCGCTGGTGGCAGTTCTTCCGCCTGCTCGTCGCTGAGGGCGTCCCCCTGACGCCGCTCCTGGAGCCAGCCAAAGGCAGGCCGCCCAGGTATGGGGGAACGAGCTCTTCAGATGGTTACTGTTCTGCCGCTGGCTCCCCGGAGTCCAGCGGTACCTGACTCAAAAGAAAGAGCAAATTCCTCTGTTCCTGAGTCCCAAGAGGGCCAGGCTGGCAGTGTGCGACCATGTAAAGCCTTGCACCCCTCAGCCCCCTCTTGTTTGCCAGCACGGCATTTCGGTATGGTTCAAGGACCCGGTCATCCGCCTTCTCGCGCATCCCTGGCCGTCTTGTGGAGACAGGTAAGTGTTGTACACCACATTCAGACCCTGCTTCGGGCCACCTTTGCGCCTTCCGAGCTGGGTCCCTGTCCTCCACCTCGCTGCCCCATCTCAAGTACATCTGTGGTCCCCTGGCCCCGTTTGTGGAAGCCAAAAAAGCTTCCCAACCGATCCAGATGGCCCCAAACTATACCATCAGACTCGACTTGCGATTCCTTTTCACTTAGCTTCCGCCCAAGCTCAGTGATATTCATCACACCTAGGTGTTGAGCAAACATGCTCCTAAAATTAGTGACTTTAGTCACACCTAAGTGTTGACCAGTGCTCCTGTCTTGTGTGCGCACTTCGCAGTCTGCTGCGATGCAGCTGCTCCATACCGCCGATTTGAAGGCCGGCCTCTATAAGCCTGTACTTCATTGTACCCTAGAGAGGTGGATCACGACCATCTTGGTCCTGTATGTATTGAGACGGCCCTTTTTCGAAAGCCTCCGTTCAATTTGTTACAGGGGGATGCATTTCCAAAGGCTCCGTCCCAAAGATTGGTCTGAAGCGTTTGACCTGATAGACATGTACTTCAGATCTCTATCCTTCCGCACCACAGGCCTTCCTGTGTTCGTGCGTTCGAAAGGTTTGAAGTATCAGTACAAAGTCCTACCCTTCAAGTGCTCATAGCCATTTGGGTCCCCAGGTCAACTGGGAAAGAGTAAACTCGTCCACAGGCTCCGCATCTCTGAAAGGAGTATGTGGATGGTTAGTGCTGTATAGAAGTGAGAAAGGGTCCCACTGAAACTCTTTAGAGGCTCCTGGGGCATATGGTAGACGCAGCCGCTTGGCTTCCTCCATATGAAAACCGTTTCAGCGCTGACTTTACAGCCGAATCCTGAGGTGGCCGCGGCAGAGCGGCACGCTCCGTGTGAAAGCACACTGGCCTGCCGCCAAACCCTCAGTCCGTAAAAGACCTTTTGTTTCTCTGGGCCAACGGTCCCTAGAACAAGTGTTCATCAATACCAACTGAGGGGCCACGTACAAAGGGCATTGAGTAACGGAGGTTTGGACTTCTAGCATCCTTCCTAACTCCTTCCTCTGAGTACATTCTCAGGGATGGGGCATGATGGCACCCTCGTTTAGACCTTGGAGAGTTCCAGGTCTGATTCTAAAAAGAACGGGATGCGGAGGTTCTGGTTACTACTGCAATAATTTTTATGCCGTAAGAGACTATCACTTCTGTGAGAGCCCCCTCTCAAAATAAGGCATGCTCCCCCTTAGAAGTGGAACCTATTCGTAGCCTCTGTATTGACGCACACCATGATGCAGTGGATACAAATCCGTGGGAAGCACGACTTGATCGTCAAGTTCCTGAGGGGAGCAAGGAGTCTTTTTACCCTATTGGACTTATCTCTGGTGCTACTGCATTGCAGAGACTTCCCTTTAGCCCTGCAGACAGTGAGTTTAAAATCCTGTTTTTAGAGAAACGCTTCTCCTGCTTGCTTGGTCTCTATCTAGAGGGTAGGGAATTGCATGCATTTTCGGTCAGCGAATCGTGCCTAGGATTCGGGCTGGCTAACTCTCAAGATATCTGAGACCCCGGCCTGGATATGTGCCCAAGGTTCATACCTCTCCTACGGGACCAGGTGGTGAGTCTGCAAGTGCTGCCCCGGAAGAGGCAGACCCAGCCCTGGCTTTTCTCTGTCCGTCTGCTCCATTGCGGTTATACATGCTCAGACAGCAAAGCCTGACCTCAGACCAGCTCTTGTCTGTTACGGAGACCAGCAGAAGGGAAGGCTGTTTCCAAGAAGAGGTTGGCCCACTACATGTTGTTTTCACGTGCCCACCTGGGTGGTGAGCTCCTCCAAAGTGAGAGTATTGCTCCCTCCCAGGCGTTGACATAGAGTGCCTCGCTGAACAGATGTTAATAGAGTTGGGGACTGGGTGACACCTATCACGTTCGCTAGAGAACTAGCCTATGTGTCGAATCGCTGCTTCCAGTGGGCCCGTACGCAAACTGTGGACTTGCGTCCTTGGTAGTTTGGACTTGCCAAGTTCGACTCAGGAGTACGAACTCCCGAGGACGAGAGGACGCAAGTCCGTTTATTCTGCAAATGGTACAGCAGCGTTCTTGATCGCTTCACTCAGCTCGCTCTGGCTACTCCGGTTAATTCTTTATGTATATTTAGGCAACAATAAAACAAAATATGTTATAAAAACCACTCTGCCTTTTTTCATTTAAAAAATCTTAAACATATCAAAGGCCACTGTTCCGTTCTTTAAGAATCTGAAAGGGGCGTCAGGAGAGGACACGTTGAAATAACTCGTTGTGTTTTTTCATTTATTCTGATTATTTTTCACACACAGTTGATTAGTCCACAAATAGCAGGTTATAAACCAGTGGACATAAAAAGACAATGGTGTAAACGACAATATTGATAACCACATACATAATATACCATAAATTCTGAAAAATACACACATATCAATAAATATAAATTCCAATATAGCCAGTATTTAATATTATAAACATTATGGAATAATATATAATATATTATGGAATTTAATCAATATTCAATATTATAAATATTATAATATACTTAATGTTTAAACTGAATGACTAAAAACATATACATTTAAACACAGAAATGCAACAGTTTCACACACACCAAATATACAAAAATGTCAATGTTACCAATCGCCCAAAACCACAAAAGGTGTTCTCAATGTGTTGGCCCAAAGTGAAACCAGTGAGTGTAGTTCTAAGTAGTAACGCTAAGCATAGTGATCCCATTATCAATGTAAAGCGATTAACTACATTACCCATCCGGCACCGCAAACAGGAAGTAACTCACGTGACAGTGAAACGCTCCAAATTCAAACATTTACTTAAAGGGGTGGTAAAACGCATTTTTTTCAAAGGCTTGATTGTGTTTATGGGGTGCACTGTAACATGATGTGTTCATGCTTCGTTTTTTAAAAATTGCATTATTTTTCATATATTTTACCTTTATTCTACACTGCTCTGCCCCTCCTTGTAAAAACGGTCTGATGGTTTCCTGGTTCTATGAAGCCAGTCCATCAAAACTACGCAATGGGCTCAGATTGGTTAACTGGCCTAGTGTGTTGTGATTTGCTAACCGTCTAGTGCACGTTCTCTGGAAACTTCACGCCCCGTACCTTAACCGGTAGCCTAGTTTGTGCTTTGTTGTATTAGGCCGGTGACACACTGGCTGAGTGGCGTGAGCGTGTCACTGTTGCGTGTCACTGCTGACACGGATCACCCTTGTTCGACAAATGGGAGAGAGTTGTGGAAGCCCTATATAGTCTACTTCATGTTAATAATAAATATAAAGCCTACTGATAAAGAAACTGTCAGCAGTATTGACAGCAAAATAGACTACAGAATATTCCGTTCTGTATTGACAGGTGCAATATTTGAAAATTGATAAATAATAATTTATCTATTTTTAAATTATATTTTTTATCTAAATTTGTCAAAACCTAGACTTTCAACCATCAAAATGTAATTTATTAATATGTATTCGTGTACAAAATAACATATAACATCTTTTCCTATTCTATTTTGCCTGGAAACGCTTCCTACACGCTTGGGTGTCGCGTGAAAAATAGGCGTCGGTTCTATTTCTAGCATGCACGCGTTTTGTTTTTTATTTCTAGCAAGCCGCGCCTGAGACGCTCTTGTCACGCACGCAGAGCTGCAAGCTCTAACCTGTTAACATGGGAGCCGAAATAAAAATGGACACTATAGTCACGCAGCGAGTATGGGGTCTCTGCGGAACAAAAGTGGAACAAAAGTGGGTGTTTCTAAATTTGTGGGAGTTTTCAAACTGGTGGGTGTTTATAAATCATGCAATGAAAATTATGCCTTTCACCTGACCCCGCCCATAAACCTACCCTCACTGTGACATGGGCAAATCAGGTAACGCGGTTGAAAACGCCCCTCTGTCGCCCACTGATTCGGTAACTCCTATTATTGTCCTGCAGAGACCTATTTGCACGCAGCTGAGACGCTTGCACCACGCAGCCAGTGTCACCGGCCTTATAAACAATGAAACGTTAGTGAAGTTGATCGAGCAGAACCTGTTCAAGAATGGCTGTTAAACAACGTTTCAGAAAGGTTTGTTTTTTGTTGTTCTCTCATTACTTTTCAGATAAGCTGTTATTTAATTGTACTAATTATTATAGAATTACAAAAAATAAGCTTCATAAACAAGAATTTCATATAATCTTTGGAACAAATTGTACTACAGTCCTCAACGGGATTTTTTTGAGACTGCGGATCTATAGTGATTGGTTTTGACTGTACCGTTACTTTTGTATTTTTAGAACGATTGTAGACAAATATCTGTCGACAGAACTATTAACGCAAAACGAACACTAAACATCGGCTGCGAAATCAAACACAGAACCATGTTTAGCATGCCTGTAGATAAACAAGCATGTAGATAAACATAAAAGCTCTAATCAAAGAATAATTTACACTAATTCCAAGTTCGCTGTTGAGATTAAAAAAAAGTTTGTAACGTTAGGTGTTTGTCGGATAACGTTTGTAACGTTAGGTGTTTGTCGGATAACGTTAAGTATGAATGAGCATTTAAAGTAACAGTTAAGGTAAAGTAGTTCCCTTTCAAGGGAACTCGAGCTGCGTTGAGACGCTGTGGGAACGCTCTGCGTGATTGCGTCGTGAAGCACGTGTATAATCAGTCCAATGGAAGAGCGAGACATCATAGACGGGTGACGTCATAGACCAGGAAGCTATAAAGTACACCAGAAAACAGACCGCGACAGCTTCTGTGCCTTCAGCAAGCGATCTGTGTATTCTGTCCTTGTCATATTTATTGTTTTCTGTCAAGTTGCAATATATATTATATAATGGCAAAAGAGAGCAAGCAGCTTTGTGTTGTTCCCTGCCCACGTTATATCACGGGTGGGGACACACACATCAGCTTTTTGTTACTATTTGGGAGTGGAGCATGCCACAGTCAGTTCTCGAGTGGGCTGACTGTGAGCATTGCGAGAAGCTGTCCGTGAGGACGCTCCACTCCCGCCGGGCGTTCTTCGATGAGGACGGTTCGGTTCGCGCTCCCCGCGCGGGTCCCACATTTGCCGAGGCACGGCGGCGACTCGCATTTTGGGACGGATCTGACAGCGGGGGTTGGGACGGGCTCCGCCCTATCTCAGCTTTCACCTGTCAGATCCAGTGCTGGCGATTTCCAGTTCCGAGGAATTGGTATCGTTAGTGTTTTGTTTAGAAAAAAGAGAACAAAACAAATAAAGATATTAAGAAAAAGGCAGATGTTTGAGTTTGAAATAGATGAAATATATCTGAAAATAGATGAAATATATCTAAAAACAGAAAAACTCTGTATCTCAGCCTCCTCGTCGGGGACTGCTGTTTTTCCCTATCTCCACACTGAGGTGTCGAGATCGTGGAATAAGCCGGTTTCTATTTTATGTGTTTAATGCCCAAACGTCTAACTATAGTAATGCTTTGGGTATTAAGTATCATGGTATGACAGTGCCTCGGGTTAAAGAGACGCATGTGAGCTTTCTCTCTCCTGAGTCGGCGTCATCGTTTTTAACCCCGACGTTACCCACCAGCCATCTTAAATAAATAAATTTTATTAGGCAGCGCTGATGGGTAAAGTATAAGGACATGGATGAATGTGAGGATGTCAGCACTGACGCTATTCGAGAATTCCGTCTTGCAAAAATAGATAAACTATACTGGGGAGGGACGGTTTCGAGAAATCGTTTCTCCTCTGCGTCCACTGGGGGCGACTCTCTGAGCAGGGTCGCAGCACGGCCAGTTCGGTTGTTTTCCTGCTGGTGGCCACAGAGTGATGTGATATAGATATATATATATATATATATATATATATATATATGTATGTTTTTCTGATTTAAAAATAAAGAAAAATAAGATAAATTATGTCTGTTCTTCTGGACGCTCCGCTTTCAAAAAAACTAAGAAATAAACCATTCAGCGGCATTCCAGAGGTTTCTTCCTCACCAAACCAATGTTCCTGCCGCTCCCCCCCAGCAGTCTCGGTCTACTAATCTTCTCGCAGCACAGAGTGCAAAACGAGAATCACCATTTGGGCTCCTCCACAATCGAGGGGGACCTGGGTGGCGGTAGCAGTCTAGCTAGTTAGAGATATGCAAGATCTGAGGACTTTTTTATCTCTAAAATAGCTTGGACAAAGAGGAAGCCCTGACGCCGAGGCTATCAGGCTTCTAAGGGTGGTCCCCTCCGGGGTAGGGATGGTTTTGAGAAATCGTTTCTCCTCGGTGCCCTATGGGGTGCGACTCTCTGAGGAGGGTCGCAGCGCTGCCAGTTCGGTTTTTCTGCCGGTTCGCCGTTCAGGGCACCAATGTGTCAGTGTCCCCAAACGATCCTCCGAGGGGGGTCGTAGAGCAGTCAGTTCGGTTTCCCTGCCGGTTCACCGTTCAGGGCACCGAGGTGCCTGCGTCCCCATACGATCCTCCCGATGAGGGTCGTAGAACGGTCAGTTCGGTTGTTCCCTGCCGGTTCGCCGCTTCAGGGCACCGTAGTGACTGTTCAACCAAATCCAGAGGCCAGTCTTGAGAGACTGGTTCCCCTAGTAGAATTTCTGGCAGCGTGGCAAACTACTGCCACATATTTCTCAGTGGGTCCTGCACACTATTGGAAAGGGTTCAGAATTCAGTTCTTGTCCGCGCAGATTTCTAGGGGTCCTCCCCACTGTGGTGGACCCCGAGCAGGCTTTGGTTATGGAGCTGGAAGTACTGACACTTCTGCAAAAGGAGCTGTAGAAGGGGTTCCTCCTCCCGGCAGACAGTCAGGGTTTTACAGCGATTACTTCATTGTTCCGAAAGAGGATGAGGGGTTGCGTCCTACTGTAGACCTGCGTCATTTAAACAGCAGGTTTCAGAATCTTAAGTTCAGAGTATGCTTACGCCCAATATGATTGTGTCACAGACTCAGTCCGAAGACTGGTTTGTCACAATAGACTTAAAGGACGCTTACTTATCTATCCATCCTCATCACAGGAGGTTCTTGAGGTTTGCTTTCAGGGGCGAAGCATACCAGTATCGGGTTCTTCCTTTCGGCCTAGGTTATCACCCCGCACCTTTACAATATGCGTGGATGCAGTTGTGGCTCATCTGAGATTCCAGGGCATTCGCGTATTAAATTATATCGATGATTGGTTGATTTTAGCTCAGTCCGAGCTTTGGCAGTTCAACATCGAGATGTCGTTCTGTCCCACATAAGGAGGTTGGGGTTGCGGCTCAAAACCAAAAAGTGTACTCCTCCCAGCTCAGATGACCACTTTTCTAGGTGTAATATGGGATTCGACAACATGCAAGCATGTCTGTCTCCTGCACATATTTCTGCGTTTCTCAACCTTGAGCTGAACACGCTCAAAACAGTGGAGATGATCGTGGACTTCAGGAGGAACAGCTCAGCACTCCCCCCACTCACCATCATGAACAGCACTGTGGAAGCGGTGGAGTCATTCAGGTTCCTGGGTACTTCCATCTCTCAGGACCTGAAGTGGGACAATCACATTGACTCCATTGTAAAAAAAGCCCAGCAGAGACTGTACTTCCTTCGCCAGCTGAGGAAGTTCAACTTGCCACAGGAGCTGCTGATTCAGTTCTACTCAGCCGTCATTGAGTCTGTCTTATGCACATCCATCACTGTCTGGTTTGGTTCAGCTACCAAATCAGACATCAGGAGACTACAACGCACAGTCCGGACTGCGGAGAGGATCATTGGTGCCCCCCTGCCATCCCTCCAGGACCTGTACTCTTCCAGAGTGAGGAAGAGAGCAGGTAAAATCATCACAGACTCCACTCACCCTGGACACCACCTGTTTGAACTGTTACCGTCAAGACGGAGACTCAGATCACTGGCCACAAGAACATCTCGGCACAGGAACAGTTTCTTCCCACAGGCCATTTCCCTCCTGAACAGTTAACACACCTCCCAAGGCATACGCCTTTAAGTGCAATACTCCCACTGTTTAGTGCAATATCCTACAACTCAGGTTATACTTATATGTAGATTTATTTATTTATAATATTCAAAACACATTAAATATGTTCATAATCTGTAAATCTGGAAATGTCTATTCTGACTAAACCCAACTGTGATACTTTTATTCTCATATATTTATATTTTTATTCTTTATTCTTAAAATTTGTAGTATTATGTTTCATGTTTCTTGTTGTATTTGTATATGTCCACTGGAAGCCTCAGCACCAAAACAAATTCCTTGTGTGTGCAAGCACACTTGGTAATAAAGCTCTTTCTGATTCTGATTCTGATTCTTCTGTACATGAGACCCCTGCAGTAGTGGCTCAGGACCAAGGGGTTTTCTCCGAGGGGCAATACGTTTTCGCATGATCAAGGTCATGCGGCTATGCCTTCGGGCCTCGTCATGTGGAAGAACATTGGTTCCTCGTCCAGGTCCAGTGTTGGGGGCTTCTTGTCGACGCATAATGCTTTCGACGGATGCTTCCCTCACAAGTTGGGGGCAATCATGAGTGGTCGCTCAGCGAAGGGTCCGGACAACACACTGATGGTCTCGTATATCAGAGCAGATATCCTATTGAGGCAGGGGCTGTGGCCCGGGGAATTGAGACTTCACCCCGAGGTGGTGGAGCTTCTTAGGGAGAACTTCGGTCAACACAAGTCGACCTTTCGCATCGTTTGTACAATGCATTGCCCTTTGTGGTTCCCCTCACGCACCCAGCTCCACTTGGACTGGACTTGATGTATTAGATGTGGTTGACGGTACACCTGTACGCATTCCCGATATCTTTGCTCCTGGGAGCTCTGGAGTTATGGATACTGTGGGCTCGGCCTCTGAGGGGGCCCAGCTCATAGATTTAGGTCTCTCGACCGAGGTCGTGGAGACCATACTCCAGTCCAGAGCTCCCTCCACGAGAAGACTGAATATGCATTGACATGGAAACTGTTCTCTGCCTGGTGCAGAGAACGCCTTCTGAATCTTGTTTCTGCCCTGTTGGTGCAGTACTTGATTTCTGTAATGAATGTTTCTTTGCTGGGTTATCTCTGAGGAGAGATCCTTAATTTCGTCTTCTCCGTGGTACATGAGGCTGAGGCCTGCACGTACTTGGATTTCCACCTGGTTTGGTGACAGTATTTCTTCACCCCAGGGCGGGTTGTATTTCTTAGTTCCCTACTAAATGTGCGGGTCATTTGTGCTCCAGGCCTTCTGTCCTCCACCTTTAATACCCAAGATCAGGAAAAACTTAATCTGTTATGCCCTTTCCAGGCTTTGGATGCGTATGTCCACAGAGCTCAGTGGCGTATATCAGAAAAATTATTTGTCTGCTTCGGGTAACTTAAGATAGGTTGCCCTGCATCTAAACAGATAATGAGCAAGTGGGTAGTTGAGGCTCTCACTTGCTTATGAAGCGGCCGGACAGCCTTCGCCCATGGCTGTTCAGGCCATTCTACAAGGAGTATGGCTGCCTCTCGGCTTTCATTTCGGGGGTTTCCCTTCAGGACATTTGTAATGCGGCAGGCTGGTCCTCACCACATACATTTGTCAGATTTTATGACCTAGACCTCTCATCTCCTGGGGCTAGGCTGCTTGCTTCTTAGTGTGCGCAAGGATTTCACACAGAACGGGTATTTCTCATTATGGCGTAGTGAGTATAGGGTTCCCACCGCGTCTCAACGCAGCTCGAGTTCCCTTGAAAGGGAACGTCTAAGGTTACGTATGTAACCCTGGTTCCCTGAGAGGGAACAAGACGCTGCGTTCTCCTGCCATACTTCCTGCATGCCCTGATCGACTTGCTTCAGACTTTTTCAGAAGCTGTCGCGGTCTGTTTTCTGGTGTGCTTTATAGCTTCCTGGTCTATGACGTCACCCGCCTATGATGTCTCGCTCTTACATTGGACTGATTATACACCTGCTTCACGAAGCAATCACACAGAGCGTTCCCACCGCGTCTCAACGCGTCTCGTTCCCTCTCAGGGAACCAGGGTTACATACGTAACCTGAGACGTTTTTCAACCTTCATAATATATTTCCAAGACCCTTGTGATGGTACATCGACTTACAATAGGTTGAATGACACGTCTGCCATAGCCTGACAGTGGCTGTATCGCTTTTACTGTGACTATGTAACTTCGGGGTTCGGGTAGTAACCGGAGCACAAAAAGAACTACAAAATTCGACTGCTTTACGGCATACATAGTTTTTCTTCGTTTGTGATGTCTTTCATAAAATCATGCATCATACTCTACCTTGTCTGTGGCCATTGTTGATTCCAAAGCCGGTGCTGGATAAACAGCGAGCGTGCGTGTGCGAAAGTAGGCTGTGGTAGGCTAAATTATTTACGACAGCGGTAATGGACAATTCCGCTTCCAACCTGTAGGGCGACTGCAGAGGAAAAGTTCCTTGGTGTTGCTTTAACAAACCAGCAGAGCCAAACAGCGTTGTCATTTGTTTACTTCCTTGCTACAACGTACAATTAACAATACGAACTATTACAGGAAAACACATCAACGAAAAATAAAATCATACTTACAGGTTGTGGCCCGTAAACAAAAAGCTTCTGTTTTTAAAGTTGGAACTGCTCCATCTTTCAGAACAAGCCGATGTGCGAATCCTGCATTGAGCTTGCGAAGATTGTGGAAGCTTTCCTCCATAACATGTGCAGCACAGAGAGCGAGATTTGGGTCATAATTATTAGGGACAGAGTTAAAAATAAATTTTAACCATTGATCCCTAACTCCATCCTCCCTAGGAAGGCTGAACACAGTGGACCTGCAATCCGGATGAAAATAACAACAGCGTTTCGACAGCATTGCGACAACTCATCTCCAAAACAGCAATATAAAATGGCCTCGCCCCGCTAATTAAGTATTCTCGGAGGAGGGGTTTATGTAAATAATGGGATATGCTGACATCAGCAACTCTCGAGGAATGTCGTGTAGTCCAAAACCGTCTGTTTGCTGTAGTCCTTAGAAATTTAATTTCTTAAAAGCAAATATGTCCCTTTGCTTTGAACTTTGAGCACTGTAACTTTGCAGATGTTGTTTATGCTCAAACAGCAACATTACACACTAGCTAAAGTTAAAAAGTGAAATCGTGTTTTACCACCCCTTTAAATATAACTAGAATACTATAAAGCCGACAACGTTAAACATCAGGCCGCAAACAAGGTTTTATCAGCGTAACCAAAGTAACAATTAGCACCTTACAAACCGCGCACATATGCCGCTGCAGTACAACGGTTGTACAAGCAGACAAACAAACTTAAACCGCATCTCAATAGATATAAACAACAGCTTACCAGTGGCGCATCTCTCCTGACAAGGCAACATTCCAAACCTAGTACTCGCTCCTGTTTATAGCTCGTGCTTATTCATTACTGGATTCTAACACACCGTTTTGAGATTTCATTGATTCACGTTTCAACCCTTGGCCTTGACTGGCCAATCCTTCAATTAGGGAAGTGAACCTCCCACCTATTAACCTGCGTTACGTTTCTGCTAAACACCCGTGACATAGTGAATGCGACAGCCACACAAATCTGGTTCAGGCAACGCGTGTAGGCTACATTGATTATCTTCACTGCATATATTTATAACAACACAAAATATAAAACACAACCCTGCTTCTTTCTTTGGTTTCATTTTTAAAAATATGAAACATTATTGATCATTAAAACTGACATTTAACAAACAGACAGGGTTGTGCCATTTTATTTTATTACATGTAGCCTACATACAGTGAAGAGAATGTATAGTAAAATAAATGTTAAAAATATTCTATATATTTTAAAATATATAAAATAAAATTACACTACCCTGTCTCTTTTTGTTAAATGTCAGTTTTAATGATCAATAATATCCAGTATAAAAGTAAGTAGCCTAAAAGGTATAAGATGCTATACAATGAGAAATAAAGCAAACAATTCAGTCAAACATAAGGCAGCTTTCTAATAGGCTACAAAGTTAAATAGCCTAAATATATAAAGTTATGAAACTTCACTTTGCCCTCAGCCAAAACGATTTGCCATGGAACAAACTATAGATTAATGAGACCAAAGATCGACTTATACACAAGACAAATTATATCTCATGTTTACCCACTAGACTAGAGACATCAGAGCCAGTGACAAACATCAGAAGGACTAGCCGAGGAAAAGCTGTTCCAGTCGGGGGTAATGAGCACAGAACTCCCGGGTAATCGCCTGGAAGTTGAAGCCTCGCGGGAGCCTCCATTGTAGCAGAATTTCACCTGCTGTTAGCATTCCATTGACTCCCATTCATTTTGGCGTCACTTTGACAGCAAATAACTTTACATTTGAGGCGTGCAAAGACTTCATTTGTCCATTATTTATTTCTAAATAAACACGACAATGTATAAAAGCCTCCATTACTTTGTATCTTACGTTATGGCCCCGTAGAAGTCGTTTTCGTTAAAAAACAGGCTAACGATTGCGTCATAACCACGCGACTTTATGTCGCACAATAGAGACATTACCGTATATACACGAGGAGAAGGAGCAGGCAATCTTTTACTGTCTATGAGCCAATCGGGGGGACATAGAGGCATAAAGTCAAGGGAGAAGCCCATAGATAGAGAGTCCATAAAAACAACGGGACAAAATATTTCAACAACGTTTTTGAAGAATTAGGTGATTCAGATTTGTTTTGCCACAGCTACTAGAAGATGTACAACTGTCAGACTGTCGTCACGCTCAGTTTGAGCCTGTGCAGTCGCTCAGCCATCAGACAGGAAGTGCAATAATCGGGCTTCAGTCTTCTCCGTTGAAATCAATGGGGTCGCTGTGTCCATTTCTTTTACTGTCTATGCCTAGATCTCACAACTCTGAAAATGTCAGATACATTTTTCAAATAGGCGCTATCTTTATAATTAAACCACAGATTTGAGCTTTAAACAACTACATTCTCGCCTGAAACACTCTTAAAATTACATTTCGTGACATAATATCAGTAGTATTTTGATATTAGGCTACGCGGGTTTTCTCCTCTGCTATTGACGCTTAATTGCTGGTTGGTGCGAGATGCATTCTGGGATACCTGGCTGTCTCAAGTCCGCACAAGTCACCTCTCGATGCATCCTCTATAAAAGGGGTGGATCAACAACACATCCGAGGATTTGAACTGGACTTCGATAGATGTGAACTTTGAATTGGAACAGTAGTTGGGCAGCGACTGATGACGTTTCAAAAGTCCACAAGAACAGTTAAGAACGCTTATTGAGAAATGGCCATAGTCCCGTCGCCACTATTGCTGGACCACCGCTGACCCAGAGTTACACTCAGCTCCTCAGTGAAAAATAACTAGTGCGTGCACCCACTTCTGTATTTATACCCACGCCGCGGGGTGGAGTGTGACGGTGTTGATCCACTTGTCCGACACGACTGTTGCGTGGTGTCGCGACGCCTCCCCCACATTTGTACGTTAATGGGCGTTCCTCTGTTTATCGCTATGGGCGTGGTTTTGACCGAGCGAGAAATGTTGCGTATTAGAACAGAGGACCTGCGAGAGACTTCCCCCCCGTCTCCATATGCTCTACTTCTATTGGATAGTCGGGTCGCGTTCAACGGAATTCATTTGCATAAAGATGGGCATCGGCCATCGGCTTTTTTTCCAAATGAAGCGCCGCCTTCCCGGACTGCTTTGCGGGCGCGTTAAAGTCGCTTGACTTCACCCATAGGAATAAAGTGGAGTGCGGCGTGACAGAAGTGTCGCATGAACAAGTGGATCAGCACCATGAGATGCATTTCACGCACGCCGGCTCGTTTTAACAGTATTCGAAGATGACAGGCTCTCTAAACGTGATACCAATCAGTCGACACGGCGACTACGTCTCTGTTCTCTCCTTCAGGGAACGAGGCTTACATACGTAACCGAGACGTTCTCTGAATTTTCAGTATTTGATTACATTCTGCATTTTATCAGACTTACTTCCTTTTGCTTTTTCATTCTGCAGAAGTACATTAAACATTAATGATTTTTCAACACACACTATTTCTGCATGAAAAGAGGACAAATACCCCATCTCAGACAGAGAGTGAGAGAAAGAAGCACAAGCCCCAGTGCTTACCCTCCCCTTAATGTGTGTTGAGCCAGCAATGGGTTTATCCTTAAGTGGCCTAAAGTAGAATGAGCAGACAGAAGACCCAGGGGGAGTGGGAAACTGCAAAGCCTTTAATTATGCATGGGGAGATTGCATGGCAGGCCTGGAACCAACAAGCTCACACAGTTTCTTTGAAGTCTCTGATTATAATTTATCTCATATCTAGAGGAGGAGGAGGAGGAGGAGTGTGACTCCATACAGATGAAATAATTGTGCTCTTGAAAAGGCAAAATGGCTAAACTAAGAATTTAAGCTGAACTGGTGATTTCTTTTGTCATTACATTTAAAAAAATACTGCCACACTTATGATATTTATTGTATACCTTGGCAAAGAAGAAATGTAGCTATTCTTAGGTGTATATTTCTTCTTCAAAGTGATAACATTATACTGCTTTCATCAGAAAAAAAAACAATGCTTGTGCTATTTTGAAGTGTTGAATTGTCTAAGAATTACTCACTCAAGTGCTTGCTATATCATTTCCTTTATCTTACATTAAGGGTTGTTTCCATTGATTTCTCCATGCTGTCATGCTTCTCATGGACTTTGTCCATGTTCACCACTGTGTTTGTCTCTTATAGAGCGAGATCATCACACACTGGGGCTACACAGCAGAAGAATTCGAAGTGGTCACCGAGGATGGGTACATCCTGAGCGTCAACCGAATCCCACATGGAATCAAAAACAAGGATGGAAAAGGTAATGGTTTTAGTTGGATAGCCAAAATATTTGAATGAGCCCATTCATGCTTGTGTTTGGCCTGTGTTAGTGTGAATTATTAAAGATGGGAGTTTGCTGTTGGCCATCTGAAAGAGGAATCTCTGTAAGATGATATCTGAATTCTCACCATTACAGTGTTGCCATTATTCAATTAAAGTTTATATGTATATCAATTTTCAAAATGAATTTTTGTTTTAAAGCAGTTTAACTGCGAATACTTGTTTTGATGTTACTAGTATTCTGTTATCAGCCAGAGATGAGTGTATGGACAAAGTAATGTCCATATGGTATTAATATACTGTTTTAATACATGTTATGTGGTTAGTTAACTTTATGTATTCAGTTAAAGGGATAGTTCACCCAAAAATGAAAATTCTGTCAGTATTTACTCACCCTCATGTTGTTCCAACCCCGTAAGACCTTCGTTAATTTTCGGAACACAAATTAAGATATTTTTGATGAAATCTGAGAGCTGGATCACTCCTCCATATGTTTCTTCAGGGATTAAAACTTGCCAGCCCCGAAAAGTTATTAAAGACATCGTTAAAATAGTCCAAGTGACTACAGTGGCTCAATCTTAAGTTTATCAAGCGACGAGAATACTTTTTGTGTGCAAAAACAAACAAAAATAACGACTTTATTTCAACTATTCATTTCCTTCTCTGTGGGCCTCTAGTCAGTTAACATAGTGTGATTGCGTTGAGCTACATCACACGTAGGCTCACTATTGGCCGACGCTGGTCATGTGGGTGATGCGTGTGATTTACAACAACAGAAGCTTACGCTGTTAAACTAGTGAACTGACTCGAGGCCCACAGAGAAGGACATTAAAAGCACACCTACTTTTACTTTAATTGAATATGCAGATAAGCTGAAAATTGTTATGTTATGGCAATGTTATGGCAAAACAATTATGATAAGATAACTCACTCCTTGTGCATACAAAACTTTCATGGATTAATACAATTAATGGCAAAATGAATGTTTGGAAATGTAAACGATACTTGGTTACTAACGTAACCTCGGTTCTCTCTAGAAGACGCTATGGGTAAAGTCATCTTTGCTCGAGATATTGAAGCCAAAAATTATCCTTAATTTTGTATTTATTGTCAACGCAGTGCAGCAGATAGCAGACCTAGAGCAGGCCATATTGCGTGCTCATTGGCTGCCCTGCGGCAACTGCTGCAACCCACCACTGAGCCTCGCGCGTGATGTCATGTCCAAGCGCCCTCACGCGTCATAGCCCGCCATAATGGGGGTGGCTTAGCGTATAAAAGCCAGGATCGTAGGTTGCCTCACTGGTTTCATCAGCTGAAGCGATAAGACGCTTGTGGCGCCTGCACGGTCAGGTTACGCAATACTCGTTCCCTCTTCTAGAGAGAACCGAGGTTACGTTAGTAACCGAGTATCGTTCTCTTACGAGAGGTTCTCTCATATTGCGTAAGCTAGCTTACGCTACGGGAACCCATTGTCAACGCCGTGCGCACCCGGCCTCCACTTCATGAGTCCCAAGGATTAGTCCCATAGATAAATAGGAAAAAGGTGGCCAGCAATGCGGGCCAGCACATGTTATAAACACATACAGGGTAAACAGAGCGGCATCGCCGGTCCATAAATATTCAACCTACAGTGCAGCTCAACCAGGAGAGCTAACGTCGCGTGAGGGAAGTCCGCGCATGATAATCTGGGCAGGACAACTCACTGCTCACACTGACAGAAGTCTAGCCTGCAAGGCGGGAACTTCCAGGTTATAAAACCTAACTAATGTGGACGGAGAGGCCCAGCCTGCCGGCTTACAAATGTCATGAATGGAAATTTCGCTGGACCAAGCCCACGACGAGGCCTCGCCTCTGGTGGAATGCGCCCTGATGCCCAAAGGGCATTGCAGACCTTGAGACATAAGCAGATGTGATAGCTTCCACTATCCATCTGGACAGGCTCTGTTTCGCGGCGGCGAGACCCTTGGTGCGCCCACCAAACGAGACAAGGAGCTGTTCCGAACGCCTGAAAGAGGCGGAGCGCGTAATGTAAATCCTGAACGCCCTGACAGGGCAGAGGAGATTCACATCACCCTCACTGTCGGATGCAGGCAGAGCCGAGAGAGAAATGACCTGCGCTCTGAATGGGGTGCCCAATATTTTAGGCACATAACCATGTCTTGGATTGAGGATGACTTTAGAGTCATTTGGCCTGAACTCATGAACTCAAGACACGCAGCACTAACAGATAGCGCGTGTAGATCCCCCACACGTTTAACTGATGACAGAGCTGTCAGAAAAACGGTTTTGAGCAAGAGGTACTTTAGGTCCACGGAGTCTAACGGTTCAAGGGGAAAGCTATCAGGGCCTCTAGGACCAGTGAAAGATCCCAGATGGGAACCAAGGGGGGTCGCGGGGGGTTCATCCGTCTAGCTCCTCTAAGGAAGCGAATGACGAGCTCGTTCCTTCCTATTGACTGGCCGCGCGTCGACTCAGCGAATCCTGCAACGGCCGCCACATAGACGTTAAGCATGGATGGGGACCTGCCCTTATCCAACAGCTCCTGCTATGCAAGCCCAGGACCCCGCTTATTCGTGGGTCTAGATCTCTATCAGCGCACCATTTGGAGAACACCGACCATTTAGACGCGTAAAGCCGCCTCGTAGATGTGGCTCTGGATTGCGTGATTGTGTTCATCACTCCCTCTGGCAGTACAACGGGTATCCGTTGATCAACCATGCATGTAGAGACCAGCGCTCTGGATGGGGATGCCAGATTGAGCCTGCGGGCTTGAGAGGAGGTCTCTCCTCACCGGAATCGGCCAAGGGGCTGTGTGGGACAGCCGCATCAGCTCCGGGAACCAAGTTTGATTCTCCCAGCGCGGGGCTATAAGGAGCACCAAGTGGCGCGTTTCCCTGATTCTCTTGATTACCTGTGGTAACAGAGAGACCGGAGGGAAGGCATAAAGTGGGAGGCTAGGCCAGATTTGGGCCAGCGCATCCTCGTTCTTTGAAAAGAACAGCGGGCAATGAGCGTTGTCTTTTGACGAAAAAAAGTCGACTTTCGCTTTGCCGAAAAGGCGCCATATAACAACTGGCCTGGCACGTGCGCGGCTCTCAGCGAGCGCAGGCGGCCCTGAGACCACATAAGAAGGCGTTCCGTAAGATGGCAGAGGTTTCTGGATCTGACACCGCCCTGACGGTTTAAGTAGGACACCACCGACATGTTGTCCGAGCAGACCAGTACATGGTGGTCCTGTATGAACGGGAGGAAGCGTTTAAGCGCGTTCTCGACCGCTATCATTTCCAGACTTTATGTTTCACTTCCAGACGTTTATGTTGAAGTGTTTCTCTTGGTCTGACCACAGGCCAAAGGCCGGTCTGCCCTCGAAGACGGCGCCCCAACCCAGGTTGGAGGCGTCCGTCGAGATAACCAATCGGTGTGAAACAGGCCCCATCGTCACTCCCCGCTGGTACCAGTCGGCCGCTAACCAGGGCTGCAGAGCCGAAACGCAGCTCTGAGACACTCTGATTCACCTGTAGCCTGAAACCCAAGCCCGGTGAGGCACTTGGGAGTTCAGCCAGCGTTGTAGTGGGCGCATGCGCAGCAGGCCCAGCTGAAGCACAGCCGCAGCTGATGCCATACAGCCTAGCATCCTCTGGAATGTCTTCAGAGGTATAATGCTGCCTTTCTGGAAAGACGCAGCTAGCTGTCGAACACGGCGCGCGCGCTGTGTCGATAAGCGGGCCGTCATAGCCACCGAGTCCAGTTCTATTCCTAGGAAGGAAACTGACTGACTTGGCAGTAATGAGCTCTTGGTCCAGTTGACCGTGAGACCCAAGCTTTCCAGATGGCTGATAAGCGCAGCTCTGTGAGATATCAGTTCCATCTCTGACTGGGCTAAAATCAGCCAATTGTCCAAATAGTTCAGAATTCGCAGCCCTTTCACTCTCAAAGGGGCGAGAGCCGTATCCATGCATTTTGTAAATGTACGGGGTGCTAAGGATAGGCCGAACGGGAGGACGGTGAATTGATATGCCCGACCGTCGAAGGCAAATCTCAAGAATGGCCTGTGATGCGGGGCTATCGGAATCTGAAAGTATGCATCTTTCAGATCGAGAGAAACGAGCCAGTCTCCCGAGCAAATGTGCGCGAGGATTTGTCTGGTCGTAATCATTTTTAAAAGGCCGTCTCATGAGAGCTTTGTTCAAATGTCTCAGATCTAAGATAGGTCCGTCCTTCTTGGGTACGAGAAAATAACGGCTGTAGAAGCCTGACTGGCTCTGAGAAGGAGCTACAGGTTCTATGGCCCCTTTGCACAGCAGTTTGGCTATTTCTGCGTGAAGTAGATGTGCTACATCCGCTTTCACTTTCGTCTCGGTCCGAGCTCGAAAGCGAGGGGGACGGCGAGCGAACTGAAGCGACAAGCCCTGACTTATCGTGCTTAGCACCCAATCTGTCACACCTGGAATAGCCTTCCATTCTTCTACATGTATGGGTAGGGACAGAATGGACTCCGGGTTCCGTTGGCCGCGCAGCGCGGGTTCGGGAAACTGTACCGGAGGCGTGAGCGGGGTGCGCGCACTCTCTGATCTCAGTAACGGCAGCTCGCCGACAGCTGTAACTGCCTGAACCACTTGATATGACCCGATTACTGGGAATGGGGAACATTTCGTGGTGATATTTATTGCGAGCGGAGCCTGGGGCGAAGTGTTTGTCCGTAAGCGTGAGTGCTCGTGTGCGGTCATGTGACTTATGTTCATAACATGGCCGCTGTGAGGCTGTTGCCGTGTAACAGAGCGTGCAGCGAGTAGGTGTGAGCACAGATTTGTGGGCACATTGTCTACATCTAGCACTCGAGCGGCGTTTGCCAGTTTTAAGAGAGTGGTCTCTGTGAGCATGTGAGATACATGGGGCATAGTGTTTACATGTAGGGGTGAGCATTGACTTGTGGGCACGTTTTCTACACATAAACACGCTCGGCGTGAGCCGGATAACCAGACATTATACTCTTATAACGCATTATTAAGCAGCGCCGGGCGTTTATTAGTAAGCGTGAGCGCTCTTGTAGGCGAGCACATTACTTACATTCATATCCACGGTCAGAATAGCCTCCGGGTTCCGATCGCCACACTTCGTGGGCTCGGAAAACTGAACCGGAAGTATGGGCGCGGCGTGTGCGTCCTCCGTGCTTGAATAACTTTGTGATGCTCGAGCAACGCCGGGCGTTTATTAGTAAGCGTGAGCGCTCGTAAGCGGGCACGTAACTTACATTCATAGCCATGCGCGTGCCCTCGGATCTCGAACATGGCGGCTCGCTGACAGCAATGGCTGGCTGTATCACTTGTGCCGTGCTGATTGTTTTGAATGGGGAACGTTTTGTGATAATATTGTGCGCGATCGGAGCCTTGGGCGAAGCGTTTGTTAGTAATGGTGAGCTCTCGTAAGCGGTCACGTAACTTACATTCATAGCCATGCGCACGCGCCCTCTGATCTCAGTAACGGCGGCTCGCTGACAGCTGTAACTGCCTGTATCACTTGAGATGACCCAATTACTGGGAATGGGGAACATTTCGTGGCGATATTTATCGCGAGCGGAGCCTGGGGCGAAACGTTTGTCAGTAAGGGTGAGCGCTCGTAAGCGGTCACGTAACTTACATTCATAGCCATGAGCACGCACCCTCTGATCTCAGTAACGGCGCCTTGCTGACAGCTGTAACTGCCTGTATAACTTGAGATGACCCGATTACTGGGAATGGGGAACATTTCGTGGCGATATTTATCGCGAGCGCAGCCTGGGGCGAAGTGTTTGTCAGTAAGCGGGAGCGCTCGTGGGCGCTGTGAGGCTGTTGCCGTGTAACAGAGCGGGCAGCGAGTAGGTGTGAGCACAGATTTGTGGGCACATTCTCTACATCTAACACTCAAGCGGCATTTGCCAGCTTTATGAGAGTGGGCTCTGTGAGTGTGAGAGACACGGGGGTAACGTGCTTGCGTGTAGGGGTGAACACTGAGATGTGGGCACAATACTACACTTAGAGCACCACGGCAAGAGCCGGATAACCAGACGTTATACTCTTGAGATTTTGGGCGAGCGGGTAGCATTACCGGCTCATTGGCTGCCGAATACATTGCTGCAGTAGTCTTTTCTTAGGGGACTGACAGAGCGAGACTTACTTCGTAATCCTGCGAGCTCCGGGGTGACCGTATTTGCAGCGAAGGCCTCGAGTCGAGCCTGCCGGGTCGACTGCGGAAGCGCTTCCCATGTTCCGTGCCCAGGCAGAGAGCGCCGAGCACATGGCGGTCTCCGGCGCTGGGCGGGGCTCTGTACGAGCCACAGGAAATGCGAGGCATTTTTAGAAAAACGCCTTGCGCTTTTTTAAAAAGAACACAGAACGCAATAGCATTAAAGGATATTGGCCGGCTTCCTAAGGCTCTTTCCTCTGCTTGCTGGTTTCAACGGTGGCGGCTTCTCTCAGAGTCCAGCGATGTGGAGAGCTTCACTGAAGATGATGAAATCAGTGAGGCAACCTACGAGCCTGGCTTTTATACGCTAAGCCACCCCCATTTAGGCGGGCTATGACGAGTGAGGGCGCAAAGCGCCGTCATTGGACGTGACATCACGCGCGAGGCTCAGTGGTAGGTTGCAGCAGTTGCCGCAGGGCAGCCAATGAGCACGCAATATGGCCTGCTCTAGGTCTGCTAGCTGCTGCACTGTGTTGACAATAAATACAAAATTAAGGATAGTTTTTGGCTTCAATATCTCGAGCAAAGATGACTTTACCCGTAGCGTAAGCTAGCTTACGCAATACGAGAGGATCTCTCGTAAGAGAACTTATATTTCCTTCTATATGTTGATAGAGAGCTGTGCACATTAGTAATTTCACCCCCCCAAAAAAATTTTATGCCAGTTATTTATATCTTTTGCTGTAGTTTGTCAGTAGGAAATATAAGTAAGTGTAACCTTATATCAGAATGTATTGTAATAGGTGTATCACTGGATTTTCAATAACAGGTATGATGTCATCAGCTGTAAAACAAAGAAATCTCTGTGAAGATACAGCAGGCTGAAATCAGTTCAGTTCAGTTGAGTGTTATTGTGGTGTTAATGTTCAATTCACTATTCAATAGTTCTTCTGAAATCAGTATGCAGTTTATATTTAGCGCTCCCCATATTTCATTAATGAGCAGAGTGATCTCAAAAGCTTGTGCTCTCACACTAATCTCGCCAGGGACGCCACTGGAGCGGAAAACCAATTCAACAGCCATACATCAGCTTCCACTCTCCCTTGCTATGCTAACACAATGTCTCATGTTATTCTAAATGAGAATACATTTCCCCGACACATATCCCTCTGCTGGAGGATTTGAGGGAGCTTTGAGAAACTTTTGCCTTGTGCGTCTTTGCTTTTCACTCAATGTATTAGATTAAGGGTGTTGTTGGCTCATGTTTGACCTTCAGAATAAAATTGTCTTATGCGAATGAATTTGTGGAAATGCATTCTGTACGTTTATAACCATACTTAATCAGGAAGCCAGGGAATTATGAAGACCAAGACAAACCATGTGTGTCGTTTTTGTTTTATGGTGACTTTAGGGCTGTGTGTGTTTGTGTTTGATGGGAGCTGGTAAATGTTAATAATGAATTCTGTCTGTGATAAATAAGTGAAGAGCCATCAAGCTGTTTGTTTCACTGGATGGCTGGTGCTGAGTGCTGTGAGGTTGGGTGTTATAAGCACAGAAGCTCTGAGGTGTTACACGCAAGATGCAATTCATTTCATGCTGTCCCAATTCTCCATGTAACATGGGACACTGGTGGCTCGAAAAAAGAGCACCAGGGAATTACTTTTGAGGTATAATAAAGACAGTCTCACCTGAGAAAGTGCACATTTATTTTATTCTCCAGATTAATCAATTAAAAAATACATTCAAAATGCAATTTATGCACTCAATGACTTATGTAATGAGAATGTTTTTTTTTTTAATTGTATTAAAAAAGATGAATATTTAAGGTGTTTAAAGCACTGATTTCCTTGATTTGAACTTTATTTCCCATAAACCGTATCATGACTCAGCGTGCAACTGCTATTATTATTCTGCAGTTATGTAAAATGTAAAGTCTCCACATTGTTGCTAAAGTCTTGCTGTGTGAGTGGCAGGCTTTAAGGGGGTAGAAGGAATGACTGGTATGAAGTCAAACAATGCTATCAGCCCAAGGTCTGTTTGTGCTACTAAGAGGACCAGCTCACTTCCTGTTTCTGACAGATATTCATGATAAAGGTCCCAAAAAAGAAAGGATGGCATTAGCAGGATAATGCACATACTCCCTCTGCTGGCAAAATGCATAATCTAAAAGAAAAAAAGATAGGCCTACTACACACGTGTGTGTGTGTGTGTGTGTGTGTGTGTGTGTGTGTGTGTGTGTGTGTGTGTGTGTGTGTGTGTGTGTGTGTGTGTGTGTGTGTGTGTGTGTGTGTGTGTGTGTGTGTGTGTGTGTTATATTCACATCCACTTAAAGGTTTGTGTGTGTGTATATTTGATTATATTCACATCCACTTAAAGGTTTTGTGTGCGTGTGTGTGTATGACAGAAGCCAAGCCTGTAGTGTTACTCCAACATGGTCTTCTCGCTGCTGGTAGTAACTGGGTGACAAACCTGCCCAACACCAGCCTGGGGTTTCTCCTAGCCGATGCTGGATTTGATGTGTGGATGGGCAACAGTCGTGGGAACACCTGGTCCAGAAAACATGTCAGCCTTGACCCTAAACAGAAAACATACTGGAAGTTCAGGTACAAGGATAAGATTTTTATGAAAGTGGTGTGTGATATTCAACATTTACTCACATTTCCCCAACAAATGCCAACCTTTACACTTTTTAAGACATTTAAAATAAACATTTGAACATTAACTTCCATTGTTTGAATGTTCAGAAGTCAAACTGTAACCATGTCATGATCATAATATTTCTATATTGAATTGTAATTGGTCATGTTTCATACATATACTACTATTCAAAAGTTTGATATAAAGGTTGACTTTTTGATTGTATATATTTAAGTGTTTATTTCCTCATTTAAACTCATGATACTTGTGTGAAAAGAATAAACCTTGGGCCTGTACCATGATGGTAGTTGAACAAACTCAGGGTTACAGGATTAGTTTTGAGTTGACAAAACCAAACCAATCCAACCAGGCTTTGTTGGTACCATGATACTGATCATCAACTTTCTCTGTCAACTCAGGCTTTGATCCTGAGTTTAGGAGTTTAAGTGTGACATCAGTAGCGAACAGCCAATCACATGTTGAGAAAGAGTGAAACTGAGATTAATTTCTCGCGAGAGAAGCAACGCAATTCACTTATTAAATAAAAGTATTAAAATATTAAGAATTTAAACAAATTTACACACCAAGAAGAAAATAGCTATCTATGAAAGAGGACAACTAAAAGAAAAAGTCTCGCTACTGTATATCAGTGCAAGTAAAAGTTGTGAAGTTATTTTATACAGTTGATAAAGGTATAGAGAGAATTGAACATTTAAGCTAACATGTAGTCATTTTATAGCTTCATCTATTGATGCTAAAGCGAATTTATATTACCTTTATATATTTATTCATTTAAACTGCTTAATAATAATTGACTGAAATTGTACATGTGTGATTAAGGGTATAATAATTACATAAATAATATCTAAATCATACAAATTTATTATTCTAAATATGCATCACTAAAAACCAGACAATTTTGTCTTTAAAAATCATTTGCTATGTAGTGACCTTTAATTTGGAGTAGAAACAGGTGGAGTGACTTTATCGCATCAGTCATGTGACACTTTGCTCACAGCTGATTGGTCCAAGTTCGGTTTGCAACCTCTTACCTGGAACATAACCTGCCCCGGACCAGGTTAGCCGTGGAGCGTAAGTTACTATGGCGATGAACACTGCTAAAAGCCAAACCACTTTCATGGTCCCTAAAACCCAGGGTTGACGCAAACCAAAATGAAACATAGCTGGCTAGCCACCTAAACCGGCTTCATGGTATAGGCCCCTGGTCTTACCTTAAATTGTAACATTATTATTTTTCTTGCCTCACAAGCTTTGGTATTTCCTTCAGGAAATGCAAATCTTGTTCTTATCTTGGGGAACTCTCAGTTGGATTGATAATGTTTCATCCAGAATCCTAAGCTCAAAATTTGTTTCTCTATCTCTCTCTCTCTCTCTCTCTCTCTCTCTCTCTCTCTCTCTCTCTCTGTGTCTGTGTCTGTGTGTGTGTGTGTCTGTGTCTGTGTCTGTGTGTGTGTGTCAGTCATGATGAAATGGCTAAGAAGGATCTCCCTGCAGTGATAAACTTCATTACAAAGACAACTGGCCAGGAGCAAATCTTTTATGTGGGCCATTCACAGGGAACCACTATAGGTATCACCCATCACCCATCCTACCCATTTGAGAGTTATTCATTATTTTGAAATGTGGAAATGTAACCCAAGGTTGGTATTCATCAAATCACTGGTCTACAAAATATGATCAGAGATGTGCTGTGCATTATGCATCCTCTTAAGGCTGATTTATACTTCTGCGTCGGACCTACGCCGGAGCCTCTACGCCGTAGCCTACGCTTTGGTTTTAATTTATACTTCTGCGTCGTTGTCCGCGTTGACGCACGCAGAGGGAGCATGTGAAACCCGAGGAAGCGGTTTGAGCAGACCAATCACAGCTCTTGCGTCCGCGTAGAATTGACGCGTTGTTACATTTTTGGAGAGGTGCACGTCAGGGTACGCCGAAGGGTACGCGCGCTACGCACAGCCTACGGCGTAGCTACGGCGTAATTTCGACGCAGAAGTATAAATTGGGCTTTACACTGACAGTAGGCAAATGCTGAATGTGCTATCATGTGGGAACATCTCCCAGGTCACAGCTGCTACAGTACTTCTTACTTTTAGCTATGTATGACATGTGATTCTAAGCCTTATATATTTTATTTATTTTTTCTTTGACTGTTGCTGAATAACTTCCTGTTCTTCACTCTCTTACTTCTCAGCATTCATGGCTTTCTCTACAATGCCGGAGCTGGCCAGCAAAATCAAGATGTTCTTTGCCTTGGCTCCTGTCGCCACAGTGGGGTTGACTAAAAGCACCATGACCAAATTGTCTGTTATTCCAGAGTTTCTCATTTGGGTGAGCAGTTTATTTAAAACATTATACGGGCCCTTTCCCAAATGGCACACTTCATTTGCACTTGCGTTCTTTTGGACTTACAATGGCAGCTGAGTGTCCATTAAGTCCACAAGACCATAGGATGTCCAATTTGTCATTTTAGACAACTTCTACCTGACAGTCAAAGTGGCATTACATCACAAAAGTGTGGACTCAGAGGAAGATCACAAGGGCTTAAGGTTCCATTTGGTACAGGGCCTCTGTAGCAAAAAAAAAAACTATTGCCTTGTAACTGCCATGAAACCTCATAAGTCACTGATTTGGAATCAACTCGTAAGGCACATATAGGCATAATGATTATTTATCAGCTCATATCAACGAATATTTTTTTCATTTGCAGGATCTTTTTGGAAGAAAAGACTTCATGCCTCAGAATGAATTGATTAAGTTTTTTGCCACTGAATTCTGCAGCAAAAAGCCCTTGAGTGTGCTGTGTGGAAACATCTTCTTTCTCCTCTGTGGTTTTGATGAGAAGAACCTGAACATGGTATAACACTCTGTAGCATTGTTCATTTATGCTATTTTATCTCAATGGATTTTGGAATGTTCCGTCTTGAGTTTTTCTCTATCTTTCAGACCAGAACACCTGTGTACACAACACACTGCCCAGCAGGAACCTCAGTCCAGAACATGATTCATTGGGCTCAGGTAAAAAAAGAAAACTCACAGTGACATGTGCCCTGCTAAATGTCCCTTTCCATCTGCAATACATTTTAAAACATTATTTCCTCAAAATGAGTGAAAGCACAAACACCAGAGGTTGTGACAGTTCCTTCATCTGTCTCAGAGTAAAAAATATCAGTGTGAAGTAATAGTGCAGTGTCACAATAGGGGCTTTGGGTAAGTCCAATTTGACATTTTTTCTGGACCTGCTTAATCACATTGCCCCGCATGTGTTCTCATGTGCAATCAAATAATGTTTTTTTTGTGCTTTTTATTTCCTCGAAGTTACATTTATTCAAGTTACTTATTGTTTTCTTTTTTCTTTTACTCTAGAATTTTTTTTAAAAAATGCAGATTTCTGGACAATAAAAGGCATTAAATTAATTATTCTTTTTAGAATAATAGGCATAGAATAATAATAGAATGTCCCATTTGTGTTGACTCATTACTGCTGTTTGGGAAGCTTTAAGTGGATAGATAGGACTCATGAACACATAAAAACCTTTCTAAATATTGCAAAAGTCTGAGTGATGAAAGCTGGAAAAAAGTGTCTGCTATATGTTTAAAAATAATGTAAATGATTCCAATAAGATAGTAATCATACATACGGTAGTAGCAGTTACTTAAAATAATAAAGTTGCATGCACACCTTTCTCTTTGTGTCTTAGGGCTGCTTCACATTGCCCCATTAAACACCCACAAACACCAACATGTTAAAAAATGTAAAGTTGTCCATTGGATTTATAACAACTGTCATGTTCACACTGACCCAAAAAACACCAACAGGGTCTATCAAAACCCAACAACCACTGAAATTTGGTGGTGTGAATTAGTGATAATGAAGGCATACTCAAACAGATGTACCTTCCACTTCCTTTGTAGTTTGACCTGATTTTTAATAGACATCTTCTTTGTACAGGCTGTGAAATCCAGTAAGCTTATGGCATATGATTATGGAAAAGCTGGAAATATGGCACATTATAATCAGGTAATGTTGAAGACCCTTTAAGCTGTTTTCCCCAATACATTTAATACACCTATCCGGGGCATTTTGGAAATACTCAAAATTAGGACAATTGTGTCTTGTTTTCTCTGTCATTCAGAGGACTAGAGTACTAGGTCAGTAGTAAAATTGACCAGTGCCTGAAGTGTAAAGGTCTCTTCTTGCTTCCACTTCCCAGTCAACCCCTCCTCTGTACAACGTGAGGGACATGACGGTACCTACAGCTTTGTGGTCTGGTGGGCAGGACACTTTGGCAGATCCTCAAGATGTGGCTGTACTGCTCACACAGATACCTAAATTGATGTACCACCGCAATATTGAGCACTGGGAACACCTGGACTTCATCTGGGGCTTGGACGCCCCACAAGAAATGTACGGCAAAATGATTGAAATTATGAGGGAGCATGTGTGAAGAGACATTTTGATTGAGCAGCAGGTTTTATCAGCAATTTGTTTTTACCATGCTTGGTGTGCAGCTTAAAGAGATAGTTCACCCAAAAATGAAATTTCTTTTCTACCTCTATGTTTATTCATACTTCAAGCAGACGAACCATTTGTTTGAGGTGCTGGTAACCAAATCTGCAATTACCAATGTATATTCGGTATTACAAACTGATTTAAGCCTTTGAGCCGTCACCTAGAGATTGAGTTTTACATTCATAATCAGTTGTTGCCTTTTAATATCTTTTAAAGGACATGCAATTTGTTTAATCTGTTTTTTCACTTTACCTTGCTGTAGCATTTCATGACCTTTTTTAAGGCCTGTTCACACCAACAACTATATTATCACCCACGCAGCGGACAGTATCGTTCTGTTTATTCTAAGCGCGCACTTGTCTGCCACTTTAAATGGTTCAGCTCGTTATAGCAGGATTGATTCTGATTGGCTGTCAATGTTTTTATTGTTCCATCACCTGGATAAAATCATTCTGAAAAGGATTCCATCGAAATTGTTTATTTGTACCGTTGTAACTGTGGTGTAAACTTTGCTGTTCTTTAATATTGAGAACGATTTTGGAACTATATCTTTATCATTATAGTTGCCGTCCTTGGTGTGAATGGCCCTTTATGGTCTTGTTTAATGGATTTTGTAAATCTAATCATGACATGAAACCCAATAAACATACATTGATGCAGAAGACATATACAGAAAATAACTTTTAGTAAGAGGTTTTATTTTTGTAACCAACAACGTGGCACAAACTTAATCCATGATACCTTACAGTGATAAAAACAAACTTTAGCACACACTTTAAAACAACCTGAATATACAGTACATTAAATTATCAATATACAATACATAAGAAACTTTTACTCATTACTTAACAAAACAGTAAATCAAATATACTTAAATATGAATTAGTATGGCAACATCGTTCATCTGAGAAAACCCAATCTAAACTCAGCTGGTGAATTGTAAAGGACCACACTGCTTCTGCACAACGAACAAGTCACTGTTCTCTTATGTCTTCCATTAATACTAATTGGATTTCATTAACATTGTAACAATTTTGTAGAATTGTAGTCTCTTTGCAATATCTAGAGGAGTTTCACTTTTCTGTGAGGGAGACAAACAAAATGGCAAACTATTAATAGTCACACAACAATGTGTATATACCAATATATAATCAACACATAATTTAAACCACTTTAGACTAAATACAGTTCCAAACCACTATCTCACCTGTCACTATATTATTAATTTACAGTTCCAGCAGATTAAAACACAGTTACTGTAATATCAAGACAAAATGATTACTATAACCTCTAAGACAGTTCATGCTGAACAAATTAACTTACTTTGTTCTGTATAGAAACATCTGCATTGTTCTGCAATAACAATGGAACGATCCTTTGACTTTTTCTTTGGCACGCATAATGAAGTCCAGTGTTCCCCTTCTAAAAAGATATACAGATTATACAATGAACATCCTTTTTTGCAGGGTTATGTCTACACAAATTGCCCAATTTCTCAATTAACACTTATTATAATTATCACTTAACACTTATTAACACAATAACTAATTGTTATACTTACATAGTCTACAGCATTAACATCCACCTTAGTGGCCAAAAGAAACTCCATCAATTTCACATTTTTTCTTTGCTTCTCTAGCTTTTGAGAGAGAACAGGTGAAATGCTTTAAGATGGTATAATGACACACATTTAGGTCAGTCACATTTAAAGTCAGATTGCATGTGTGATGGGCAAGAACACCATAAAACTCCACAAAATATTTTCTAACCCCATACATGAATCTCAAGGACATTCTTGGACATCTCACTCTGCATGCTAAGATTAATTTTCAATTACGATTTTAGCTACTACAGCAATTCTCTTCTTTTCAGACAGTAACTAGTCTATTCTAGAAATACTATGACTAAGGAATAACGTACTCTGTTACATACGTAACCTCGGTTCTCTCTAGAAGAGGGAACGAGTTTTGCGTAAGTTGCTTACGCTACGGGTAAAGTCATCTTTTCTTGATATGAAGCCAAAAATGTATCCTTAATTTTGTATTTATTGTCAACGCGGTGCAGCAGCCAGCAGACCTAGAGCAGGCTATCTGTCGTGCTCATTGGCTGCCCTGCGGCAACTGCAGCAGCCTACCACTATGGCTGGCGTGACGTCGCGCCCTCTGCGCGTCATATGCCGCCAGAATGGGTGTGGCTTAGCCTATAAAAGTAAGGCTCAGAGGCTGCCTCCCTGGTTTTCATCGACTGAAGCGAAAGTCGCTTGTGGTGCGAGCACGGCAGGTTACGCAATACTCATTCCCTCTTCTAGAGAGAACCGAGGTTACGTACGTAACAGAGTACGTTCTCTTACGAGAGGTTCTCTCGTATTGCGCTAGTTGCTTACGCTACGGGAAGCCCTTGTAAACGCCGTGCGCGCCAAGCATCCACTACATGAGTCCCAGGGAATACCAGGGAACATAGATACGTGGGAATAAGGTGGCCAGCAACGCGGGCCAGCACATATACATAAGCGCTCATAGGGAATACAGAGCGGCGCTGCCAGTCTATATAAGCATATCAACCCATAAAGTGCAGCTCAACCAGGAGAGCTGAGTCACGTGAGAGTAGTCTGTGCACGATTAGATCTGGGCAGAACGTACAACCCACTCATACTGACAGAAGTCTAGCCTGCAAGGCAGGAACTTCCAGGTTATAAAACCTAACAAATGTGGACGGGGAGGCCCAGCCCGCAGCCTCACAAATGTCATGAATGGAAATCCCGCTGGACCAAGCCCACGACGAGGCAACGCCTCTAGTGGAATGAGCCCTGATGCCCAAGGGGAATTGCAAACCTGTAGACACAAGCATTCGCTAGAGCGTCCACTATCCATCTGGACAGACTCTGTTTTGAGGCGGCGAGACCCTTGGTGCGCCCACCAAACGAAACGAAGAGCTGCTCCGAGCGCCTAAAGGGGGCGGAGCGCGTAATGTAAGCTCTCAGCGCCCTGACAGGGCAGAGGAGACTAACACCGCTCTCATTATCGGATGCTAGCAGAGCCGAAAGAGAAATGACCGGCACTCTGAAGGGAGTGCCCAGCACCTTAGGGACATAGCCATGTCTAGGTTTGAGGATGACTTTAGAGTCATTTGGCCCAAACTCAAGACACGCAGCGCTAGTGGATAGCGCGTGTAAATCCCCCACACGTTTGACTGATGACAGAGCGGTCACAAAAACGGTTTTGAGCGAAACTCCAGGACCAAAGACAGATCCCATATAGGAACCGACGGGGGTCGCGGGGGGGAGGGGTTCATCCTCCTGGCTCCTCTAAGGAAGCGGATGACCAGATCGTTCCTTCCTATTGACTGGCCTGGTGTCGACTCAGCGAACGCTGCGACGGCCCCCACATATACTTTAAGCGTGGAGGGGGACCTGCCCCTGTCCAACAGCTCTTGAAGGAAGCTTAGTAATCACGATACCCCACACGTTCGTGGGTCCAGATTTCTGTCGGCACACCAATTGGAGAACACAGACCATTTAGACGCTTAGAGCCGCCTCGTAGAGGGAGCTCTGGACTACGTGATTGTGTTCATTAGTCCTTCTGGCAAGACAATGGGTATCCGTTGATTAACCATACGTGCAGAGACCAGCACTCTGGATGGGGATGCCAGATTGAGCCGCGGGCTTGAGAGAGGAGATCTCTCCTCACCAGAATCGGTGAAGGGGCTGTACGTGACAGCCGCGTCAGCTCCGGGAACCAGACTTGGTTCTCCCATCGCGGGGCTATAAGGAGCACCGAGTGGCGCGTTTGCCTGATTCTCTTGATTACCTGTGGCAACAGTGAGACTGGTGAGAAAGCATAAAGTGGGCAGCTGGGCCAGATTTGGCAACGAGTGCAGAAAGTTCAGAGACCATACGAGGAGGCGTTCTGTCAGATCGTAGAGATTCCTGACGGTTCACGTAGAACACCACAGAAATTTTGTCTGACCGGACTAGAACGTGGTGGTCTCGTAGGAACGGGAGGAATCGCTTCAGTGCGTTCTCGACCGCTATCATCTCCAGACAGTTTATATGAAGGTGTTTCTCTCGGTCTGACCACAAGCCAAAGACCGGTCTGCCCTCGAAGAGAGCGCCCCAACCTCAAAGTTGGAGACGTCCGTCGAGATGACCTTTCGGTATGAAACAGCCCCCATCGTGGCCAAAGACCGGTCTGCCCTCGAAGAGAGCGCCCCAACCTCAAAGTTGGAGACGTCCGTCGAGATGACCTTTCGGTATGAAACAGCCCCCATCGTCACTCCCCGCTGGTACCAGTCGGCCGCTAACCAGGGCTGCAGAGCTGAAACTCAGCTCTGAGTCACTCTGATTTGTCTGCAGCTGGACGCCCAAGCCCGGTGAGGCACCCGAGCGTTCAACCAGTGTTGTAGCGGGTGCATGCGCAGTAGGCCCAGCTGTAGCACCGCTGCAGCTGATGCCATACAGCCCAGCATCCTCTGAAACGTTTTCAGAGAAGCGACGAAAAGGAGGCCGAAAGACAGGCCGAACAGGAGGACGGTGTATTAACATACCTGACCGTCGAAGGCGAATCTCAAGAATGACCTGTGACGGGGTATTATCTGAATCTGAAAGTAGGCCTCTTTCAGATCGAGAGAGATAAACCAGTCCCTCGGGCGAATTTGCGCGACAATTTGTCTGGTTGTTGTCAGCATAACTCGCTCAGATAAGGAGGTACCGGTTCTATGGCCCCTTTGCACAGCAGCTTGGCTATTTCTGTACGAAGTAGATGTGCTACTTTCACTTTCGTCTCGGTCTGTGCTTGAAAGCGTGGGGGACGGCGAGCGGACTGTAGTGAATAGCCTTGTCTTATTGTGCTTGGCACCCACTCTGATATCCCTGGAATCGCTTCCCATGTTTTTACATGTATAGCTAGGGGCAGAATGGCCTTCGGGTTCCGATCGCCGCACATTGTGGGCTCGGGAAACTGAACCGGAGATATGGGCGCGGCGCGTGCGCCCCTCGGTGCTTGAATACAGCGGCTCGCTGCCAGCATTGGCTGGCCGTTTCATATGTGATGTCCGGATTGCATTGAATGGGGAATCTTTTGTGATCACTTTGTGATGCGCGAGCGGCGCCCGGGGCGAACCGTTTGTAAGTATGCGTGAGCGCTCGTGAGCGGGCACGTAACTTACATTTATATGTGATGTCCCGATTGCTTTGAATGGGGAACGTTTTGTGAAAACTTTGAAGCGCGAGCGGCGCCTGGGGCGAGGTGTGTTTTTGTAAGCGTGAGCGCTCGTGTTTTTGTAAGCGTGAGCGCTCGTGTTTTTGTAAGCGTGAGCGCTCGTGTTTTTGTAAGCGTGAGCGCTCGTGTTTTTGTAAGCGTGAGCGCTCGTAACTTGGCCGATATGAGGCTGCTTTGGCCGTGCAACAGAGCGGGCAGAGGGTAGGCATTGGCACATAGTCGTTGGCATGTTTCCTACATCTAACACTCGAGCGGCATTCGCCAGCTTTATGAGAGTGGGCTCTGTGCGAGTGATGTAGGCACAGGCACTGAGATGTAGGCACAGTTTCTAGACTTATGACACCATCGGCCTGAGCAGGATAACCACACATTATACCCTTCTTTAGATATCTCTGGGTTGCCGTAAAAACAGCGGTTGTGTGCAGGAGAGCGGGTTGTATCACCAAATACTAATACATAATCTCTGCAGTAGCCTTTGCTAAGGGGACTGACAGGGCAAAAAGCTTTGACGGTGGTCCGGCCTCGGCGAGACCCAGCCGTCTTTTCCTCCCTGCTGTTGCTAGGAGGGCTTCACGTGCTCAGACTTCAGCGAGATCTTAGGTGGAGGTCCCTGCGGGGGAGGCGGCCTGTGATGGCTGGACGAGCGCGATCTAGGGCAGCCGCCCTGTCGTCGCTGCAAAGTTTGCGGCTGAGCTGGACGCTGTGCAGTGCTTTGCGCAGGAGGCTGGTCACGTGAGCGGCCTGCAGCTGAGCTGGAGCGTCGAGGCAGAAAGAGATTCATGGCCTGTGTGGTCTTCTGCATTTCGGAAGGTGGTCGACAATCCCGTTCACCGCTGGGCCGAAGAGGCCAGTCGGGGCGAGCGGCGCGTCGAGAAACGCGGCGCACTCGGACTCTCTCATGTCGGCGAGCGTCAGCCAGAGATGCCTCTCTGTGATGGTGAGCGAGGCCATGCATCTCCCGATCGCCTGAGCTGCGGATTTTGTGGCGCGATGGGAAAGGTCCGTGGCGCTCCTCAAATCCGTGACGGCAGCTGGATCCGGGCCCTTCTCGTCCCACTCACGGAGTAGGTCGGCCTGAAGGATCTGGAGAACAGCCATGGAATGCTCCGGCGAGCGTCTCGCTGTGGATCGCTGTTACGTGGTCCAGAAGAGGGCGGAGCCTGTCGAAAGAGCGAGGGCTGCGTGGTCTGGGCCCAGGCAGAGAGCGCAGATCACATGGCGGGCTCTTCGGCGCTCAGGAGGGCTCTGCACGAGCCACAGGAAGTGCGAGGCATTTTGACAAAAAGACCCCACGCTCTTTTAGCAAGTGAGTGTCACGGCGGCGAACACACACAGCAATACAATGTAGCAAAGGATACTCGTTGCCCGATAGCGTAGCAGGCACGGAAGGCTGAAGGCGGCGAAGGCGACCGGCTTCCTCAGGCGCTTTCCTCTGCTTGCAGTCGCTGGTTTCAACAGCGGCGGCTTCTCTTAGAATCCAGCGATGCGGAGAGCTTCGCTGAAGAGATGAAAATCAGAGAGGCAGCCTCTGAGCCTTACGTTTATACGCTAAGCCACACAAATTCTGGCGGGCTATGATGCGTGGAGGGCGCGACGTCACGCCAGGCTCAGTGGTAGGCTGCTGCAGTTGCCGCAGGGCAGCCAATGAACACGCTAGACAGCCTGCTCTACGTCTGCTGGCTGCTACACTGCGTTGACAAATACAAAATTAAGGATAAATTTTTGGCTTCATATCTCGAGAAAAGATGACTTTACCCGTTGCGTAAGCAACTTACGCAATACGAGAGAACCTCTCGTAAGAGAACTTACCATTATTAGATAACCAATTAACAAGATAGGCATTAAAATGGCAATCATCAGGTAATCCAGGAAGGAGAATGTTCTCCTCGTAGCATAGTGCAAACAGGTCCTTTCTTTCTAAAGAAGGAACACATATTTTTAAGCAAAACAAGCAAGACGACGACACAAACAATCATCAATAAAATGTACCACAGGGCGAGTCTGAGAAAATTATTAAAGTGGATCAAGTGCACATGGGACTCCATTACAAACAGCGGTAGCATTACGATAGTCGAGGTACAAACAGAAGAACTCTCTTCTTGTCTTCTCACTAATGCAACACCTTATTCCGAATGGACACATTTGCATTGTAGTCTAGAAGGTATTTGACACTCCTGAGGTTTCCCCGTCTACAGGCGGCTATTATCGGCGTGTCTCCCGTTCCTTTATCTTGAACATTCACATTTCTGGCATCAGCCGAGATCAGTTCATGCAACTTGTGGACGTCATCGTCATAAGCTGCCTGACACATTGGCTGTGGAAAGGAAGCAGCACAAAATATGATTACAAAAATGTGCATGAAATTAGTACATTAATAAATGTAAGATGACTAAATAATCACATGAAGTTAGATTGAACCATGACTTGATATCAGATAATGGTGAAGAGCAAAACAGGTCTGGTGACATCCCAATTATGAAATAACTTCTTAACACAAACACACCCTTTCCAAACACAAAATGACAAATAAAATAACAAATGCTACGTTTTTATTTGCATAAACACTAAACATAAAGCTCCTAACGCAGTATTGTATTTTTCTTTTCATGCTTAAGTATACTACTGTAGGCATATTGTATGTATATTAAGGTGTAAAGGAGATGTAGATGTTAATGCAACTAATGAAAATGGTATAATTACATTTTTACTCAGTTGAAAAACATGACGTTGACAGTGACACAGAATTGAGGTATGAAGAACAAAACTCATTAAGTTGTTAGACATTAAATCGCATTAATTTAACATAACACGGCCAGTCAATTATCATAATCATCAATTACATGAGCCAAGCCTTTTAATTTCTAAAGAGATGAAGATCAAGACATTTCAAAGATCCCCGAAAATAGCCCACGTTACTCACCTCTGAGTACAAGATCCCCATTTGGTTTCCTCTATCACTAAAGGGAAACGAACTTGTAAATCCTTAATCAGGACTCCGAGGATTTAAAACTAACAGCCCTTTGCAAACTTGTTTGCTTTCTACCTGGGGGAACTGTGTTAAACAGCGCTTCAAGTTCAGATACGGGTGTGGCCATTTAGTTAACGATGACGCATACGCAATGACGCAATCCGTGTCGTTCAGGTATGGAGTATGGAGCGCGATCGGGGCCAATAGTCTTTAAACGAAAAGCGTGAAATTTGACCGCGTCAACACGCACTGTTTGTTCGCGTTAACGCGTCAAAAAGCACAGTAGCCAATGAAATTGCTGTATTTGAGACTATATTTGCACACTCTAAAAACTTTAACCATTTACTCAATTTTACTCAACCACCGGTTTACTCAATTTTTTTGGTGAAACATTTTTACACTTAAAAATATTGATTTAATTTGAAAGCAGTGAAATAAATTGAGTAAATGTAAGTAAAAACATTAAGTAGATCTGAGTAACTGCATTTGGTACATTAACAAATAAAATTGAGTAGAATTAATTGGGGAACAACATTTAAAAAAACAATATGTATGAGTAATATCAACTGTTTTTATTTATTAGTAATATTAACTTTTTCATTTCCTTTAAACCTTTGTAAAAAATATTCCATACAACCACCGGTACATGACATTGGCCTTTATTGTCGAAGAGTACAGCAATAACGTTCCAGTGGATTTTATACGGTTTTAGCATAAATAATATTGCCTGCATATAAACTTATGTAACAAACATTTTAGGAATAAAAATTAAACATTTAAACATTCAAGTAATTCAAGCTTAATCAACCGGTCTGTTATCCAGTTTCCACCGGATCAGCGCTGGTTCTCGTGCCGGAGATGGACTCGCGCTCTGCGGGTTGACCTCGAACTTCAGACCGCCGTCCTGCGTTTCACTCAGAGCCGAAAGATGCTGCGACGCGAGTACAAAACCTGCTAATAAACAAACAGTGCACAGTTCTGAGAACATTTTATCATCCAAATTAGTTATATTCATTATCTTTAGGAATAGTCTTGTTATAGCCCAGCAAACATTGGTCCGACGGCAACGTCGTGTCCCTGGCCAAAAATAGTCGCGGTAGGACGGCATAAATCGGTAAAAATATGTATCACAGAACATTTCCTAAAAATGCCTTCTGATACATTTGTACATGTCTACAGTTCTCTGGGGTTGCATATATAATTGTTATTTTGACTTTTAGCTACGTGTAGTTCAATATATACCGTTTGTGTATCTGTTGTGAGAGGACGTCACCTGGCGACGTCTTTTACACGTGCATTTATAGACCATCATGACCCTCTATGAAATCAATTGTGATAAAGCTGCGCTTAATCTTGCATGGTTAATACTGCAATAATTAATTGAATTTGCAAAGTTTTTAAGAGGTTGTGACGACGTCCACTGACGTCCTTTACACGTGTAGTCAATGTTGTGAATAGTCGTCCACAGACGTCTTTTACACGTGTAGTCAATGTTGTGAATAGTCGTCCACAGACGTCTTTTACACGTAGTCAAGCAAAACAGAAAAAAACATGAATTATCTTTATGAAATACCCTTTTTTTATATACAAAGTACATATATTTACTTTTTCTTGTTTAAATAATTATACGAAGTGCCCATTGGTTACGTGATTCCAAAGCCGCATTTTAATCATTATTTCAACCTGTTGTACCTTATGTATTCGTTGTTATTTTTTTGATGGAATGTATGCATATACATGTAAAACAGAAATATATCCGGTCACCAGTTAGACGGGCTCTGTTTGGAAACTGATGCCAAGATGTAGTAATTTCGCGATATTACAAAATCCCGCGACAGGACAGATTATCTCACGTGATGTTAACACGTTCTCCTCATCTCCGGAAACCGGAACTTGAACAGTGATCAACCACGAGGAGAGGAGGAATTGCGTTGTATCTATACTAATAAAAATCTACTGTTGGGTAAGTACATTTCGTATTATTATATTTACGTGCTTGAGTTTTACTTGTTTGACATGAATGAACCGAAATAAATGATGCCCACATTGTCAACTGAAATGTACTGAGTTTGGCTAAAATAGATGATCTCACGAGATGTTAACGCGTTCTCCCCATAGACACCGGAACTTTAGCAATTGGAACAACCACGAGGAGAGGAGGAATTGAGTTGTATCGAGATTATTAAAAATCTACTGTTGTGTAAGCACATTTTGTATTATTAAATTTACGTGCTTGAGTTTTACTTGTTTGACATGAATGAACCGAAATAAATGATGTCCACAATGTCAACTGAAATGTACCTAGTTTTGTTAAAAGTACCTAACGTTAGTAGGCTAAAAGTTACTTTGAACTTATACAACGGTTTACCATAGTATAAAGTATGTTTAATAATATAGTCAAAGCTATTTTTGTGACTTATTAATGTAGTCTTTTGAGAGTTTCTTTCAGAAAGTAAATGAACTGAATAATAATTTTATATATTTTTTTTTACTATATGCTCTGTAGCACTTTGAGCAATGTAAAGTGCGATACAAATAAAATGTATTATTATTTTTATTAGAATGAAATGTTTAGCTGGATTTGGACATGTATGTTCTCAATAACTGCGTTAAAAATATTTTGTAATTTTAGAATTGCTAAACATGTCGTCTTGATGTCGTCTTGACAAAATCACTTGTTCCATGTATATTGATGTACATTTTTTGGGTACCCTTTATCTATTCAGGGGACATCACAGCCCACCTGTCTTTATCAGAAATGTTCAGTTCACTTTCTCAGTTACACACAGTAGTTAAGGGTCTTTCTCAAGGGCACTTCAGTGGTATTGAAGTGTGTGTGTGTGTGTGTGTGTGTGTGGACAAATGCTGTTTTTTCACTTATCTAGCACGCATTTAATATTTTATTGACATTATTATACCATATATATACACATGCACGCATGCATAAATTTTGATTTAACTTTTCATTCATGAAATAAAATATATATATTTTTTATAGGACCATAAAAGCATTTTATTGTTGTAATATTCTCTTCCATCAGATGCTGTGAAGAGGTGGAGCCCAAATTCAACTGAATCGGAAATTGATGCTGCTATTGCGGAACACTTGAAACATGCTCCAGGAAGAGCTGGGGGTGGGGGTTATAAAAAATAACTTTTCTGGTGAAAAAGATGCTACACAAAGGGAGATATTTGTGACAGTGTTGTTAAACGGAACTAAATTAATGGAATTGAGCTAGTGATGAACATGTTTTTCCTTTTTCCCAGGTGAATCTGTATTATATAATCCGTAAAATAAATAAATGTGATTTGGAATTTTGTGGCTTTTTAGTTCATCCTGTTATCTTTATGATCATTTATAATGAACTATTAAAATGAAAATAAGAAAACAATTTATTTTAGAGTGTCCTTGTTACATGTAGTATTGATGTAAATTTTTTGGGTACCCTTTATCTATTCACTGTATGAAATTATGCTTAATTACATGCCTCAAACCTTAACCCTATGTTCAGATGCAGTTCATTATATTAATATATTAAGTACTTAAATGTATAAGTAAAGTGTTTGATCTACACGTGATTATAACTTGTTATAGAAGTTTAGGTCTGACTGGACCGATTTTGGACCTTTTTAGAACCTACACAATGAGTGTATTATTATTTTATATGCAGGCTTATATGCCTACACTTATGCAGATACACACCTTATAAACATCCAGAAGAAGACTAATTCTGACGTCCAGGGACGCGCAGAAAAGACGTGGAATTCACGCCCAGAAAAGACGTGGTATTCACGGCCAGAAAAGACGTGGAATTCACGACCAGATGACGTCAAAGACGTCGGTTCAACTTTCATTTTGGAACTATTTTTCAACCATGACGGGACGTCTCGGACTGACGTTGTTTCAACGGTCATTGAACGTCCAAATGTTTGCTGGGAGGCTTTACAATAACCCGAAAAGAAAGTCGCGACACTCCTTTAACTTAGGTGAGTCACATATGTTCTTTTGCTTTAAATAAAATGATTTAAAGCACAGTAGTGATTTTATAGATAAAATAAAACATACACAAACCTGAATTTCACAGAGGAAATACATATAATCTGCGACTCCGAGAAGAGAAAACTGTTCTGGAGACCGGAGGAGAGAATTCAAACAGCGCGCGCTCACTCAACCGTTGAGTCGTCCTCATCTCCGTCGTCACATCAGAGGGTGGGGGAGGGGCGCATTGTTTTAATTGAGTAAACTTACTCAATTTCTTATCTATGTGTTAAATATGAATAATATTGATTTGAATTAGGGATGCACCGATACCACTTTTTAAGGGTCGAGTACGAGTACCGATATTTTTTTCCTGGTACTCGCCGATACCGATACCGATGCCTGTTGTACTGGGGGGTTTTCTCGTTTTATGTGGCAATTTTCTAAGAACAACACAATGAGACTAATGAAACAAATCAGCATCTTTATTTTCAACAACTTAAATAAACTTTAAAAAATAAATCATTCTTATTGTGCTTATCACAAATTTTCAAAGCCCAAATTTCACAGTGTCCAATAACCTCCAAAGGGCAAAACCAAGGACATAATGAATGTAATTTTTACCTGCCTGTCACAAAGTTGTCAAAGTTCTAAAGAAATCACAGACAACAAGACAATCAAATTTGTCATAAAGTGCCAAAGAAATCACAGAACAAATGTTTAACATAACACTGAGTAACAATGTAATCACAGCCGAAAGTGTAAAGTGAAATATTAGACTGTACTATTAAATCTAGCAACACTATAACTGCAGGAAGAGTGCTCATAAGAATTAAGAAATATAAGCTAAGGATATACGTGAGGTATCGGTCTTTGGTATCGGGGTATTTTTACGAGTACGAGTACAAGTACATGAGCTTGGTATCGGGCCCGATACCGATACTGGTATCGGTATCGGTGCATCCCTAATTTGAATAAAGTAATATTTGAGGTTCTTGAAACAGATCAGTTTAATTATCCATTCTCAAAATATTTTGATGGAAATTTTACAAATAGATTAAGTATATTTTAAATAAATAATTGGTTAGTCAAAAACTAAATTCTTTTAGTGAAAAAAACTTAAATATAACTGAAAATTTTAGACAAAATTAACTGTTGGATTTTTTGTCAATTATTTTTGTATGTTCAACTCAAACTATCAAGTAAATGATGTTCAGAGATTTTATTAAGTTAATAAAGTTAACTATAACTGTGAAATTGGCTAAGCCACTGAATTATTTTTTAGAGTGCATATGTGACGCGATGATACTATGTCTCTGATTGCATACGTATACAAACATCAAAAGTCATTATTTTCATGAAGGATGTCGTAATGGTACACGTTTGCAAACATTAGACGTTATAATTGTTCATGAGGGATAATTCATTGGTACGTTGTGTGATGTCAGCCTTATTTCATGATTTGTCATGCCCTTTTAAGTTGTCCTACGTTCTCTCTCAGTATGAAACGCGATCAGAAATCAGGTTTATTTACCATTAAAATAATTGATTAAATCCAGCAATTTAGGTAAATAAACTGTATTAATATAATGATATCTATATTTTAAACATAATTCATTGATATAAGAGTTCTGGGGGGGAAACAGGAAATGTTTAAAGGTTAAATATTAACCCTCTACAGCACAGCATCGCCCTCAGGCAACGGGAAGTTTTCTTAAGCCCTACAGTAGGCTATGTTCAGTAAAAAAAAAAAAAAAAATGATTGCAACAAATTAGAATGTTTGAAAAAGTACAATAAGGTTTGGGAGTCACTATCAAGCACCATTGGAAGGTGGGACTTCCTTTTCTGACACATGGTCACGGGAGCATATAGTGTGAGAAGAAAGCAAAATTATTTGCTTTAGTAATCTTATTTAAATTGACACGAACTGTGTATAAAAATATTTGTGAGTGTATGAAGGTGTAGAGAAGCCATTTGGCAGGTTTTATGAAGTTTTATTTTATTTTACATGTTCACAAAATGAGTTTTTCTTTTTGTTGCCTCAGGGAAACGTTGCGCGATAAGGGGTACTTTTCAAGGATGTATTGGACAATACCTCACAATGGGAAATAATGTGTTACAAGAAGGGAAGATGCAGGGTTTCTGGGTGCACAGGAACACCCAAAGTCACGAAATTGACTCCAATGTGCAGCATCTACCTGGATGATGCGATGGCAGCCATATTGTGCCAGAACACCCACCACACACCAGCTTACTGATGGCTCGCAGTCTCCATCCCAAAGGTGTTCTATCGGGTCGAGGTCAGGACAGGTGCGCAGTCATGTTAGAACAGAAACAGCCATCTACAAACTGTTCCCACAAAGTTGGAATTATGAAATTGTCCAAAATGTCTTGAAAATAATAATAAATAATTTAATAATAAATAATAATAGTAAAAATAATTTCTTTCTTTCTCAAAACTGAGTTTTGATTTCTAAGTGATCAATTTATGTACAAGTTTTTTCCCACATGATTATTGGCTGTAGGTCATCAGTAAATTAATGTGGCATTTAAATGGCAGTGTTTCCCAAATGAAACACAAGAGCTGTTAGTTTTGAATGATGTGTGTAATGTAGAGAAATGTGTTTAGAGTTTTGCAAAAAGTTTGTTTTTCAAATGCAAACTGAGTCCAAAGCATATAATGTCCTTGTATTTTTGCAGACTTGGTCCAAAGATTGGGTACATGAGTGAATGGTTTCACCGAGTGAGCCTCAAATTCCACTTTTAGTGTCTTAACAATTTGAAAAAACTGTAAAACAAACTGACAGAGGTCGCATATGGAATGAACAAGATTCTTAAAATTGCATGGAACTGAGAAGCATGAATGGAAGCAACAAAAAAGACTGCAATAAAAAAACAAAAACAAGAGACAATTATTTTAATGCAAGCAAAAAAAATTTGCACACATCAGCTTTGGAATAAAAAGAAAAGAAATCTGGAAGTCTGTTTGTTAGTAATCTGTACTTTATCTGTGTTTTTAAAACATGATTAAGTAGATTAAGGCCTACTCCTGTCTTAATATAAAACCTGTCTGGGAAACTGCCCCGTTTAACAAAGTTATTCTTGCCACTATAACTTATGGATTCCTAAAGACAAGTTTATGGGTAAATAACATATTAATAATAAAAGTATAATGAATATCAAAACACATGTTAACTCTTAATCGGTGTTTGGTGTACCAGGGGACCCCACTGGACTTTTCCTTCATTTTTTAAAAGTTTTACCTTCATCTCAGGGGCATGAAACTCAGCGACTTTTCCTAAATAATCTATCTAAACATGCAAAAAAAAAAACTGGGCTTGATCTGGTTGTTCTAAAGGTGTGTACATTTTTTTTTTACCGTTTAAGGTATTTGGGGTCAAAATGACCCCACATTGAAAATGAATGGGAAAATGAAAAAAATGACTTTTTTTCATTTTGTTTGTCAAAAAAATTAAAGTAAATCCATTATAAATCTGAAAATGTCTACATATAAACCAAGGACTGGTCCTAGAGCATAAATAAAAAGTGGAACGAATTTTCCATCTCATACACATACACACACACACACACAGAGAGAGAGAGAGAGAGAGAGAGAGAGAGAGAGAGAGAAAGAGAGGGAAAATGTGGCTTGTAATGTTTCTGCAAATGTATGTATAATAATTATCAAAAGCAGATAATTCGAAATATATCAGACGACAACAAATTCTAACTTTGACAAAAATTGATTTTTTTTATGTATTTCAGAATGTTTAAACATATATTCACAAAAAAATATCATAAAGAACAGCAGAAACAAACTATACAACCAACTAAACACCCAATTACAAAACATGATTAGGCTATGTGAAAGTGAATAAATTTGTGTGTGTGTGTGTGTGTGTGTGTGTGTGTGTGTGTGTGTGTGTGTGTGTGTGTGTGTGTGTGTGTGTGTGTGTGTGTGTGTGTGTGTGTGTTATAAATATGTGATGTGTAAGTTAGCCTATAATGCATTTGGAAATTATAACTTAAAACAAAAACAAATTATACATACATTAGAGTAATTTAATAATATGGATAATTAGCACTTGACTTATCTATACATTGTAACATTACTTTGCTCCAGCACAGTACTCAGTAAAGCAATACCACAATAAACTAAAGGATTTATTTAGGTACATTTAAAGGTAAGTATGCTTTTTTTAAATATTACACTTCAATACGTACAGATTGTCCGCGTTAAGAAACACGTTCAAATTGGACGTCTTAACATGGTAAAACAGTGCGTCTTTACACGCACTAAAGTAACGCGACGACAACTATCGCCTTAACACGACCAGAATGAGCGTGTCTACGCGTTCAAAAGAAACACGTAAAAAATTGCCGCGCTAACGCGGACAAACAGTGCGTGTTGACGCGGTCAAATTTCACGCGTTTCGTTTAAAGACTATTTGCCCCGATCGCGTTCCATAATGGAGTTGCGGTGGATTCATTCCGTTCTTAGTGATGATATACTCATTTCCTCTCAACAGCATCCAGAACTGCATGACTGACTGACTGGTCAGTTTAGTAATGAAACTGGTATATAATAAAACAGTTTCCTAAGTAAGTGGTTTAAATAAATGTAAGCAAAGAAAATAAATAAATGGGCATGTCATTTAACAACAACAAAAAAAACGTTTTTCTCAGTCGTTTTGGTGCATTTCTCAGATCACATCTGAAAATCTCAAAACTAGGCCTACTTGTTTAACCTCCACATCATTAGTCACTTGTGCACATCATAAAAGCAATTTCTTGTTATTTTGAAAAAAGTGCCCATGCTTTAATACATCCATGCAATTAATTGTGTGGCCTACAATTGTCTGTTGTCTCCTAAATTATTGATGTCATGTTGATCAAAATATATTATACTGGTTCAGTGTTAAATAGTACACCCCTCAAAACATCTAGTTCCAATCTTTGCATAATAGGCTAAATACAAAATGGTTAAATAGACATGTTTCAAATACGTCATAATGCGTCAAGTATATTTTTCTAAAAAGAAACTGTAATGTGTCCTGAACTGATGAATTGCAGAGGATAATTTAGAATTTCACTAATGAAGGGAAATGTGAAGCATTAGATCAACCAATGACCAACCAGTTCACTAAAAGAGGTCAGATGTACATTTCGTGAAGCTTTGTTTGGCAAGCATATAAGAGCACAACACAGTGTTACAAATTCTGACAATGGAAGAACAACAAGGAAAAAAATAGGGCCAACATCCGGGAAGAAGAAGAGTAAGAATGTGTGGTGAAAGGGTACAGAGGTAGAAGAGGCCAAGATTGTTGACATGTTTCTGATGAAATAAGGGAAATATTGTTTTCAAACATGACTTCATGAGGCTGGTCGAAAGATACAGCTGTTACATTAGTATAGACTATAGTTGTCCACTTGCATTTTACAGCTACAGTAAATGTGTTACTGAATCCTGTCCAGTCTCTTGGAATCAATAGAGTAATGTGTACACTTGTACTGTTCAAATTTATGTATGCCATACAAGTGCAGTCTTTTGCATTTTCAATAGTTTTTATCAAAATTGAAGCGATAGTTTTAATCTGAAAATACTGACAGAGTACACTGTTATACTGACAATATGACTAAGCACTTTGACTATCTTGAACATTGACACAAGGACTTGTCATTCTGATGGCACTGATTTGCTCATTGACAAAAATTCTTTGGAGAGTCGAACTAAGGATTTTGAGCAAATGAGAAAAACTGTAAAATGAAGTTTAAAAATTCGCAGTATTAATAGCTCTCCTGTTTTTAGCCTACTCATAATGCATCCAATAGCCTAGTTTCAAATTTCTTGGCAAACCACAATTTATCAAAAGAATCTGATTATACATTTTAGGATCAGATTTTATTCAAATCCATTTGCCCTTTGGTAAATTTATGAGAAAGCTATACATTTTTCAACTATATTCAACTATCACAATTTTAAAAATCAAATAACATTTTAATATTAGGCCTACTATGATAATATCAGCCTATGTGTTCCTGACACATCCCTTTACAGTTCATAGGCTGATGTTATTGTATATTATACTACATGAGATCTGTTTCTTTATGATTCACAGCTTAGATAGATAGATAGATAGATAGATAGATAGATAGATTGATAGATAGATAGATAGATAGATAGATAGATAGATAGATAGATAGATAGATAGATAGATATATAGATAGATAGATAGATAGATAGATAGATAGAAAGAACACCGAAGAAATAATCCCAAAGAAAAATCTCAAAGAAGCCCGCATCTGCCCATAGGAAACTGTAAAAAAAAGAAAAAGAAAAAAAGGTCATATAATAGGCCAATTGTCATTACACGTTTTTTATGATTTACACAATCGTTTTTTTACTCAACTGCTGCAGAAACGGGCTTTGATAGCAGTAATAGGCTACTTATTATTTAAAAAGAGATTTGGCCTACTTTGTTTAATGCATCTATCAGTAGACATCCTGCGCAGATGCAATTCAGCGATTTGGAGAAGTTGTGATCTATCTATCTATCTATCTATCTATCTATCTATCTATCTATCGGATAAAAATACAAACAATCCATGTATTTTATTTATTTATTTTACATTTGACAAAATACGTAAACCATCCGAGAAGAGCGTGTCCCATCATTAGGCTACACTCTCTTTAGAATGTAAAGGAATGATCGTGTACTCCATAATCGCTCGATGCTTGATAATAATAAAATTAATAATGTCTAGTATCTGTCAGCTTGTAAATGTCGTAATATGCATCGATTATACATTCATCCAGTCATTCCCACACCCCCTAGCTGTCACATTTGTTGCTTCTTAACGTGAACTAGATATCGTTTTTGGCAATGGGCATAGCCTACTGTAGGATCTCGAGAATCCGGATGATGTCTAGATAGGCGGCTCGTGTATGGCAAGCCGTTTTAACATTTAATCCTTAAAACCTAGTATCTATTTCCATGCTAGTACTGTTTTTTTTTTTTAGATACTAGTATCTATTCTATTAAGTACTAGTACTAATTCATTAGCTACTAGTGCCTTTTCTTTAGATACTAGTGCTTATTCTTTACTAGTACCTTTTTAAAGATACTAGTGCTTATTCATTAGATACTACTCCTTATTTATTAGATAGCCTAGTGCTTATTCATCAGTTACTAGTACTTATTCATTGGATTCTAGTGCCTATTAAATATATACTAGTACTTATTCATTAGATACTAGTACTTATTACGATAGTGACTAGTAACTGTTCATTTGTTAGTAAAAACAAATTTGCCATTGACTTCTATGGGGATCTATGGCAAGCCATTTAGCTTAAATTGTACCCTATGGCAAGCCGTGTTAGCTTAAATTGTACCCAGCCTTACTTGTCGAAATTGCATTTTTACTAGTAAGAATTCAATTAAAGAGCTCTACAATTCAATTCTTACTAGTAGCTATTACAATTAGAGAGCTCTCTAATTCAATTCTTACTAGTAACAATTAAGATTAGAGAGCTCTCTAATTCAATTCTTACTAGTAAGAATGTAATTGCAAAGCTCTTTAATTAAATTACAGAGATCTGCAATTGCATTCTTACTAGTAAGAATTGAATTAGAGAGCTCTCTATATCAGTTTTACTAGTAACAATTAAATTTAGAGAACTCTGTAATTGAATTGTTACTAGTTAGAATGTAATTGCAGAGCTCTGTAATTCAATTAGAATTAATGCTGCTCATTTGCTGCAGCATCTTTTTTATTTCTTTTTTTTATAGGTTTGAACGGTTGGGCTGTTGGATAAAATAATAATAATAACTAGAATGTACATTTCCAGAAGAAAATGTGAAGTGGTGCCTGCAGTGGCAAAACTCGCCACACGGTTGCTAGAGGGTGGTACATGATTGCATACGAACCAACAAACATGTCTGTATGATGTTTTGGTGCTGAGATATGGCTTATTCATGTGTTCAGGTGGTTGCTAGGTGGTTGCTAGGGTGTTCTGAGTGGTTGCTATGCGGTTACTAGGGTGTTTTGGGTGGTTGCTAGGGTATTCTCTGTGGTTGCCAGGGTGTTGTGGATGGTTGCTAGGTTGTTGCTATGGTGTTCTGGGTGGTTGCTAGTTGGTTGCTAGGGTGTTTTGAGTGGTTGCTATGGTTTTGCTAAGCGGTTGCTAGGGTATTCTGGGTGGTTGCTAGGGTGTTGCTAGGAAGTTCTGGGTGGTTACTGTGAGGTTGATAGGTGGTTGCTATGGTGTTTCTAGGTGGTTGCTAGGGTGATCTGGGTGGTTGCTAGGGTGTTCTGGGTGGTTGCTGTGATGTTGCTAGGTGGTTGCTAGAGTATTCTGGGTGGTTGCTATGATGTTACTAGGTGGTTGCTAGGGTATTCTGGGTGGTTGCTAGGCGGTTGCTAGGGTATTCTGGATCATTGCTAGGATTTTGCTAGGTGGTTGCTAGGGTGTTCTAGGTGGTTGCTATGGTGTTGCTAGGCGGTTGCTAGGGTGTTCTGGGTGGTTGCTATGTTGTTGCTAGGCGGTTGCTACGGTATTCTGGTTTTTGCTAGGTAGTTGCTAGGGTATTCTGGGTGGTTACTATGGTGTCACTAGGTGGTTGGTAGTTGTCACAGATGGTTACTATTGGAGTTCTTAACACTTTCTTGGCATGATTTAGCACCTACCTAATCGCTATTAGCATGTAGCTATTCACAGCTAGCATGTGTAGCATGTTGGAAGCCCTGTTTGCTAGCATGAGTCAAAAGAGCCAAACCCCATCTCTGTACGATGTCCTGATGCAGAGATATAGGTCTTGCAAAATGGTTGCTAGGGTACTCTGTTTGGTTGCTAGGGAGTGGCTTGGCAGCTGCCAGCACTGATCTATATAGAATGACTGGATAGCTCATGACGTCATAAACAGTGAAGCCACCGCGCCACCATATTGGTATTCCCTAGTGAGCTCACGCGTTCTATTGAATCAATAGGAAATTTTTTGATTTGACTGAAAAAACATTGCCTAACGAGACAGTTTTTAAATCTAAAGTATCCCTGTACATTCTCACAACGCAAACATCCTAAGCATTTAAATGGGTATTTGTTTAAAGTCTGAATTTTTTCCAGCTTATAAAAAAACGGCAATTTCTTTGCAAAAGTAATATAAAGCTGTATGAGAACACACTAGTCGGCCTTCACTGAAGAGCTACCTTCACAGGTAAGAAAAACAGTTTGATACTATTAAAGGTATTGTAGGTAGAAATCCACAAAAATACTTTTTGTCCAAATTTGTTTAAACTGTCTTTATATATCAATGCATAATTAAAATGTAAGTACTCTGGAAAAGAAATGATAAAAATCGAGTGTCTGTAGTCCTCTCAGGACTGCAATAAACACAGCTCATTATTCCATTAACTCCCACCCCTCCCTTCTCGGCTCCTTCCAAAGCCACGCCCCCAAAACAAATGAACGCGCGATCCCGGCCGTTCGCTCAGCTGGAAGAGTCGGACGCGTTTACCAGCTGTACCAGATGTAGTGACATCATGTCAGAATCACAAGTAATAAAATAACTAACTTTATCAGTATGAATATAAACAATTAACATGGCTGTTAGTACTCACTATCCAGCTCGCATATCGATACTGGTAAAGTTTAAAATATTTGACTAGCTCGTAACGGAATCAAACTCAATATAAGGCAAAGCTATAAATAGCTTCATTGATACACGTTTGCAGTTACTATCAGTTAAACTGCGATGAAGGTGAATTTTTAAGATTCATAACATAAGATTGTTTACAGATAAACTGAGTAACATACACTCAAACACCTTCTCACAACTGCATTGCAGACCCAAGATAATATAACACACACACAACATATATTGTATAGCACATACAGATACAACATAAAGACATAGGTAAACATATGTAGAGCATATAACAACAAACCAAACGTGAAAAAACGGAGCAGGTAGAGTTCACGGTGAAAATAGGAACAAAGTTTAGGCAGAGGGTAAAGCTAGGTATAAAAATAGATCCCCTAAACTTTTTAACCTAAAGTTAGATTTGGCGAAATTAAACAAAACAGCTTTCAACTGCAGATAGGCCTATTGCTTATTTATCGTCTCAACCCTGGCTCACTAACAGTAACGTTATACCAGTCGACACCAAAGTTACACTGTCATAGCTAAGCCAGTAGTACCGTTAGTTATGCTACGTAACGTTAGGTAGCTATGTTAGGTAGCTACGTGTGCTAATGATACATGCTTCATGAAAAAATAAATGCCCTCAAAATGAAAACAGCAAGATTACCTGTCCAGCAGAAATAAAGCCATCATGGAGTCACTTTTCAGCCCCTTGAGATCCCTCAGTAGTCGCCGACGCTGGAAAGCCACGCCCGAATGGAATAATGAGCTGTGTTTATTACAGTCCTGAGAGAACTACAGACACTCGATTTTTATAATTTATTTTCCAGAGTACTTACATTTTAATAATGCATTGATATATAAAGACAGTTTGAAAAAAAATTGGAAAAAGTATTTTTGGAGATTTCTACCTACAATACCTTTAATTATATAGTGAATGCTAAAGACCTATATTTTTGTGAATATTGTTTAGTGGCCACAAATTAATATATTAATTATATTATAATACCTCAGCACGTTATACTAATTTGTTCCCTCGTTTTACTATATTGTGGCCATGTTGTCATTCGTTAAATCAAAACGAGGGATGGAATTAGTTCAACGTGTCCATGATTTATTAAAACGAGGGAACAAAGTCGTCGTAACAACGAATTATTTAGATAGTGGACAGGGCGCATAAGAACGAGCAGAGAAAGAGAGCCCCGGCCGCGCGTGCGCGCGCACTCACTCACCGCCTTCAACGAGGTCGGAAGACCGATTGTGTTTTATAGATTAGTAGTTTGTTCATATAAAGTGTTTGCTTAGCAGGTACATGTTCAGGAAATGCTTAATACAAATTGTATGGGTTAATGTAATGATAAACGGACTCAGCACAAAGCTCTTTTTAAGCTATTAAATGGTGTCGCTATTGGACACTAATTGTGATTATTGCTGCTCTGATGTTTCTTATAGGCTACTGTTGACTGTTTTATCGTTGCTTGTTAAAGAAGCAGCAGCTTACCGTTAACTTACTCTTGCCTCGGAGAAAACAACACGAGCATAGCGACAATTGTGCATATAAATAACTACTTATAGGGCTTGAATTACAACCTGTGGCAGTTTTTCGACGTCCTTTTGTAAACGTCGTTTTACACTTGTATGCTGCTCAGCGGTTCATCTTAAAAGTGCCGTCGGGCCTACCAATCTCTGTATGACGGGCGTTGGAGCCCTCTGCTGGTAGGGAATCGTAAGATGGCCGCTCGAACACTTCCGGTGGCTTCACTGCCTGATGGTAGTTTAGAACGTCATGAGCTATCCAGTCATTATATAGATCAGTGGCTGCCAGTCATCAAAGTCCAAAGGTTGCTTCTCAGTATGAATGATATAAACCAACTCCCATGCCTCTGTGACATTCAGAATGGAAGATATCCCTCTATAGATTTTAGTTGCTAAGGTGCTCGACAATGGTTGCTAGGGAGGGGCTAGGAAGTGTTGAGGAAAGCAGTTTGCTTCCCCGAGTCAAACGAGACCACCCTTGTGTTTCTATGACACTTCTATCCGGAGATATTCTTTTGACCTCTTTCAATAGAAGTCTATGGGACTTGTTGCTAAGGTGCTCTAAATGGTTGCTAGGGCATGGCTTAATAGCTTCACAATGATCCTGAGAGACTGATTGGTCATCTGAGTAAAATGAGCCCGTCCCCTTGTCTCTATGACACTGTGATCCAGAGCTATGTTCAATACAAAATCCGCATGCAATGTGTAGGACAGCCCATTTCATGGGCCGTCCTACACCTTAGTAAGTCAATGGGGCAACTTTGAGCAGCTCCTGCCCCCCAGGGGTGCAAGTTTTACCCCATTGTGAGGTATGTTCTTACAGAGCCTGTCAGCCTCTTCAAATGTGGCAAATCACACGTTTCTGTGAAGTCTGATTTCTGAGCTATGACTCGTCAAAGTTTGTTGCAATGTTAAGTTGCAAAAATCTCTTAGAAAAGTTATAGCACAACTCTCCTCAATAAGCTGCACGATTTGACGCCTCACTCAGGGGTCTGTGATGTCAGCATGTATTTTTTATAACATAGTAAAAGATAGTTACTATAGAGTTATTATAGAGTTCTTAAAATCTTTATTAACGAGTGCCTTTGGTATGCCTATTGCCTACAGTTGCTAGGGTGCTGTAATTGGTTGCTAGGGTGAGGCTATGAAGATTTGTTGAACAGAACAGAACATGTTGAACAGAGAACATCCTGGTTGCGTATGCAACTCACCGTTCCCTTAAGGAGGGAACGGAGGACATAGTCGACGTTGACTGAACGGGATCAACCATTGAAAATGCCACTAAAGCTGCCACCTTCCAGTGCATAGACAAAAGCCTCCTGATGCCCCCACAATTTAAGGCGGGGAAGGACAGGGCTTAGGCAGAGAAGTCACTGCTGTTCCTACAGGACCACTGGGAAAGCGTTCCCTGTACATGGAAGGAAGGGACGCTGCGGAAGCCACATCCTAACCGAAGGGAGGTACCGTGGAGAATACACATATGAACTTGGTGGATGACTGGGCAGTACAACATATGGAATGCCACTGGGGTGGCTCCAGCCTATGATAGGGGGGAGACTCAACCGGACAGTAACGGCAGAGCAGACTCTGCCGAGGGAAGACACAGGCTCGCTGTAGGGAGCCGTACCGTGGAAGAATACGCATATGGGATCACCGTAGGGATCGCAACATATGGACCCAGCCTAACACAGGTTCGACAAGCTTACAAATGGTAGACCTAACACCGGGTGTTCCGCCACGTCCAATGTCGGGGGGGTGCGGAGGAACTCAACAGGGTTCGGTTACAGGGACCTCAACTGGAGCAGAAATGGCGCACGTATCCAATCCGTAGGAGGGGAATGGCGCAACAAGAAAGCTGACACTTCGAACTGGGCTCACGGTGAAACTGGCTTCATGAGAAGGGAGCCCCCAACTCTAGAATATCTGACAGCGAAGCACTCTGTGTCAACGCCTAGGCGGGAGCACACACTCATTTAAGAGGAGCTCACCACCTAAGTGGACATGTGCATCTTGGAATTTTCACCAAGATGAAGGCAGCCACCATTCAGAAGGCTTGCGTTCTGTGCACGTAACCTGCAACGAAGCGGACGGACAGAGAAAGCCAGGGCTGGGTCTGCCTCCCCTGGAGCAGCGCTTGCAGGCTCACCACCTGGTCCCATTAAGGGAGAGGTAGGAACCTTGGGCACATATCCAGGCCGGGGTCTCAGCATGTGAGAGTAGCTGGCCCGAATTCCAGGCACAACTCATTGACCGAAAGCGAGCAAATGCCTACCCTCTAGTAGAGACCACGCTAGCAGGAGAACTGTTTTAAAACTGAATTTTTAACTCACTGCCTGCAGTGGCTCAGGGTTGGTCTCTGCAGTGCAGTCGTACCAGAGATAAGGCCCAAAAGGATAAAGAGGGGCACAAGGCAGATTCCCTTGCTCCCTCAAGAACCTGACGATCAGAAGTGCTTCCCAAGCTTCTGCATCATTATGTGCGTCAAGAAAACAGAGGCAACATCAATTTGAGGGTGGAGGAAAACAGCCTACTCCAACCCATCTTGCAGGAAAGAGAGCACTGAATGACCGAATGCTCTCAGGATCTCCTCACGGAGAGAAGACACACTCAACGAATTGGTTCCACGTCTATTTGGCGTAAGCACAACTTCCTCTTTTTTGGGGGGTGCTTGCAGAAGTGATGGTAACTACCACATGTTCCTGCGGTAGCCACCTGAACCTCTGCGTCCAGTTTTTAGGACCGGCCTGCAATCTCTCCAAGTGTCTGAACACTGAACACTGAAATGTATTTAGGGGAAGTCAGGAGGGCTGTAGAGGGGAACTAGGTCTGGTTGGGCCAATAAGGGGCAACAATCAAGACTTGCTCCACTCCTGACCTAGCACAGTAGGTGCAAGCGATATGAGCGCACAAGACAGGAGCATGTTTCGCTGTCGCTTGCCACCTGGTCTGGCAGCGCCTGGAGCGGGCTGGCCGTCCCTACTGCTGCCGGGGAACGCCCTCTGGGGAACAGCCCAACCTGGGAAATTGGGGAGACCAGGAACCGAGCCTTGTCCGCATCCGCCATACAACCAGGCTGAGCCAACGATGGCGCTCCTGGACCACTAAGGTGGACATCGCCAGACCGATTGTGCACGACACTCGTGCCTCTGGTGAGGTCGGATGCAGTGCGGTGCTCACCTATGAGCGCACGGTCTGGACTGCCCTCGTGCATGTCCATGGGTGCCCTGGCCTGACAGACCTGTAGCAGCGCCATGGCAAACAAGAGGAGGCGGCTTGCCCACAGGCTTTGTGAGCTCTGCCCGTCGGAACGGACGAGAACTCACAGGCCTTAGGGGGGAGACGAGGATCCCCCCAAAAGGCAGGGGCCTCCGGACACAGGTGCACCTGTGTCATGACAGACCGCTCCACTGGAGGGATAGCCTCGCAACCCTTCACCACTCCTCCATCTAGGGTAGTGAGGGGGAAAAGCTATTCAGGCAGTTTCTGGCAGAGAAAGGTGCCGTCCACAACCTGGTAAGCTCTCCATGCCCTTCGGGAAAGAAAGGCACTGGGGCGCGAGCTGAGAACCAGTGTGGCCCACCCCGAGATACCAATCCTTCGCTGGAGGGTTCCACTCAGCCCGGCAGCCTCGGCGACCCATTTTAGCATAGCTGACATTTCTGGATCTTGCTCGGGCAACATTACACTCCCAGAGGGAGATAACACAGCCGAGTCATCATCTCCAGAGGCCAGCTCACCCTCCGAAGCTGCTATCAACATCTTATCATCTGGGGGAACCCCAGTTGAAATGGCTGATCGGTCCATTACAGAGGGACCAGCACGTTCAACAGGAATTCCATCGGCTGCAGTGTGATGGAGGAGTGAGGAGCCCACAATGGTTACCGGGCGAGACATCCATCACTATCCTCCAATCACCCATCCCACACGGCACCCGGGGGTGGGGCATGGTAATGGGGACTTGCGCTTCGCGGACGAAGGCGAGTCTCAATCTCAACACCGCGACAGTCATATTCCTACAATTGGAACATGAACCTTCCACAAAAGCTGCTTCAGCTTGCTGTAAGCCCAAACACGTGATGCAACAACATCTTGAAAAAGACGCAAATACACCCGTGTTGCTCTTACAGGAAATACGACCCTTCACCAGTGCCGAAGCACACAGGGTAATGACCGCGGCATTACTGAACAGTGAACTGAAAGTGAAGCACTCACTTTTCCGCCCTCTAACCAGCCGTCAACACACACAAACCTTTAGAAATTTGTTGCTGTTAAAACAGCAGTTAAGAGAATTGGAGAGCTCTCTAATTGGAATTGTTACTAGTAAGAATTGAATTAGAGAGCTCTCTAATTGGAATTGTTACTAGTAAGAATTGAATTAGAGAGCTCTCTAATTTTTATTCTTACTAGTAACAATTCAATTGTAGAGCTCTGTAATTAAAAATGAATGGAAGTCGATGGAGACATATCACTAGTAAAAATTGATTTGTAGAACTCTCTAATTGTAATTGTTACTAGTAATTGAATTAGAGAGCTCTGCAATTGTCAATTCTTACTAGTAATAGTTGAATTAGAGAGCTCTCTAATTTTAATTTTACTAGTAAAATTGAATTAGAGAGCTCTCTAATTGTAATTCTTACTAGTAACAATTCAATTGTAGAGTTCTGTAATTAAAAATGAATGGAAGTCGATGGAGATATGTCACTAGTAAAAATTTATTTGTAGAGCTCTCTAATTGTAATTGTTATTTGTAATTGAATTAGAGAGCTCTGCAATTGTAAATTCCTTCTAGTAATAGTTGAATTAGAGAGCTCTCTAATTGTAATTTTACTAGTAATAATTGAATTAGAGAGCTCTCTAATTGTAATTGCTACTAGTAAGAATTGAATTGTAAAGCTCTCTAATTGAATTCTTACCAGTAAAAATGCAATTACGATGAGTAAGGCTGGGTACAATTTAAGCTAAACCGGCTTGCCATATTCCTAGTAAGAATTGCATTAAAGAGCTCTCTAATTGCATTAAAGAGCTCTCTAAATGTAATTCTTACTAGTAAAAACTGTTAGAGAGCTCTCTAATTCAATTCTTAGTAAGAATGCAATTGCAGAGCTCTGTAATTGAATTAAAGAGCTCTGCAATTACAATCTTACTAGTAATAATCAAATTAGAGAGCTCTCTAATCATAATTGGTACTAGTAATAATCGAATTAGAGAGCTCTAATTGTAATAGCTACTTGTAAGAACTGAATTGTAGAGCTCTCTAATTTAATTCTTACTAGTAAAAATGCACTTACGAGTAAGGCTGAGTACAATTTAAGCTAAAATTGCTTGCCATATACTAACTAGTGAATAAGTACTAGTAACTAATGAATAAGCACTAGTATCTAATAAATAAGGACTAGTATCTAATGAAGCACTAGTATTTTTAAAAAGGTACTAGTAGGCTACTAAAGAATGCACTATCTAAAGAAAAGGCACTAGTTACTAAAGAATATAAGCACTAGTAGCTATACTAGTACTTAATGGAATACTACTATCTAAAAAATAAGCACTAGTAGTAGCATGAAAATAGAGACTAGTAGGTTTAAATGATTAAATGTTAAGCCGGCTTGCCATAGGTCGTGAGGTTTTGAAACACAGCCATTCACAGCACAGCTGCTTCAGCGGCATTTCTCTGACTCACACACACACACACTCACAGAGCTCCAGGCGAACCATCTGACATCGAAGGGTTATTCGCTCAGAAAGACAGCAATCAGCCATTTTAGTCCTGCGCGTATATGCCAAAAAGAACAAAGCTTTCATGAGGCACAAAGGCAAAAGACCGAGAGTTTTAGACAATAATAAAAACCTGCTCTTTTATTCACGCGAGTTGACAGTTTTCGCGCTGAATTCTAGCATGTGCCAAATGTGACGATTATAGGAATGTGGAGCATGGGATCACAACAGCCATTCACCTGCAGGTGAGGATTTTATTGTATTTAGTTACATTAATTTGTTGGTGCTACTAAATTAGACTTATATGATTATTACTGTTTTGTGTTTAAATTAATTTGTTGCAATTTTGTCAGGTGGGAAAAATATCACTGACAAAATCAATGTCATTTGTATATTTGATATGCTTGATTATATATAATGCTGTTCGATTGTTTTGTCATCAAAACATTATTGATTTTGTCTTGGAGGAGCTCAGGTTTGAGCACATTAGATGTTGATCATATAAAAAGGCATTTGTGTCATAACTTTTTAGTGATGGTGAAAAGCAGAAGTTACTAGACAAGTCGTGATTTAGAGAATATTAGAAATTAATAAGTTAGTAAAATAAAGTTAGTGTAATATTATGTTTATAGTTCTCACTGTGTAAATGGTGTATCTAATAACAAATAAACAATATAACAGCCTAACTTGTTCATATACTGGTCAGGGATGAGTTATTCATGAACTTTGGCATCATACATTTCAGGCATATTATAGCAACTGATAGCTAGACAAACCTAGAACACAAATAGTTCATGTTTATAATCAAATAGTCAAATATTGTGTGTGTGTTGATGTGAGACGCAGTCATAGTAATTGTATTTTAATACCTCATACAAACATGTTTGCAGATGTAGACATGTAGATTTGATTTACTTGGCTCTTAAAATGTTACCATTAGTATACCTTTTTTTAGACATGTTTTGGTATTTTTGCCTTTTTTATTATTATTATTCTTAAAATCCTAAATCTTATCTCAAAGGGATAGTTCACCCAAAAATAGAATTGTCATAATTTACTCACCCTCATGTTGTTCCAAACCTGTATGAGTTTCTGTCTTCTGTTGAACACAAAAGAAGATATTTAGGAGAATGTTGGTAACCAGGCAGTTAACGGCAGCCATTGATTTCCATACTATTTTTTTTTTCCTACTATGGAAGTTAATAGCTACTGTCAACTGTTTGATTGCCAACATTCTTAAAAATATCTTATTTTGTGTTTTACAGAAGAAAGAAACAGGTTTGGAACATCTTGAGGATGAGTAATGCTTTCTGTACACCTAAAGACTTTGAAAAGATTTAGAAAAGACTTTATAAGATTATCAGCTCACATCTAAAGACTTGGGTTCACAGTTTTTAGTATCAGACTAAAGACTTGCGATAATATCAAACATGTTTGATATGAAAGACTAGAGAAAGACTGTCATAAATCGGGTCGCCGACTGCAGATTATCACCTCACATTTAACGATCGAGACGACGGGAGCGCGCTGAGACTCAAGTAAGATCCCTAAAGACTGCCGGTCTTTAGTCTGGGACTGTGAAAATCCTTTGGTGTACGCCCGGCATAAGTGATGACAAAATCTTTATTTTTAGGTGAATAATCCCTTTAAAATCCCTTTGCTAGTATTGTTAAGGACATGAGAATCCAGACAATTGCTGATTCATTATGGAATACTGAATCATTTGCTTTATTTGATGAGCAAATGTGAAATTGCTCTTTAATAAGTTTACAAAAATGTTGAACATTAAACACCTTATATATTATATTCATATCATCTAGCTAATCAAATGCAAATTTACATTATACAAGGCCCTGATTAATAGAGATTGCTCAGTGTTAAATCTGTCACATCTCCTGCACTCTAATTTTACAGTGCATCTAGTTTATGTTTCCATGGTAGCATTAATATGAATATATTCTTCTGTGGAGGTGATACCTTTTCATTTGTTAATTTGTAAAAGGATGGCACTGTGACTGCACTCAGTTTTCAAAGTGTATTAGAGAGAGAATCTGTCCAATCTACCTATGTTTGTGCTAAGTGAAAAAGCACACCAAGGATTTTTTTTTTACAGCTGAAGATATCCATGAGTCACCATATTTTGCTGCATGGTAACAAGCTGTCATAGCAACTGTAGCACAGATTCTGGAACGAATAACTGTGTTATTTGGATCGGGACGCTGAATTATATTCGATAATCCCCATGGAAATGCACAGGGCACGGCAACCGTTTTAATAGATTAGGAAGAATAAGCTAGGAATTCTAAGGCATGGAGTTGTAGCCAAATCCAGTGTTGAGTAACTGAAAACAAAAAGACTCGGCGGTATTGACCCAGTGGCCTCTTAATAGCACTGCTGTGATGCCAGGTATGATGTTTCTTGCTCCTCAGCTTGGAATCATCTTGGGAGATGACAGATGGATGCATAGGGAGGATCGAAGCCTGCAAAGCAACGTCGTAAACTCACCATGGACCAGGGCTTCAGTTTCAGCACACTGGTGAGTGGTGTTGAGGGAGGAGGAGGGTGATGGGGAACAGCTGATATCACTCGGAGCTGGGTCGCAGGGACAGAATGGCTTCCTCTGACTCACTCCCATTAGTATTCCCATTGCAGCTGCTCCATCATTCAGATCCCTCCATCCTGGAGTGGGCGAGAGGGAAGAACGGATCTAGCCCCCTTCACACTTCGCTTCCCCTCTTCGTGAATGCTTGATCAAAATAGTCTTCTTATTCTGTCCACCCAGAATCCCCAGAGACTTTTAATTTGGCTCTCCACCAGCATTCGCAGATTTTTGTGTGCGTACCGCATACTGTTCAAAAGTTAAGCAAGCTGTCATGTCCAGCAAGTCTAACAGCTTTGCAGGCCCTTATTGGATTCCTTTGGTGTCCTGCTGCATGTTGATTAGACGCCCACTCTTTCCAGTGACCCTAAAACAGAGGCTCTGTTTAGTCATTAGTATGGGAGCTTAAAGCTAACTCCGCGTGGGCGCTGCCGTGTGTTCCGGTTCGCACTAGCTGGGTGATGAACAGAGCTTATGTTGTGTGTGTCGGAGGCCTGTGATGTCTTTGGGACCAAATTCCCTGTGTAGCTGGTGTACTGGGACAGCTGCTGGTTCAGTTCGTCTATCTAGAGCAGGGGTGTCAAACTCAGTTCCTGGAGGGCCACAACCCTGCAGAGTTTAGCTTCAAACCTAATTAAACACACCTGATCCAGCTAATCAAGGTCTTCAGGATTACTAGAAACTTCCAGGCAGGTGTTTTTGGAGCTGGTTGGAGATAAACTCTGCAGGACAGTGGCCCTCCAGGAACTGAGTTTCACACCCCTGATCTAGAGCAATTTTACTTGGCAGAGCTACAAAGTGGCTCACCAGATTGACACATTCTAAATGTCTAAATCTAAAAAGATGAGTATGACACAAAATAATCCTAAAAAGTATTGAAATTAGAGGGCTAAATTATCCAAAAACACATCACTATATGTCTCCATCAGCAATAGTATTTCCTAGCTGATAAAAAAAACAAAAAACAACAAACGCTTGTCCATTACGTCTGTGTAATTATGGTTTTTGTTGTCCTCTCCGCTTGCAGAAGAAGTTAGCGGCCGAGCCGGATCACACTGACGTCACTCTGCCGGCAGTGGAGCGTGTACGGGCCCTCAGTAAAATGGGCTATAACATTGAAATAAATGAAGACATCGCCCCGAGACGCTACTTTCGCTCTGGTGTGGAGATGGAGCGTATGGCAGCTGTTTATCTAGAGGAGGGCAGTCTGGAGAATGCCTTTGTCCTCTACAATAAGTTCATCACGTAAGTTTTTATTTAATTAATTTATTTGATTCAATTTCCATCAATTAATTTTCCAAATCGATTGTCTGATGTAGGGTCACACTTTTTTTTTTTTTTGTGTCTTTAATTTTTCCTCATATCTTCTGCCATAATATGCATTGTGTAATTCACGGCCATCGATCCTCAGCTCTATTTTCCTATTTCACTCCTGTGTAGTTTATTTGTTGAGAAACTCCCCAGTCACAGGGACTATCAACAGTGCAACGTACCTGAGAAGCAAGTGATAATGAAGGTAAGCCCTTGGCATGTTACTCACAAGAACTGATGGAGCCCTGTGGCGCTCAGCCCACTGTAAATCTGATTAGCATCATGGTCAATTACCTTGGCTGTCAGGCTCCCCCCTGCTCTCATGGTGGGTTTGCCTTCTGTAAGCACATGTTCTGCTTTTCATTTTAACATGTTGACATGAAATGACTTCAATCAAAATGTTGTTCCTTGTCTCCTGATGTTTTAAACATTGTTTAAAAGACTAATGTTTAAATGCATTTTGTCTCTGTCGTACTGTGCCTGATGGACCTCTTATGTTCATTTACCAATTCACTAGGATATTTAAAAACTCGACCCCCACAAACAATTGTTTTGCATGACAACGTATTTCCTATTGAAAAAGTATGTTAAAGCTGTGTACACATTGTATGATATACAATAGTCCTTTACAATTGTTGCTTGTCAGACTGTACGAATATGATCCCAGCTGTAAGCCTTGTCACACTTAAAGAATTCAGTTGTCATTAAAGGAATAGTTCACTTAAAAATGTAAATTCTGTCATCATTTACTCACCCTCAAGTTGTTTCAAACCTGTATGAGTTTTTTTCTGCTGCTGTCACCTGAGGCTTCACCTCAACTGTCTGGTTACTGACATTCTACAAAATAATTTTTTTTTGTGTTCAGCAGAAGAAAGAAATTTATACAGGTTTGAAACAAATTGGAGGGTGAGTAAATGGTGCCAGAATTTTCATTTTTAAGTGAACTATTCCTTTTAATGTCAGACTGTACGGCAGTCAAGATGCATTAAAAACGGGCACACAAGAAAAGGTGTTTAATATTCGTCTAGAGTTTTACATCGTCAATCCATCACACGTTCAGTGACAGTGAGCATCATTACGCGTGGGACTGAAATGGTGGCTACAAAGAAATCTCTAACGTTAATTTTGGTCTTGGCTTGACTTAAAAACGAAGACAATTTGACTCCAAGTCATCGTAGGAGAAGTCGCACTGCAGGACTTTGTGTCAAATCTTCTGACACTGCCAGAATTTAGGTAAAATTTGATCGAAACAGTCATTTACCGGCTGTCGGTGAACATGTCAAACTACAAACTAACAATCAAAGACTTCAGGTTTAAGCCTAGAATCAAAGGAATCAATTTTTAGAATCAATTTTTTTTTTGCAAAAAAATTTTCAGATGGCCAAATAGTGGCCAAAGTTGTACAGTGTGCACTCGGCTTAAGATGGGACATATCTAGGAACTTGTTTCAATACCCTGAGGTTTACGTCAAAACCATTAACCATGATTTGCTACTTGCTATTGCTAGTCTGTTGCAAGTGGAATTGCTAAAGAGGCTTTTATTGAGGTTTTTATTGAACCAACATTTTTTGTGCAACATGAGTCATCAATATTTTTGGTTTTGGTTTGGAGAAAAATAGTCTTAATATAGCTAAATATCTGCAAAAAAGTTGTTTTGTCCTCTCGCATATGAATAGCTTCAATTGTAGCTGACAGTGACTAAAAGCCACAAAACATTATCATTTCATGGGGTCTTTAACCTAATGATCTAAATGTTTTGTGATGGTCCTTAAATACAAAAAGATGAGTAGTTAGTTTGTGTCTCTATTCCCAGCTTTATAAAAATCATAATGTCCCTGAAAGCTTTAGCTGGCACATATTGATCTGGTACTCGCTGTCTGTAACACAACCCCTAATCTTTGTTCCATTATCTGTTCATTATGTCCAGAAATTACAGGAGGTTGCTTTTCCACGAAAGGACCAATTGAAGAGACTTCTCCATGAGAAATACAGCAAAGAACACAGTGAATATCTGAAGAGTCAGGTACATTAGACTGAGCACTTTTATCACTGCTGATTAAACGCCTGTTAATCAAATTTCAGATTCACTTCGTTATCTTGAATATCAGTCATAATGTGAATGTTTGTGATTTGTGCAGACTCAAGCCATGGCTGTTGACACGTGTGGTGAACGGCTTCAGAAGATGTCTTTAATGGAGGAGGAACGGCAACGTGTGGCACAGCTCAGGAAGATGCAAATCGAGTCCGAACAGTTTCGCTTCTTCGAGGACCAACTGCGTAGACAGGAGATGGCCAGTCGCAGGGATGAGGCTGTCCCCAAAGTGCCTGAACAAACCGACGGGTCCTGCTTATCCCAGACCCCGAAAAACCATGTACGCCTTGACCCTAATCGTAACAAACCAGCGGCCCCCATCCCCAAACCAGCAGCCACATTAGCAGCTGTACAAAGTGAGTGCCCTCATTTAGCTCGTATTTGCTTATTCATTTTGTGATTTATTACACTGCTCTTTAGTCAGTTGCGTTATATTTTTTGACCATTGCTCTGTTTATGTTCTCATATAATCAAATAATGAATTTGATTATATGAGATTTATTTACTCTACTGTTTGTGGTCAGCATGATTTTTTTTATGTTTTTGAAATAACTCTCACAAGGCTATATTTATTTGATCAAAAATACAGTAAACAGTAATCAGAAATAATATTGCAATCTTAAAAAAAATATATCAATTTGAATATGATTAATTTATCAGTGTCTATTTACACCAAGTGCAAATAGTCTGCCTTTTTGGTAGAAGCTATTTACATTAACTCCACCCACTAGTGTCTGGTTGGGCTAGACAAAAGTACAAAAAACACCTGTAATTTGCCCACCGCAGTGGCGTAGGGAGTAAGGCGCGACACAGATCATTTTGATGTGAGTTCGAAACCAGAGTTCGAATCCGCCTTTTGCCGAACTCGTTCTGGTCCCTTTTCCCATCACATATCAGATTGAAAAGGCATTTATTTTCAATAAATATGAAGAAAATATTTAAAATTGGAGTTAAGTGCCTCACGGTTATTTAATAATAAATTGTTTATCGGGTAGGGTTAGGGTTTAGGGAGGGCTTTATTGTCCTAATAAGGTGGCATTTATTTAATAGATATTATCATTTACACTCAATATGTTATTATTGCATAGTATTTTAATACATTATAAAACAGTGAGGTGCAAATAGTGTCTAACTACTATTTGCACTTGTTGCAAAGAAAATAGTGCTCTCTATCGCTATTTTCACTTAGTGTAAATAGCATATCACTAAGAAAATAATGCTATTTTTACATAGTGTAAATAGAAGCTATTGCTTGCACTTAGTGTAAATAGAAGCTGCCTTAATTTATTCTTGTGATGGCAAAAATTTAGGTCCCACTTTATATTAAGTGGCTATAGGTACTATGTACTTACATTGAAATGAATAATGTGATACAATGAACTTATTGTGTATATACAAGTTTTTACATTGTACTTAAATTTTGAAAATACCTACGTGTAATTACAGCTGTAATTAATGTATGTAGTTACACTTTTGACCCATCCCTTACACCTTAACCCACCCTTAAACCTACCCATACCACCACACCAGCCCCTAACCTTACCCGTATCACACCTCAATAGCAGCACAAGTGTTTTACAATACAACATCAACACAATAAGTACTACATAGTACTTAAAGCCACTTGTGGGACCAACATTTTTTTTCAGAAGCCAAGCCATACTTCACTCTTCCATGTCACATGATCCTTCAAAACTTGCTCTAATATGCTTAATGTTTTTGGGAAAACTGTGATCTCCAAGACCACAATCTTTTTAAATGTATAATAATATTTAAATATATAAATAGAAAGTTCAAAAGAACAGCATTTATTTTGAAATAGAAATATTTTGTATAAATATCTTTTTCTGACACTTTTGATCCGTTGTATGCATCCTTGCTTAATAAAACTATTAAAAATAATAAAAATTTTGGGTCAGTAGGTTTTAAACGGTGTATTCATTCATCAACAAATATGATAATGTACAATCAGACAGTCATTAATGCAAAATAAACCCCTTCAGGATGATACAATTTTTATTTTGACTGTCTCACTGAACATGATCAAACAGTTGTTATTAGCAGTACTAGACTGAGTTTGTTCCTCTGTGTTTCTAGGTCAGCGTGTGGAAGGCCTGAGGCGTGTTTTAATCCCACGAGACCTGACTTACAGGTTCCTTTTGCTGGCTGACAGCAACACGGCGAGAGGAATTGAGACATGTGGCGTTCTCTGTGGAAAACTGGTAAGGCCTCACCTGGAGGAAACCTCCTCTCTGTAGGTGTGAGATTCCTTTGTTCCATCTGTGACTAAAGCTGAATTTCCTGAATTATGATGATCCTTCCCTGGAAGTGAGCGTGTATATGATTTGATGAGTGTTCATAGTCAATTGTGAATATTTTTTATACACAGTCTTTCTCATTCACTGTGAAAATGGGAGCTTAGGTGTTGCACAATCTTTGTAAATACAAGGTGCGGATGTGGACTTTCTCATACTTTCACCACGCATGCAATAGTCTCACTATTCATGGGCTTTACAGTGTTTCAGATTCCCATCCATCTACTGTATATACTACAGTGACTGGCCCTAATTTGTCTATCAAGTTTATCCTCTTTTTACACTCTAATCACTTGCTTTTCACCTCGGCTCTCTGTCAATCCAAAAATCTTCTATGTGAACCTGCTGCTCAGCTCCCATAGAGAATGAATTGTTGACCTCATTCAACTTGTGTCAGAGGACACATAGTATAATTGTGGGATGCTGTGTCGGCCTGATATGCAGTCTGTTAATAGACAAACTGACATCTGTGTTTTGTTGTCCCGTAGACGCAAAATGAGTTTGTGCTGACCCATGTGATCGTCCCCAAGCAGTCCGCCGGTCCTGACTACTGTGACATGGAGAACGTAGAAGAGCTGTTCAGTTTCCAGGACCATCATAACCTCCTGACCCTGGGCTGGATCCATGTGAGTGTCTATCTTTTTCTGGTTCTCACTTATTGTCATGCAGGGGAAAATCTTGCTGTCTGAGCCTGCAGAAAGTGCCACAAGATTTCCACAGAATTTGAGTAGCCATCGTTCAATATATTTTGGACTATTTAATTATAGCAATAAGAGCATAACCTCCATTTATCTATTTACTATAACACTTTTTTTGTTTTGTTTGTTTGTTTAAAGGGACAATATGTAGTTTTTTAGGTATTTTATTATCTAAAATCAATATTTTTATTCATAAATATGTCCTCAAAGGTGTACAAATACCTCTGCCAATTATCTGACTTAACCTCGTAAACGAATAATTTATTATCTTTATATATACATGTGACGGGTAGGTCCACGGAGGCTTCCATGTCGTTCCGCCATCTTGAAAAACTATAATAGCAGAGAGGGTCAAAAAGTACTAGGCCAACGCGTTTCCACAACGCGTTTTTGTTCAGAGCCAGCGTCACGTTACTGAAAGCAGCAGAAACGGAGGAGCAGAGCAGAACAGTGAGAGGCGCTTGTCACTGCCCCGGCAAGTCAGTCAGTAATTCATACTGTAAAATTCGATTGTTCGTTGTGTCAAGTTGCAGTTTGTTTGAAATAACAAACTTGTTCAGCCGAAGGAAAAATCGACGAAGTGCTATTAGAAGACATCCTGTTCCTGTCATAGCTTTTTGGTACATAACAGCTACCGTAGATGCAACACGCATTTGAAAAAGCGAGGCGCTGGAGAGCACAATTCGTTTGAGTGCAAAATACAATTTCACCGCTAGATGGGAGAAATTCCTACACAATGTCCCTTTAATCCAACTCTACAGATTTCTCTCATGAAAATGGGGGGGAAAAATCTGCAGATTTTGTATGGGCCTGGTCATTTCTAATAAAACATTACAGAGCTATATGCTTTTTTAGGTTGTCTTTGGTAGTATGAAGTTTGCAACTTGACGTTTGCTGGGTTTTTTATGTACGTCACAGGCGCGCTTCACCAGAGAGTCGGAGAGGGTGAGTCGCTTGGGAGAAGAGAGCGCGCAAATTCGAGCAGAATGGGAAGTGCAGATTTAACTCTCAATGGCTCGAAAATGACTGGTTTTGGAGATAGGTGGCAACAGTGACAGCAATGAAGCCACGTGCATTTTAAGTGGCAAGACCTTTAAATTGGGTACTATGGGAATGAGGGCGAATTACAAATCTCTTTTTTTCTCACAGACTTTCATCTGTTTTTTTTAAAAACGGGTGATTCCCCGGAGGTTTGAGATTTAGCGTGCTCCATGTCTAATTTTCTTGTTCATGTGACAACTAAGCTATGTCACTCCCACACCAAATACACGTCAAAGTAGACGGAGAAACTTTACTGTATTTACAGATATGGCGAGGCACATACAGGCGAGTGATAGATGTACGCAATTCCCAGAGAAAATCATCCAGCGTGGTCTTAAATATAAACACTTGTAGGCTTACCATAGTGAATCAGGATAAGACAAAAACACGGTTTGGAAGGATTGATGAATTGACTCATTATTAAATCGTAAATTTTTTGTACAAAAATTACAGTGTACCTTTTAATTTGCGCATTATCAGTAGATCACCTGCAGAACTTTGCACTCCCATCTCTGCTTTTATGGGATTGCAGTCTCACGCTAATTTGCCCTGTTTAGTAAATCTGGCCCATACTCTCCAAGTCACCTGCTGTTTATTTTGCATGGTGAATTAATATATGGCTGCATGAGAATAATACTAAATGGTGTAAATATGAATATTTGCATGTTTAACTCCCAGACACACCCGACACAGACGGCCTTCCTCTCCAGCGTGGATCTACACACACACAGCTCTTATCAGCTCATGCTACCTGAGGCCATCGCTATTGTTTGTGCACCTAAACATAATGAGTGAGTATAACACTCACAAAACTCCCACACCCTGCATTGTGTTCACACAACCTCAACGCTTTTTCCATCCACAGCCTATAAAGCTCTACTGCAAATCAGTGCCAATTAATGTGTTTTTTAACAATAGATTTTTGATTGTTTGAAAAGTGATACATTTAAACATCCATGAATCATTTAAGTACTCTTGTCGTTAAAGACCAACATTTATTCAAGGCAAATAAATTCAATGAATGTCTCCCGTTAGACTATTTTTGAACTACACCATGCAAATATTTGTATCTTTTGTCTTCTGCAGTAACATTGAATGCAGTAACATTTTTAATCTCCAGATTGCTGCAATATAATGAAGAAATGAGATGGATATATATATATATTTATATTTATTTTATTTTATTTTTTTACTTTTTTATTATTAATATTTAAGTTATACAGTATATGCACATTTTATGCTGCCCAGTATATACATAGTTTATTGAGATTGTAATTTTTCTGCTTCAGCACGGGAGTGTTCCGACTAACCAGTGCTGGAATGGGAGAAGTGGCCGGATGCAGATTGAAAGGATTTCACCCCCACTCTAAAGACCCCCCTCTGTTCACTGTAAGGACCTCAACTGTGAAAATGAAAATCAGCATCTTTACTGTATGCCTTCTGTTGTTAGTATTGGCATCAAAAGTGAAACACCATTAGAGAAGTGAAAAATGTCCTTTTCTATTTGCAGATTTGCAAGCACATTGTGGTGAAAGACTCGAAAACGACAGTTCTGGATCTCAGGTGACAGATGAAGAGGGGAAATACTTCAGTATCAGCAAACCATTGTGAATATCTATTTATATCTTTACTTGAAGGCTTTTTTGTATTTATTTATTTTACAAAAAGGTACTGTGAAACAGAATCCCTCAGCTGCACAGTTTGCTGTGAGCAGGTTTAGTGAAGCTACTGAGATGTTCCAATGGTGTTTTGTGTTTTTTTAGATCATCATGCGCTTTTTGTTTGTGGCCAGGTGTTTTAAAAAATATTGTGGTCGGATTGTACTGTGTAGAATGATCTGACTGCTGTTTTGGTTATTTGTCCTCAAGATGGCGTCATTTATCAAGGCATACCGTGAGGCTGCTACAATGTGAATGGTTTTCAGTCATTTTTTAAAGGAAGTTGTGTGTGATTTGCCTTTGATATCCATTGGTATCACTTGGAGTTCTCTCTGTAACACAATATACACTAAGTGATATTTCTTTTTAAAACTAACTGAATTTTCTAGTACAAAAAGATAATGAATTGCTATGAGAGTCATTTTTAGGCCTTACTACATATTGTATCATTTTTAGTGATCGAATGGTTAATAATTATGCTTTGTAAGGCAGTAAATATACCTTATAATTATGCAACACATACTTCGATTCAGGCTTTCAGTTCAGAGAGCATTTCAGGCAACAACAAAAAATGAAAAATAAGTATTTTCCAATTTCAGCTCAGTGACACAATATAATGTTGGCCAGTGAGCTGACTATTTTATTTTCTAAGTTCTGTTTTTTTTCACAATGTGGATCTGATTATAAGTAATGTCACTTTTGAAAAGCATAAACAAGATTGGGATCTCTTAGGCCACACCAAAGCTCCCATTACAGAGTAAACAAATACCTAAGGGCCTTGACAGCACTGATCTCAGGGTACCATTCCCTCATTTTAACTGCCTGATTTTTGTCTCCACTAGTTTTATGGTTTGAGAGTTTTTTTTTATTATTGTCATCAGCGGATGATGAAATTTCATGTATGATGACAAGTTATGATATTATCCATCCATGCAGTTCTGAAAGTATATCATGTTTTTTTCTGGTACAGTGTGGTGTTGGATTGTTTCTCCAGTGTGCGGCTGTGTGCCAGTGGCTTTGTGCACAGGACAGTACAAGGAGCCTTATGTGTTTGTACATGCACCATTTCTTTCCACTCCTCATTTGTTAATAAACTCTGGGGAATCTGTTATGAAATGACATGACTTTTTTCATCTTTAAATGATTTAGACTGAAGTGAAATACATCATCATCATCAAAGTCATGAGATGGGAAAATTGGACACGTTTATTTCTCAAGTGGTTATTTATTGGATTAAAAGGGTTTATTTGTCTTTTTCAGCAGGAATTAATTGAGTCAAACCTCTCTAGAAATTATTTTGCATTGTAAACAGTCTTTATGTGTCCTGTAACCGGACACCTGGTTCTGCCTGTGTGTTAGTTGCTGTTAACTCTAGCCTAGCCCATGGTTTGCTTGTTGAATGAGGGATATAATGGATCTGTCTCAGTCACTTCAAAGATGAACTAGAAAAAAAGATTTCCGTGAGTTTTTTAGGCTTGAAACCAACCCTTTTAAAGGTTCCAGGTTCTACATGACTGTAGGAGCCCTGTGTGTACAGTAATTATAAATCATTTACAGTGAAGAGAAATATTTCCACTTATTAAAATTATTAATTTAACAAATATAATTTAGATAAGGTTTTTCATTTTTATTTGTGCAAACATTAAGGCTGAGCTGTTGTTGTTTTTTGTGAAGAAACAAGAGGTGAAATACAGTTTATTATTGCAGAGCTTTATTCCTTCATGGAGATATGATGTCCATACAGACTGCCTGAAAGCTGACATGCAGTTGTGTTACCTCGTAGCGTTTTAACACAAAAGGAAGAATGAGCCCTGTTCCTCCATGCCCTCTCCTCATCTCTGGAGTCTCGTCACCCCAAAGAATCTCGCAAATCCTTCATATTGGCAGCACATTCAAGCTTTTGAATCCATTGAAAACAACACTATATCGTCATGACTTAACATAATTAATTCAAAACATTCAAACAGATGTGGGCAGTGCAAAGACAAAACAGGGAAATACGTTCACAGTTTACAGGCTATGAAGCAATAGCAGAATTGGGGGACCAGGAAGGGGTTGAAGGTGGCGTTTAGAAGCACTTGCGATGCACAATGGATGGTCCGGCCTCATCGTACTCCTGCTTGCTTATCCACATCTGCTGGAAGGTGGAGAGAGAGGCCAGGATGGAGCCGCCAATCCATACTGAATACTTGCGCTCAGGTGGGGCGATGATCTGTGTAAATACAGAGTAGAATCAGTGTCAATATTTTTGAGATTTTTATAGTTTTTATTCACGTTTATTTTTTATATTTTCTGAAAAAATGTTTTTATATATTTTTCTTTCAGTTAACGTTTATTTTAAAGTAACATTGTGTTTTTTTTTAGTTATTTCAGCTTTAGTTTTACGATAACCCTGGCTAGAAGAGAAACTGATTAATTCGAAGAAAAAAAAAATATTTTAATCAGATATTCCTAATCAGCCTGAGACCTTGATCTTCATGGTGCTGGGGGCCAAAGCAGTGATCTCCTTCTGCATTCTGTCTGCTATACCAGGGTACATGGTGGTACCACCGGACAGCACGTTGTTAGCGTACAGGTCCTTACGGATATCAATGTCGCATTTCATGATGCTGTTGTAAGTGGTTTCATGAATGCCAGCCGATTCCATTCCTAACACAAAGTGCAAATCAATGCATTTAAGCACATGTATCAAAGTGCTCATAATTTGAAAAGAGATGAGAAGAAAACTTCACCGATGAAGGATGGCTGGAAGAGCGTCTCAGGGCAGCGGAACCTCTCATTGCCAATGGTGATGACCTGTCCATCGGGAAGCTCATAGCTCTTCTCCAGGGAGGAGGAAGAGGCTGCGGTGGCCATCTCATTCTCAAAGTCCAGCGCGACATAGCACAACTTCTCCTTGATGTCACGGACAATTTCTCTTTCAGCTATAGAAGGCAGATGACAGAGATCCAAATCAGTTGAATTTTTTAGTGAATTCATTTTTTTAATTTAATCATAATTTAAGTAGCCTAAATGTTTCTTATGCCACTGGAAACTGTTTCTTGATTATATATACATATTTTCCAGTATACATATTCCTGTCATGACAACTCTTGGCGTGTTTGGCATGGTAATGTTTTATTTTTTTTCATTCTGTCACCTGATGGGAGTTTTGGTTCCTTGTCACTGTCACCTTTGGCTTTGGGCTTGCTTAGTTGGGGACACTTAATATTCAACGATATTATTGATCTGCATTGACACCATTATATGAGAACTGAAATGAGCTGGACGATGACATCACTGTTTTCTACAGAGCAGCTGCATAGATACTGTAAATTAACTAAATTAATAACTTTTTTACAACAGAAATGAACCATCACTGAACCTACTTAAGCTGGACTATAACACTATAACACTAATCTTCTTCTAGATCTGCTGTACAGCCGAAACAAACTTTGTTGCATTATTTTCCTGTTATCACTGTAAAGCTACTTTGAAACACACGGTATTGTAAAATGCATTATAAATAGATTTGACTGGACTTGGTAATGGGTATGACAATGTCGATATGTTTGGTATTGAGAGAATAGATCTGCTACGCTGATGCTGTGAGCAAGTAAGACATGCTGCTGCTGTACAATATAGCATACATGAATTACCCATAGCAGATCTATACAGGTGGAGCTGGGGAAGGTGGTGGGTTTTCTGAAAGGGCGCTGCAAATGCTACAAAAAATGCTGACCATTATTTGGAAGTTGAGCAGCAAGCTCATTGGCTACTCATACAGCAGGAACCAGCTGTGCCCTATAGAGAATGATGTGTTTGCAAGCAGATTGAGTTAAATACCTATCAGCCTGTGCCATCAAGAGTTTCATGACAGTATATATTATAGTATGATGTTTCATATAATTATACTGGTACTGTATATGTCCAGACCCACCAGTTGTGACGAATGAGTAGCCTCTTTCAGTTAGGATCTTCATGAGGTAGTCAGTGAGATCACGGCCGGCCAAATCCAAACGCATAATGGCATGTGGAAGAGCGTAGCCCTCGTAAATGGGCACATTATGGGTGACACCATCACCAGAGTCAAGGACAATGCCTGGTCAAGAAAAAGAAAAGCATTTGGTAATGCACACTCGCAGCATTTTAAATCATATGTGCTGTGACCTGTTTGACAGGTGAACTAACCTGTTGTACGCCCTGAAGCATAGAGGGACAGCACCGCTTGGATAGCTACATACATGGCTGGAACATTGAAGGTCTCGAACATGATCTGCAAAGTGAGAACCAACTATCAACCAAGTGCTTTCAGATTTACTGAAAGGCTAGGTAAAAATAGAGATTTTCTGATTACCCAAATTTTCTTTTTGACAATCCCAACCGATCGATTCTTAAAATCAATCATCAAGAATGATTTTAAGATCAGTCATTCTGTGTATGCTGCATCAATGCATATTTCTATAGAACTGTCATCTCTGGCTGAAGAAACATACAACCTGATCAGTATTATCAGATTAGCTGGTTGTTTTTAGTGAATCAAAAATTCCCTAAAAAACTCACTCTTATGAGCCAATCCTTTAAATGAATAGTGAAAACCTGACAAGTTGCAATTTGAAGCAATCTGAAACACATTATGACTAACTGCTCTCTGTTAATTCATTAGCAGGGTCCATATTTTTTGTTTTAAAATAAATCTATTTTACAACGAAAAAAATCAATATAACAAGAAACAAAACAATGCAAGAACACATTAAATGTATCAAAAAAAGAAAGTAAAGGCATGTATACTGTAATGAAAACTATTTCAAATAACTGTTGTTCTTTTGAACTATATAATAATCAAAGAATCCTGAAAAAATCATCTGTTTTCAAAATGAGTAATATTAAGAAATGTTTCTTGAGCACTACTATCTAGCAGCCGTATCACCCTGTAGCTCAAGACTGGTCTCCCACTGAAGATAAGCAGGGCTGAGCCTGGTTAGTACCTGGATGGGAGACCTCCTGGGAAAACCAGGTTGCTGCTGGAAGAGGTGTTAGTGAGGCCAGCAGGGGCCGCTCACCCTGTGTGGTTCCTAACGCTCCTGTAAAGTGACGGGGACACTATACTGTCAAAGAGCACCATCCTTGGATGAGACGTTAAACCGAGGTCCTGACTCTCAGTGGTAAAAATAAAAACTTCCAGGATGTCTTTTGAAAGAGTAGGGGTGTAACCCTGGTATCCTGCCCCAATTTTCCCCTTGGCCTCTGTCCATCATGGCCTCCTAATCATCCCCATATATATACTAATTTGCTCCATCACTCTGTCTCGTCTCCACCAATAAGCTGGTGTGTGGTGGGCGTTCTGGCGCAATATGGCTGCCGTTGCATCATCCAGGTGGATGCTGCACATTGGTGGTGGTTGAGGAGATTCCCCTTTCTATGTAAAGCGTTTTGAGTGCCGAGAAAAGTGCTATATAAATGTAATTTATTTATTTATTATTGTTATTAAATCAGCATATTAGAATGATTTCTGATGGATCAAGTGACACTAAAGACTGGTGTAATGACACTGAAAATTCAGCTTTGCAATAACAGGAATTCATTTACTTTTATAGAAAACAGTTATTTTAAACTATAATTATATTCATTTTACTGTTTTTACTGATCAAATAAAACAGCCTTAGTGAGCATAAGAGACTTTTCTTTCAAAAAACATAAAAAATTTTACCGACCCCAAACTTTTGAAAGGTTATGTAAGAAAAACAGACATTATAATATACTTGGAACCAAATTGAGAGATGGATGGAACTGGAATTAGAATTTTTGAGTAGTTTGGGAATTTCCATGGGAGTCGTTTAGTGTTTTTTGAATAGCCATTTTTAATTTAAAATGAAATAAGGTCTGTGGTTAACATGACTTGACTTTCATATTATGTTATAGCCTACAACATAAATTGCACATAGGCATACCTCGAGCATTCATTTAAAGCCATTGTGGGATTTATTTTTCTACTACTGACAGTCATAGCAGTTACACTATCACTTAGGCCTACATATAAAGGACACACACAGCAGCTTCGACATTCATGTTTGAGGTTTGACAGTGAATAATTTATGTGGAGCAAAAAAGAAAAAATCACAGACCTTATTTTACTTAAAAACTTGTGTCACAACAATATAATTCAACAGTTTATTTGTATGTGCACTTGTTTTATCACAGACACATGGTCTTTTGGTTTGAAATACTGCACGCTAAATGGTGCGGGTGTTGAGTGAAATCACCCTTTGTCTGGTGAAACTAATGTAGGTGTATCTGATAATACATCTCAGTACCCTAAGGGCTTAATGTAGGCGTTATACCAAATGCTTGTCCGTTTTATATACTAACATTTATGTACAGATCTTACATAATCAGTTTTCTCATTCAGTTCAGCTCTAACCTGGGTCATCTTCTCCCTGTTGGCTTTGGGATTGAGGGGGGCTTCTGTCAGCAGAGTGGGGTGCTCCTCTGGAGCCACTCGAAGTTCGTTGTAGAAAGAGTGATGCCAGATCTGTTAAACATAAACAACAGATATTAACGTACACATCAAATGCTTAGGATGATAGATGGGCATATGAATCACTTTGTGCACAAGTGTGGAAAATGAAAGCTGTTTCTTACAGTTTAACAAACAGATTAAGTAGGCCGAGATAGATTAGTATCTGTTGTATGCATGTAATTGATGATGACACCATGTTGCGTGAAATGTAAAAGGGATATCTCAAAGAGTAAGCAGGAATGTTTTTCGGAAAAGTGATTTTGATGGATGTAGGTGTCGAGAATGTATGTGTTGAGACAGTGGTGATGTAGGTGTTTCTGATGAAATCTCAGACCTTGAGTGAAATGTTCAACAGAATTACAATATATTGAAATGTACAACAGAATTATGGAAAGATTACAGCACATAAATTCAAGCCTTATGATAAGCCGTGTTTGCATAAAAAAAAGATATTTTTAGTAGACTGTTTAGACATCTTCCTTATTTGCACTCATCTTGTTTTGGGTTGTTATCTGTTGGCTTGTTTGATAGGATCTGCTTACTTTTTCCATGTCGTCCCAGTTTGTGATGATGCCGTGCTCGATAGGGTACTTTAGGGTCAGGATTCCTCTTTTGCTTTGCGCCTCATCACCAACGTAACTATCTTTCTGCCCCATTCCCACCATCACACCCTGAGGAAAAAGTAAAACCTGTCAAGGCACGTACACAAGTCGTACACAATAAACACCCCCCAAAAAGTAAGAGTGAGTTGTAATTAATTCTATCTTAATCTATTCTATAGAAGAATACTGAATGCAGACACTCTGGGATGTAGTCCAACTTTCCCCAAAACATTTGGAATCAGATCAAGAATAATAAGTAAAAGGCGCAGGACATAACATGAACTTTTGAAAGTTTATGTAAGCAATATACTTGATATACTTTGATTGCAAGTGCACTTTGCTAACCTCAAATACAAGCTCAATAAAAGCATTTTCTGTTATTGTTGTGTCAAATCTACTCATTGATGTAGGCTGCAGTACTTATCGGCTGCTTATCGGCCCCTAGTGTTGTGCTGAGGGACGCTCACCTGGTGTCTGGGACGACCCACTATGGAGGGGAACACCGCTCTTGGAGCGTCATCCCCGGCGAAGCCTGCCTTACACAGTCCTGATCCATTGTCGCACACAAGGGCAGTACTTTCTTCGTCGTCACACATTTTCAGCTCAGATTTCCTTCCTTACTCCAACAGGAGACAATCACTACAAGAAAGTGTCATCATTAATGTTATATGCATACTTTTAAAGAGTTTTAAATCCCCTTTTGGACTTGTAAATCACATTTTGGGCTTGTCCTAAATTGGAAAAATGTTTCATAAATGAAATAAAACTAAAAAAATATGTAAAAATGGCAGTTTTCTTTAAGATGTAAGGTTAGTTTATATAGTTATTATAATTAGCTTAATATAAAAACATTAAAAGTCAATGGTATGTGCTCATTTAGATGGGAAATAACCATATACGTGTTTAACAACAAATTCACCACACCCTCTTGAACCATGAAGAGGAATACTACAAAGTATGTAAGGTGTACCTGCAAGTTCATTCATAAACTAATTCATACTCACCTGTTTTTTCCTGGTAAGCATAAAGGGAACAGAATTTGTTTAAAATGTTACTGTAAACTTTGCTTTGTCAACATTTTGTATCGCTTACTCTAACTCTGATGTAATGCAAGAATAATTTCTTGCATTACATCAGACACACACACACACACACACACACACACACACACACACACACACACACACACACACACACACACACACACACACACACACACACACACACACACACACACACACACACACACACACACATTCTAAACATCCGTCCTGCAGCCCTTACTGAGTGCACTATGGGAAAATGTCCTAATTTGGAAATGATGGAGAAGCATGTCTGTCTTTGGACTCTCCCTCCCTTTGTCTCTGCCTCTCTACAATATTTTATGAAGAAAGAGAGTGTGTGAGAAAAAGAGGGGATGGGTCAGTGGTCCAGAAGAACCATATTTAGTCATAAACCTCACAAATCAAATGGGCTTCTACAGCGTCCAGATTTTTCTAAACCTTCACCTTAATTTAACAACACACACGCGCCCTAAGAGCCTTTAACATTTAGCATCCTGAAATCACATTACATACACTAAAATAAAGATGCCACCTTGTAGACATGTAGATATGTAATAGTTCTAAAACATAAATGCATTTAGAAAATATATTTTGAGTGTAGGTGAAATCGTTCTGCAAAAGGAAAATGTATCTATACTTTCAGAAGGCTAATCTCTAGAAACACTTGATTTATCATCAGTGTAAAAAACATTAAACAATAATGAAGATTAAATCCTTTCTTACATAACACCAACCAAACTAACCAACACATCTTGAAAGCAGTTTACACCTGGGCAGAAACCATTTCTCTATACAATTAGATATAGACAGCAAATTTCAAGTTAAAGCACTTGTACAAAGTTGGGTAGACAGATGGAGAAGGAGATCGAGCGAGCGAGGATCTGAGAGGTGTGAGGTGAGGTAAATGAGACTTACCCTGACAGTGCTGGGCCGGGGGAGGGGATTTAGCCACTTGGTGATGGTGTGCTACTCCCTTGCTTGTGGTGTACTTATGTAGTTCCCATCCCTGCTCACCGCACCCTCCCACATCCCAAACAAGGAGCCTGGGCTGCACTCATATCAGTAGCCTCACTCCACTAAAGCCTTATAGGGATGACTGGGAGAAAACACTCCAATCCGGGCGGCAGTCCTCCTGCCTCATCACTCAGGGCATTCCAATGGCCCTTTTTGTTTTTTGTCCTCAGAATTTTTGGGGACCTCACCATGCAGGAACATAAACAGAGAGCTGGGCCCTGCCCTACTACTAGGACACACATCAAGTTCCACACCTGAGACAGAGAAAGAACAGCACAATGAATTTGGATCACATAATTATAGAGTTAGATCACACAATAAAAGTACCTGGGAGTGGAAAAGTTCAAACTACTATGTCTTTATGTACTAAGAGAACTGGTAACCTGTAACCTATTTGATCACATATGGTCAAAAGTTTGGGGTCAGTAAGATATATTGTTTGTGAAAGAAGCCTCATGCTCATCATTCTCATAATATATGTGTGTGTGTATATATATATATATATTCTTTATTTTATTTCTTCTTCTTCTTTTTTTCTTCTAATTTTTTATTTTAGTCGCTGTCAATCTGCCTGTGCACTGGACGCTTCTGTCACTAGAAAAATTATTTGTATGTAAGCAAACTTAACAATCAAATTCATTCTTGTTCTGATGTTCTGAAATAGTATTACAATTTAAAAGAACCGTTTTCTATTTTAATATTTTAAAGTGCAATTTATTTGTGTGATAGAAAATCTGAATTTACAGCAGCACGCCAGTGTTCCTTGTCAAATTATCCTCCAAAAATCATTCTGATGTTTTGGTTTGATGCTCAAGAAACAGTTGCGCTGCTTTTTTTGTGGAACTGTTATACATTTTTTAGGATTCTTTAAAAGTAGCCTACAGCATTAGCTTGAAACAGAAATATTTGATAACATTTATGTCTTTACTGTCACGTTTGATCTATTTAGTGCATCCACTCTGAATAAAGGTATTAATAAAATAAATAAATTCTTAACTGATCCCAAACTTTCTAAATGGTAAAGGCATATGTGCAAAAGTTTTGGGCAACTAAAGTATGTTTAAAACACTATGCAGACTAGAACTGTTAGATTAAAAAAAAAAAAAAGGTAACATGAATTTCAGGGTGATCAACTGGCAAGTTTCAGCTGTGATCAGGTCTTCTAAAGAAATCTGATTCTGTGGAAGATAAAAATACATTTTGAAAACAACATGGACAGTAAACTGAATGCAGTAAATTAAAGTGTTACATTCAGTGGCAACATTTTCTACATGTGTATAGTGGAAATCTGACATTTTTGCTAAACACATATCTAATGAAGACATTACAGGGAATAATTTTATGAAGTTTAATATAAAGAATGACAGCAGCTCTTTCATGGTGTTTCGTTTTTATCTTCAGGAAAATTAAAGCTGGAGAATTTTCCACCTGAGACGACCTGTTTGGAACAACAGTATTTGCTTGACCAATACTGAAGCCAAATGTAAGGTAGTAAGAAAGGAAATATACAAAATAAGATCCAGTCATAGAAGGAAGTAGAACAACAAAAACATTCTAAATCTATGCTGAAGTATGGAGAATTAAATCTTGCATAATCAACCAACCGGTTGCCTTGACTGTTTACGTCTAAAATGCTATAAAAAAAAACACCCATGAAGTAATATATCATTAGGGATTCAAAGGAGTTTCAGTTTAAAGACACTAATTACAACCACAGTTTCATGTAGTTATTGTTTTCTGAGTTTCTATCCTTCCTTGGATCACATGGTATACTGGCTCAAGCCTACAATGGAAAAATGTCATGGAATGCCAATCTGATAATTTGGCATAGATAAATGCAAAAAATTCACACAGATGCATGGAATATACAATCACAACAATAGCTTAGAGAAAGGGAAGCCTGTGATGCAACACACACCCAACTAGTTACACCAGTTCACGGTTAGCCCCTATTTTCTTTCTTTTCAGATACATTATTCTCAAGTCTCATTTTAGGCCATTTTCTGCTCAGCCCTCCTCATTCAAGGCAAGGGTTCGCGTTTCCCTTCCCCTTCAGAAGTGAGCGCAGCCTTGTCGCACCAAAAAAGGAACTGTTCTGTAAATAAGAAAAGAGTCTTGGCAGTCCACTGAGCTCAGAGGCATGTAAGGCAAGAAATGACCCCTCTGAAGGTGTGGTCTGGGAAATCACACAAAACACAGTCTGCTTCAGAGAAATACAGTGCATGTTGTATACAAATGTCTCTGTCCTTGCGTTTATGGAGGAAAACCCCACGGATGGGGGAAAGGCCAGAAGAAGAGAATTGTTTTCTCAACTTAAAATATAATCTGTAGATATACCTTATGCGCTTATATAGCAGCTTCATTGCCATGTTTAGATGTACTTCAGTCTCCCATCCCAACGCCTCGTATTCTGGAAGTACAGTATGACTCAGACTCATAAGAGATAGTATTTGGATGCAGTAACATAATCTTATATGACACATATTTTACCAATTTTACCAACAATTTTCTGACTAATTATAATATATGTTTATGCATTTTATATCACGTTTACAATGTTCTCTGGGCCACCTTTCCTAACTCCTTTTGAAATGTCTTTTTCCTCTTCATCAGTGAGCCAACCACACCTTGTCAACACAAAATGAACCAGTATTTCAAGCCAATAAATCGGACAGTTCACCAAAAAATGAAGCTCACTCCCATGTTCCAAATCTGTACATTCTTATTTTGAAAAATTGGTCACACTATATTTTACAGTATATGTACTTACAGTGTACTTACAGTGTAGTTACCCCAGAAAGAACTGTAATATAGGTACTTTTGGGGTTAAGGTCAGGTTTAGGGGTAGGTTCAGGGTTAGTACCCAGTTATTGTAATTGCTATAATAAGTACATAGTATGTACATGCAGAATTTACAATGGATTGTAAAATAACATGCTACTGAAAAATGTCTCTATTCTTTTGCCAGTTCAACGAAAGTCAATTGAAGTTCAGTGTTGTTTTGGACCTATTTTACTTTGTATTGACAAAAACATTTGAAACATTCTTCTAAATATCTTCTTTTATGTTTCGGCCACTCGGCTTTTATGTTTTTAAATATGACAGATTTGAAACAACATGGGTGTGAGTGAATAATGACCACATTTTTTGTTTTTGGATGAGCTGAGCTTGATATTGACAGAGCCTATTATCAGTGGCAGCATGTAGAAGAGTTTGCTACTGGGCCGTGGACAAAACCTCTGCTCATTTGGAATGTGCTTTGACCGAAAATGGAAAAGCAGCTGTGCTCTTAATGGAGTCCAGCCTGAGTCTTATTGGACACCTAGCATCAACAAGCATCTACTCACAAGCAGCTCTGGAATGCCTTATGACAGTAGCATACAATGCTGTGCATTATCAATGTTCCTCAATCTCACAGTCCTCAATGTGCTTAGAAACTGCTTAGAAACTCCCCATGTATGATTCAATTTGTTAAAACTTGAAAGTGCGTGAGAGATTAAAATAGAGACCAAAAGGGAAGGATGCAGATGAAAGAGAGAGAGAGAGAGAGAGAGAGAGAGAGAGAGAGAGAGAGAGAGAGAGAGAGAGAGAGTTTTCCACCCTTATGTCTGTATGCATTGCAAGCAATAAATTCAGTTAGCTTACCAAATGTCAAAATGCCTGCCTCCCGGTTTCCTGTCTCCTAATATTTGTTCTTACCAAAGTTCAATTACTCATAAGCTTTCAAATACCCATGTCCACTCACTGCATCCATTTCTGTTTTGCCCCCTTGTGGCTATTATTTTCAGCAGAAGTCAATAGTGTTGGCAGTAAGGATACTCAAGCAACTTCTTACTGACGGAATAAAGAAATATAGAAAAAAATCACACATACATGTTGGTGTGCACCTATCATTATGACGACATTCCAAAGGTGTAATGTTTTACCAACTATATTCTATCCCCCTACACTAACCCTATCAATCACAGAAAACTTTCTGCATTTTTAATAAAACATTGTTTAGTATTTTTATAAGCCTTTTTTAATTACGAGGACTCAGGAAATGTCCTTATAAACTAGGTTTACGTTGTAATAGTGTAATACCCATGTCAGAATAGAGATTTGCGTCCTCATAAATCAGATAAACAAGCACACACACACACACACACACACACACACACACACACACACACACACACACACACACACACACACACACACACACACACACACACACACACACACACACACACACACACACACACACACACACACACACACACACACGTATATGTAAGAAATGTATATGGTTTCAGTGAAAGGATCTTTTTGTGGATTTTTTTTGTGACACTTTTTTCAGTAGGCTACACACACATAGTCACACTTAACTTGTAAATTTCCCAGGCTTATTTTGTAATTATTTTAGAACGTTTCTCTATAGCCATATATATTAAATGCCGGTTTCCAGTGCTATTGTCTAAGAAAAAATATAAAGTTCATAAAACATACATTAAACATACATTAACCTTTTTTTTAATCATAGCGGGGCATGTTGTCAGACTTTTTTCTGTGAGTTGTCATGTACAATGGAAAAGGCACAGAGCAATCAATAGTATAATTAATAAATTGTATAAATTTACAACATACATTTATAACATTTAAAATGTGACATCTTGCCCTAGCCAGACATTGAAATAAACACAACATTTTAACACCATAAAATAATGTTAATACACTTATAGTGTCATCTTTTTACCCAACTATAGGCCCTAGCTAAAATACCGTGATATTGAAGTTTGTAGTAGGCTAGACTAAATGCCTGTATTGCCAAGTTACTGATATCAACTAGATCCGTCTAATATTGACCAATTATTTAACCTAACATTCATAAATCAGTAATAGCGCATTTTATGTTTTTTTTTTCTAGTGCAGATGTTCGTTTGACTTGTTTAACTTGACATCATATGTTGTTTCCGCGTATTTCATCACGATGTTAAAAGGAAACCGTGAATAGAATGCGGACACGTCATGGACTTTCCCTTCGAGGTGGTTGAACATGATGAAAGGCGTTTTACTTTCCACAGTTGCGTTTTGTCACGTGGATCAACACACTGCAGATAAACCAAAGACCATCAAGGGGCGCTGCATTCACCCTTCAGTGTGATTGGGATTGTGAGGATCTGAGATATTTTCTCTACAGAATTATATTTTAAAATAGTTAACATTAATTAATTGTATGTGCATTATTTTACCAATTCGATTGTAGTTTGTCATACAATTGAGATGAGTGTTTTGAGAAAAGTGTGAAAATCTGATAATCATAATGAAATGTGGTTAAACTTTACTTTGCAGTCTTTTTTCCATTCCAAATATTATTTTTTTAATGTCTTAAACATTTGTAAATATTACAAATTTGTCATTTTTAATAATCATTTGACCCGGATGATCTGTGGTCTACACAAGCAGGAAACTCATGAATGTGGTCGTGACATGTTTCAAGACACCACAAACTACCAGTGAAAAATATGCCAGAGAAAGAAATTCGACATCACATACTCATTAAATACACAAATACATAAACAAAAAACTATTTATTTTGCTTCAGGGCACATCATGTTACTCTGACTTTTCTCTTTAAACTTTGCATACAAAATAAACTGATCTCTACCGCACTCTTCGGAAGGAAAATAGAGACAGAACGGAAGACATTAGCGTATTCAACTATTCTGTGGCCATTATGTACATCTGCTTGATTTCCTCTCTGTTATATGTTTTACATTGCAGTGCCATTCATGTGGAAAAAAAAGTCTTGAAGGGTATTTCAAATTAATAATAAAAAAAAAAATTCCATTACGATATTGCCAAAATGTTGTCCAATGGCACATTATTTGATTATGTTTAGGCAAACCACATGCCACAACTGTAGGCTAATGCTAATCCATACATTCAACAAATAGTAAATGTTAAGATAGCTCCTAGAGGAATCATTTTATGAATGGTTTACTAATAGTTGTTTCTGCATATTAAGCTGAGATAGGTGAAAGTATTTTAACTATATGAACAGTAGACTACTTTTTTGCCGATGCCAATAAGATTATAATTCATGTTATGGCAGATAATGTCAACCATTTTAATTCTACAAGGCATTAAACATCTATCACAACATTAAAATTTAGAATATGAGAAATTAATATTCATTTTGAATAATATTTAACAGTATTGTTAAATTATTCGTTTTTAAAGTTTAACTGTAATGCAATGGTAATCTATTTTTAAAAAGAGAAATTAGCTCAACTGTTGAAATATAGCAATAGATTAAAAATGCTCTTATATTGACCGATATCGGTACAGATTGTGCATCATAATGAATAATAAATGCATACTTCACCTTTAAAAAGAAGCAAAAATGAATTAATCAAGATTTCAGGAGATTTTGTATCCAAAAATAAGACCATATGCAGAATATCAGACTGTTTGTGATAATCTTGGATCTGTTGCTTTATCTCAGAAATTAATGTTGTTGTTGATCACTTTTGTTATTTTTGCTGGAACTCTCTTTCCTGTGTATTTTAATCTCCATTGCCAAACAGGCCTCAACATCAGATTTCTCAACACTATACTTCGACTCATAACATACAAGTAATGTGAGTTCCAGTAAATCACACTAGAAGGCCATGAACTGACGCAAATAAGCAGTGCGAATCATGAAATGTGTGATAAGCTTCAAGAAGAACAAGTTTGTACAAGGAAGCTTTGATTCATATTGATATTATTTACACTCCATCAACCATTCAGCTTTCTGCATGTCTCTTTCTGTTTCTTTTTTTGTTATAAAATGTATAGCACATTTCTAAAACTCAGATTTAATCCATTGCAAACACTAATAACGTCTTTGAATGAATGTCTTTTAAAAAGCAATTATCTTTAGCAGTCTTTTGAATGCCAAACAGCTTTCATCCATAAGTCAGTTGGTTTTCATTTGTGACGATTAGTTTAGTGAGCGGGATGTTAAGAGTCATAAACTTGTGCACTTTGAAACCCGTTTTAAAAAGTTTGCGTTTTCAGGCCCCCTTCATGTAAACGTGTAAAAAATGTAAAATAGATTTATAATTTTATTTTAAAATGGTGTCGTGTAAATAGCCCTTTAAGTCAGTTTGGGTCGTTTGACACAGATGTACATAAGTAATACAAGGTGTGTTGTGTGATAACATAGAACAATAAGGGGAAATCAGTAATAATTATAAATAAAATAATGAGTAAATTATGTTCCCTTTCGTAGTCACTAGAGTTACGTTGTGACGACGAATGGGGTTTCGTTTAGAAAGCCTATCCACTTTATGAATATAAAACGAGCCAATGGCAAGAAAATGCCATGGGTCTGCGGAATTTGCATAGCGTAACTCCGCCAAACCTCGTGGGTATATAAGGAAGGACGCTGGCAACATGCAGTTGTGTTTTCGCTTCAGAGCCAAGAGTATTCTTCACTCCACAAGCCATTCTGAGATCATCTCTCTTCACTCTTCGAGACAAGCTTCTCTCCAGGTATTGGTGTGTCGGCAATTCAAGTGAAATTCACATTGCCTGCTGATCTGTGCAGTGATTTGCCAGTCGTGTGTTTCTCCCTGGTCGCTTCAGCATCTGCAGAGTTTTCCCTCTCACAAAAGAGCTTGTGCGTGGCACGTCTTTTTAAAGATGTCTCACCCGTGCACTTCTGGTTGCGGTCGGATTGTTTCCCAGTTTGATGGGCACAAACGCCTTGCATGTTTGGGCTTAGATCACGCTAAGGCAGCGTTTGTGGATGGCTCATGTTCTCACTGCGGGAACATGACCATCGCGACACTGCGGTCAAGACTCGATGACCTCACTAGAGCGAGAGTCCCCTCATCCACACCCCGATCTACCCCCTCCACGAGAGGTGGTACTTCGGCTGGTGGCCAGGGTGACCTGAGGGTGACTGTGTGGAACAAAGCACCAACGATAATTCCTCGGTCCACACCCCCCTCTTGTGTGCCGCAGCCCGCGAACACTGGGGTTCCCCCGGTGGAACGTTCTGCTGCGATGCAGTTGTGTCCTCAGAGCGCTTCCTCCCGTGGTGACCCAAAGCACCCCTCCAAAGTCTGTAGGTTTTCGTTGACTCTTGTCGCGAAGTCCTATAGAGCTCCGCCGTCTCTTTGCATGCCATGGCCATCCTGCAGGTTTATCAGGCACGGATGCTCATGGACATGCACGAGGGCGGGACTGACCCAGGGCTCTTCGATGAACTGCGTGCCGCCACCAACCTCGCTCTCCAGGCGACGAAGGTGGCCGCAAGCTCCCTGGGTCAGGTGATATCCACTATCCACCTCTATTCTTTCTCGACACAGACCGTTTCTACGGTTTGCTTTCGAGGGGCGGGCATACCATTATAGGGTTCTCCCATTCAGGTTAGCCCTGTCTCCTCGCGTCTCCACGAAGGCCGCTACGGCAAAACGGGGTTCTCATCCTGAACTATCTCGACGACTGGCTGATCCTAGCTCACTCTCAAGACCAGGTGTGCGAATACAGGGATCTGGTGCTCCAGCACCTAGCCCTTGGTATGGAAATAGACTCGGTCGCCATGTGCGTGCAGTTTACAAGCAAGCATGTGCGTGCAGTCACTGCTGACTTGCCTGAAACAGTTCAAGGGCAAGAGTGCGGTTCCACTGAAGTTATTTCAGAGGCTCCTGGGGTATATGGCATCCGCAGCTGCAGCTACGCCGCTCGGATCGCTTCATATGAGACCGCTTCAGCTCTGGCTTGCGATCGAGTCCTGAGGTGGGCATGTCAACTAGGCACGCTCCGAGTACCAGTCACTCCGACTTGCCGTCAGACCTTCACCCCGTGGTCGGCCCGGAGTGCCCTTAGAACGAGTTTCCAGGCACACTGTTGTATCAACAGATGCCTCAGCCACGGGGTGGGGTGCCAAGTGCAAAGGACTTAAATGCTGCCGCGGACTCCTGAACAGGACCCCAGCACCTTTGGCATGTCAATTGCCTACGCCTGAAGGCAACTACAATGCAGTTCTGAAGTGTCAACTAGTCTCTCCCTTGTGAAGGCCTCCGTCCCTTTACCTCTGTACTGATAAAACATTGTCGGGATAATTCCGATTCATGTGGCTACGCGGAAGCGATAAAAAATTCTCCGAGCCACCAGGCACTGTTTTATGCAAATTAGCGGCAGGATCGCAATCAAAGAATTTTCTGTTAGAACGGTGTCGTGTTAGCGTCCCCTAAGTAAATAACTAATGATCGTTGCGACGGAAGTGAATCAATCAAAACTAACTTTAGCTGGACAATAACTTTATTCTAGTGCTGCTGTAAAGCCAAAACAATCTCTGTTACTTTAATTTCCTACTATCACTGTAAAGCTGCTTTGAAACAGTCCATATTGTTAAAAGCGCTATATAAATGAAGGTGACTTGACTTGACTTGAGGTGGGGCAAAGTTAGGCTATGTAAATTCCGCAGACCCATGGCATTTTCTTGCCATTGGCTCGTTTTATATTCTAAGTATCTTTTATATTCCACTATCTAAGTGGATAGGCTTTCTAAGCGAAACCTCATTCGTCATCATGACGAAACGTCTCCATTCCCTACTCAGGAAACGAGGGTTACATACATAACCGAGACGTTTTATAGTGACACAACTGTATTCTGATGATATTCAAATAAGATAGGTGGATGGTTAGAGCAGGGCCGGCCCGAGGCATAAGCGAACTAAGCGGCTGCTTGGGGGCCACTGGCCAACAGGGGACCCCCCAATCGAGTTTAATTATTTTATTTTTTTTAGATGACTTAAACAAGTGAGAAATGAATGAATGAATATGAATGAATGAATGAATAATTCAAGACAAGAAAATTATGATTTCATGATCAATATACCTGCCAACAACTGCTGTTGTGTCTGCCAGCGTTTAAGTCATGCGCATAATCTAGTCACCTTGCGCATGCATAGACAAGCATAGTCACGGTATCGGTTTAAGTTGGAGAAAATAGCCGCAGGGGGTACTTAACCTTCTAGGTGTAAGGGTAGCAGTTTGAATAAATAATAAACATAGCAGTCTGTACTCTTCTCCACTTTATTATACCACACATCAGATCACTAACTCCAAAAACCCGCAACACTCCAGTACCAAGTGCGCACAACCCATTCCTATCTACGGCAAGCCCCAAGGGGAAAAATAGATTGCATACACACATACAACGAGCGCCAGTACATCATTACCGGTGTTATAGTAACAGACTTTGTTGGATTCTGTCATGTACAATCCAACAAAGTCTGTTACAATAATAATAATAAAAAAGATTTTGAGGACAGTTACACTGTATTGAGACAGTTGAGAAATAATAATATTTTTTACAGTTTTCAACAATAATTGTCATTGTTGAAGCCTTGCTCTTATTATGTTTCTGATTTCTCAGTTTTGTCATTATTTTAGCAAATAATTTATTGTATATGTTTTGAGACAGTTTGTTTTAAGAAGTTTCAAAGAGTTAGTAAAAAAGTAAAGTAAAAGTTAAAACTTTTTCATTTAAGTAGGTATCTATTTTTTTATTAAGTATTCATTTTGTATTAATACATAACCTCACTGTACTCATTTATAATGTATCATTATTGCGTGACATTTGTGTCAATAATCGTCAAGCACAGGTGACTTCGTGTAGTGGGAGGGGGCCCCCAAATCAAATTCTGCTTAGGGCCCCTAAAAGGCTCGGACCGGCTCTGGGTTAGAGATGTATATAAATTCAACATAACCAGGTTGACAGACAGAGTGAATGATGGAGAGAGTATGGGTTGGAGTGGGTTGTTGGTTAGCAGACATTGGTTATTACATATCTTGTATGGAAATTTGTAGTCTAATATACTATTGGAAAGTTTGATTCATTCATTTAATCAGTTAAAAGAATCATAAAAGATTCAGAATCAATGTGTTTAAGTCTCCATAATGTATAGTGTTCTAGTTCAGTTTGCTACTCCCACCCTAATTAATCCCCTAAATGTGTTTATCACATAAGTGATGAAATATTTGCACTGGTAATTAGAAACATGAAAAATAGGTTGTCTGTTTAAATGATTGATGGCTTTCACAACGATGTATTTGTCTCATAAGGCCACCATGGATTCAGTTTTTCTGCAGTTAAAAGGGAACTCAGCAACTATTTCAACTTAAAACTGTTTAGAAATCATTTGGATGGTTAAATAACCTGTTCTGGTGAGTATGGTGACTTTCCCCGCTCCCCCCAACGTTCCCAGGCGGAAAACCAACCTTGCAACATCGGGACTAACGTCCCGGTAAGTTAGAAAAAGGAAGTCTCGTGAGAAGCGAGAACGAGCGAGAAACACGAACTGCTTTTAGGCAATTCGGCATTAACAAACACGCCATATGATACTGTGTATGATGTGTTACCCACCTCGGTAGACATAGCTCCACATGATAAAGTTTGCCCGCTCCGATAATAACAAATACACATGAGCAGCGGTAGAAATGGGGAGCAGGGTGCCGCAAGTTTTTTTTACGTCAGTGTTGTGAAATATACGTCCCACATCTGTAGGGGGAGCTCGTTGAGACAATTTGCGACAACAAAATTGAAAATCAGCGAAGAAATGGCTAGAGTTGCCGAGTTCACCTTTAAAGGTCCCCTAAAGGTTTACTAAAAAAACAAAAGCTTTAAATGGAAGTATTTGGCCTGGGGGATGTTACCTGAACCCTATCACACCCTACATTTATATTTTGTACTAAAATAAAAGCCTCTTTAAGTCACCTGACTGCTGCTTTCACATGCCTGTCTTAATTTTCCCCCACGAGTGACACTATTTTATCTGAAGGTTTATTGCAGAATTATTTTTGTTGGATCACACCTCAGTTTAAGTGTTGCATACTTTTCCCTTTATGTCTGTAGGATATGTCTACAAAAAATGCTAGATATACAAGACTTGGTACATACTGACATTGCAGGTCACATAACCGGTTACAGGGGATTATCGTGGGTTATTACACATATGTCAATCAGTAACTTGTAGAGAAAAGATCCCCCACATCCGCGAAATGGTTTCAATAATTTTAACAAGCCTTGCACTTTGAAAAGTTACACTAGTAGAATTTTGAATAAACTGCTTAGTCTTATAAGTCAGTAATAATTTTTCTATTTCTCTATTTTATTAATAGTTTTTCCGTTACATGAACAGGTAGATATGGGTCAAATTTGTATCAGAAAAGTAAGCCCTAACTAATTTCTAGTTAGTCAGACTAGTTCTTAGACTAGTTCAGTCTTAACTTAGCATCTATGTTTATGCAACTGGCCCCAGGGTATTACAGGCTGTTCCAATGAATAACAGGGCCCTGAGGGTCCATGGTGGTAATAGAGGGCCCCATCAACAATGACAGAAATGTCTGATAAGGCCATTGGACATTGAACTCCAGGGGCCCAGATGGATAATTGGCCCCGGGGCCCTTTCATGTCATGATCCAACCCTGAAATAATGTTTGGTCATGGAGTGAATTCATAGTAAGCATCACACTTCAGTCAGGGGCGTTTCCTTGAGGAAACGAGGCAAGGGAGGCAGTGCCTCCTCAAAAAATTGGATGAGGCAAATATCCATATTACAAAATTAAACCATGCAAATATTACAAAATGTGTATAAATCACTTGTTTTTCTAAAGTAACGCTGTCCAACACTACACCAGCAGGTAAAGTTACAGCAGGAGGCGCATCACTTTTGCCTGTAATTGACAATGAATGGGGGAAAGTCATATGAGAAGAGGCAATGCCTCCACTGCGCTATATGATTGGATATGATTTTTTATGATTGAAAATGATTGGTTTGTGCGATCATATCCAATCATAAAAATTCTGCATCTTGTTATAATGCGCGATTTACGAATCAGTCTGAATAAACGAAATTACGGCAATAATGGGATGCCTAATTAAAAAGTAAGTAAACAACTCACTCAATTAGATATCACCGCTTTATACATCAAAATCAAACTTGAAATGGCCTGAAAACATGATGACTGTGTTTTTTTTTTGAGTGAGCAATCAGCTTGGTGAAGTTAAAGGTCCGTGTCTGTTATCTCCATGTCTGTGACCAGTGTTTACCGAGCTTGATGACTGATGAAAATAAGTTGACTATTAAAAAGAACAGCTGAACATCAGTTCACAAATAAAATATATAGGTTAAATTGTTATTGCCTTTAGTTATTATTTTGGAATAAATGAAAAAATGCTTAAAAAAATTAACTTTGTATTTGGTTTCTCTTTTTTTTTTTTATATTTAACCAGGAAATGTGACAACATAAAGGTTTACTTGGACATGAATTTGTGATTTGATTTGTATAAAGACTTCAGATGCAAAAGCCTCTAAGTCCGTCTAACATTTTTCTTTAATATAATTTTTTTTTAGGCTTTTTCAGGCTCCTATGTATAGGTTTCTACCTATTACATTTCTGAATGGGCTGAGGCTGGGATTTAGTGAGTTTGAAGTTAAAGTATTTGATGAACGTATACTATGTGCGGAGAGCATTCACTCAATATCTAATTTTTGACGTAGGTGGCTTTTAGAGGCTTTTGCATCGGAGGTCTTCATATATAAGATAAAAGAAAACTGTGAGGACTTTGCCTCTTCATTTCAGAACACCACTGCACAGCGCTGACTTCAGTATTACCAATACAGTGATTATTCTCTGTGAAAGTAAAAATAGCTGGTCCTATTGCTGACAACACCCAATATATGTCAGTTAAGGAGTGTTTCAGTTATTTTGATATTTTAGTTATTTTACCTGTTTGCTATTTTTTATTTCCCACCACCTGATTTCCACCACCCTGGTTTCCTGAGGAACTCTTATATAAGGCACTGTGTGGAACCGCTTTGGGTGCCCCCAGGAACCCAATTAATTTTTTTAAATTTAATTTCATGTTGTTACTATTGTTACCAATAACTTCTATAATAATAAACAAACCGAACCTAATACAAAATAAGAATTGTTTATTAAACATTTTAGATCCATTTTAATACATACACTTCCATGCACTTGGGAAAAAAATCTAATAGATTAATATCAATGAATACACGAAACAAAAACAGTATAATATATAAGCAACATGAATAATCAACCATGTACTGTATATACAATAGGCTATACAAGAAAAGACATGCGCAAAATGCATGGAAACACATATGTTCCATGTAATAAATCTATTTTTCTAATATAATTTTGACTAATAAAAATGTCCATCTTCACTTAACTTTAAAACATTTGCGTTTCAGTCAGCTTGTTACGTCTGACGTCACTGTTTCCAAGTCCAAAAGCTGTATCAGATGCCAAAAACAAACAACAAACAGTGCTAATATACACACATTGTGCTGTAATATTCCTGAAAATTATGGTCCTAACCTTTATCCCTATACCGAAATCTCAGATGATTAATTATTTAGCTATTTTTGAATTATAAAATGTGGAAGTCTGGGATGCCGTGAGACTGGAGACTCAAAATGTACTCTATGGCTTTTGAAAAACTCAAATGTGTGACTTGAATCAACAGTGTTAATGGTGGTTGAGTATTCTCATTAGAAACAAGATAGAAGAAGAAGTAGAGACTTTGACCCGGAAACAGCATTCCTTATGTCACAACAAGCAGAAAACATTTCCCATTTTAACAGATGTAAGGTGCATTAAAATGATCTGTTGTTCTTATGATATAAATGATCTCACAAGGGACAGGTGAGGTACTTAACGAGTTAGAAAAGTGAAAAGGTGAAGCAGCTTCGTTTTCCGTTTGTTTTTCCTCTTTTCTGGTGGATGGTCCAGGCACTTGGTTTTGATTTTCAGGTCTACAGGAGGATTTTTATTCTTGTTCAAACTTGTACTTCAGCTTACCGAGGTCCCTGCAAAGAACAAAAATTACTGTTAGTAATGTTATTAAAGTGATACAGTGCTTAGCATAAGTGAACACATCCATGTTGAAGTTGACTAAAAAGAGGAATACAAAATCATCTTTTGGAAATTGATCTTAATGTCTTAATTTAAAAAAATGAGGAAAAATACAACCTTTAAGGACACCAATTTTCTTTGTGAATGTATAATGTATTGTAAATAAATAAATGTTCTTCCTTAAAATACAGGTTGCATAAGTCAGGACACCCCTATGTTCAATTACCATAGAGGCAGGCAGATTTTTATTTTTAAAGGCCATCCTTAAAGTACAATTATGTTCCCAAAACGACTTATAAAGGTACACATTTTTAGGTTTGGATGTGAAAGGTCCATTTTTGTACCTTTTTCTTTCTTTTTTTACAGTTGAGCTCCAACTAGAATAACTTGTCTGTTTTTTTTATTAATTTAATGTATGTCAGCTCATGATAACATCAAAACACTATATTAAACATGAAATAATTATTCATGTTTGTTGTAAAGTAGCTATAGTATTAATGTTTTGTTTTAAAAAACTTTTTTATCAAATTAATTAATTTTAAATACATATTTGAATTAAATTTGAAAAAAGACCACGATGAACAGCAACAAAAACATTCAAAACAGTCGTTATTGTTGTTGTCACTTTAAGAAAATTTCCCGTTTGGCTTGAGTGATTCGTTCGGTGAGGAACGGTATGACCTATTCTTCAGACAGATCTTCAGAACACGATTTCCATTGTCGAGCATTTTTGGAGGACACAGTTTTCAGGTATATGCTGGATAATGCTATATATTATTCTTTGTTCACGTATGATGGCAAGTTCTGTTGATTTTGTCTAATTTTATGTTCCCCTGCTTAAAGCCCGCGAAAAGTCAGACTGGCTGTGATGTGTTACTGACCGATTGGAAAGCAATCAGAAGTTCAAAATGGAGTTGGGGAAAATGTCTACCACTCAATTAATAAAGGAACTATTGGAGTTTAGTATAGAAGTCTCTGTATGGTCAAAAAGTAAGATCAAATTCTGATGTAATACATCATTAATGACATCTTTATAACAGTGTAACAAACTACGCACTTGGATAAAAAGTATAGAAAAATCAGTTGTCACTCAGTATGTCCCATTATATATCTTATTTAGATGAAATGTAACTTCTTAGTTGTATGATCAATGCGCTGTATTTTTCATTGTGGGGAGCAAAACATACAGTATAATGCAATGCAATATAATGCAATACAATAATGATTGCGAGATAGAAGTAAACAATCCTTAAAACATGTTGTTTCATACTTGATACTTACAGAATTTACAGCTACGCATTTATGACGATGTTGGCATCCTGGGAAACTCTAATCTTTCACAATGAATAGCTGTTGTATGGAGTTCATTAAAGATTTGGCATGGCTCATATCCTATAATAACATCGTTTTAGTAGGCCTAGATTTCACTAAAGAATTGTGTTGTGACAGTACTCATTAAGCATGAAAACTGCATAAAGTGGGCTCAGATATTTGTGTGAATATCTTAGGATCAGGCAGCCATTGTCTGGGTTCATCTGTGGTGCAATTTGAACACTACATTATCCATTGCATCTGCATGTGCATGTCCCAGGAATGCTGTCTGTTTTGATATGGCTCAAAGCATCCTTTTACAATACTCATAAATGTTTAAAGGGTCAAATGTTTCTCAACAAAGTTTTCAGTGAAAGTGTTTTTCATTACACAGAATCGGAACAATTTGACAATTAAACATGTTTAAACATTTTACAGTTGATACCTCTGTAGGCTATATCAATCAGTCCACAAAAGATCTTTTTTTAATGAATAAACTGTCTGTAGAACTTGATTTAAGTTCCTGATATGCTGCCAAATTAGAGCAAATGAAATGTCCGGGAGCCTGGAAATTTGCACACAAAAAAAAAAAAGGGGGAAAAAAGAGAGAGAGAGAGTGTGCTGAGCACTTTCAATTACTTTTGGCAGATTTACATTTTTTTGTACAGAAGCATGATGATTCACCTTGCTCACGTCACAAGTTCAACATTTCACAATAATAAGGACCTGACAGTCAGACATGTGGTGATAATTGTCTCCTCCTCACAGAACTTGAACATTCCCTAGCTGAAAAATTAAACTCATTTCAGTATTCACCTAATTTTTAACATGCTAATGCGGCCATTTTTAACTTGAATAGCAAGACTTCTGGTTTCAGCCACATGCAGTTATTTTAGCTGTATGAAAACAGCCCGGTATATGTTGCTGGTTAACTGGTATCGGTTTTTGGCTAATAAATCAGATATTTTACACAATCACAGGAAATAGCTTACTTCATCATTGATAAATAAGCTGAATAAAACACGGCTATCTACTGTATGCCCATAAATGCCTGAGGCAAGTTGGTCCTGACTCTGGAAACCCCCTTACGCAAGGACATTACACAGACGATTGATTATTGTCTGAGCACAAATACCTTATTTCTGTTAAAAAATTACCTTCACTGTACAATCTGAAAACTGCTGTTTTATGTCTGCCTTCATTTTCCTCGAATATTTAATGTAGAAATTGTTTGGTTTGTGTTTTTTCTCATCAGATCAAACCACAGTTTAGTAGGAGTTTGGTTTAGATTTTCCCCTGAGGTCTTTAAGTTATGTTTCCTGCCCACAACAAAACCCCAATACTCAAGAATTCTGCTCTGACATTTTCTGCAAGTCACATAACCAGATACAGGGGAATCTCTACCCATTACCCATCATCGATCCCTATCTTACAGTGGAAAATGTGAGAGATGTTTGCTCTTTCAGCATCACTGTACACATTAGATTAGGGGTCACCAACCTTTATCAAGCCAAAGACTTCTTAGATGGAACAGTTTAAACCTGACCTATAATAACATACGAATAGCATATTCATGTATTTACAAACTTTGTCAGGATGTGTGCACTGTCATTAATACATAAATAAATATTTTAATTGGGAGGGACACGGGACATTTAGCTGGAGTTTAGATTATTATCTATGCTTTAACATTAGCTTGGGTTGAACGTAATATTGCCTGACGAATCTTGGTTAACATTAACATCGTTTATACATGTATAGGAAACACAACGCAGTTGTAATCAAAGTTGGCTATGTTTAAATGTCAAAATCTAAAAAATCTTTAAAATGCATTTTTTTGTATCCACAGCTTGGAAAAAATTAAAAATAAATTTGAGAAGGAGCCAGATTTTTACAGAACTCTGTCTGTCTGTACTTGTACAGGACGTTGCACAATATGTCGTTTTGATTCAGCATCCCCTAAGGCAAGATCAAAGTCCAGCCTTTTGTTCTCTAAGTGTTATGCAAGTTTCATGATTGAGAAGGATGTGTGTTTTGTGCTCAGAAGAAACTACATTTTTAGCATACTCTCATTTTTGCAGTTTCTTCTTGTTGTCTTTCCTCTTTCACTTTTATCATATTTTGGACACTTTGAATAAGAATAGTTATCCGTTTCTGTCTGAATTTTGAAATGTGTCCTGATGCTTCTCTGGTGCTAGAAGCATCAAACTTTTCACACGCATATTGCATATTCATTTTACAGTTGCACATTCTCTGATAAGTCATCAGGACTGATTTTATCTTTTTTTTCATAAAGCTTGGGGTTTTGTCTTCTAAAAAGGATGTGTGACCTCACGTCGGAGTACCCCATACGTCTGAAAACCACACACCTGGGTATATACAGATACAGATATCAGACCAGACATAGGGCTAGTTATTTATATTCTTTTATGTTGTAGACTTTTTTTTATTGGGTAGGCCTATTCATAATTCATTGCAGTATACCTATATAAAAATACTATTTCAAACCATGTATTCTATTGTACGTTTTATTGATTTTTGAATGTTGTTGTGTATTGAAAATAATTAGCGATAAACTACACTTTAAGGGCCTTCAAATTAAAAATAATGTATACCTTATCAAAATGTTTGTTAGCACTTATGCATCTGTAGTATATTATAGAAGGCAATATATTTACAGTAAAATATTGTTGATATTGTTAAAAGTAAAAAGTATGAAACCCCCTCATTCATGGGGAAAGGGGCATTCCAAGAAATTCTGTGCATGACATCCCATTTATTTAGAAGAATTTAAAAAAGCCTTTGTTTTTTTATTTTTTATAATTTATGTTCGTCAGGGTATTTTTTATAAAACATATTCTGTTTTATTAAGTTATTCACTAGATGTTGATAGCATTAATTTCCTTTTATGCGTGTTACAGTAATGGTGTTTTATCTTTGTGTTGGTAAACGAGCTCTGTCTCTGTTATTATTGGCCACCAATGCTGGAAAGGCTAATCTGATGAACTTTAGTCCTTCCATTATGTTATTTATAGAACATTTTACAGCTAAAACAGATTTTAACAGTTCAAATAGCATATTAACATTAACTCATTGAATGACATATACAGGTCCACCAAAATTCTATCTAATATTGCTTGTATTTCTATAGTAATGTTCTGTTGCGTCTTTTGTATGACAACAAAATTGTTCACATGCATTGAGATCTGTTTCAAGTTACTGAAATCAAGAGTTTACATGTGTTACAATCAGAATCTTGACAGGTGTACATACTGTATAAACCTGCTATTTCTTCTGAAATTCTTGGTGAATGCTTCATTAAGGCATTCAAAGTCTTCTTCCCACACATGAAACGCTTTCTACGGAGTGTATAAGGTAGGCCCAGATAAAGTATTTGGACACTTTAAACATAAAAATCTTTGTGTGTAAAGGTATTCAAACACTGTTTGGGGCCATCCATTTATCACCCGTTCAAATACTAAATATTAACTCCATCTACCTAATAATCAAAGGCAAAAAAATGCTTGGAAGTCAAGTGTATGACGGGAATTATGGAAGTTATGGGAATTCTCACTTGACTTGGGAAATTCTCCATTGTCTTTTTCAGGATGTACGTTCCCCCCTCTAGGGATATGAGCGGGATCTGGAGTTAATGTGAGGAAAATTACGACTCAGTCACTGATGTTTATTATTTCAGAAAGTTCCATTTAGTCTTTTAAGATATGTACCTTTGCATAAAGGCACTGGGAATTTTTTGTAGCAAAATTAGAATGTATGGAATCTGATAAAATATTTCTTGTTTTTGTTATTTAGGCTATTATTTTTTTCACAATTTTTAGGACTATGATGTCTTAAAGTTATTAATACCATGTTATTTTAATGTTGAGTTAAAGTATTCTAACGTCTCTTCCCTTTATTATCTATATTATCCCTTCATTCAGACTTTACTCATAGAACTGCGCTATAAACATTTTTATTAAAGTATTCTTACTATGCAAAATTAAACACAAACACTGTATTTTTAGTATTTAATTCATAGTTTTATTGCCGTTAGTTTCATATAATCTGTTCTTCATGTTCCACACATATTTCATGATCCAAAACATTTAGTATCAAAACAGGCCTATAAAAAATAATACAAATAAATAAAAAGCAGGTTGAGGTTAACAAATGTGTCATATAGTCCTTACACATAGCATTTTCATATCTCTTATAATTTTTCTTACAGTCACACTTAAATACAGATGTTCAATAAATAGACAATTTCATTAATTTAACACAAACTATAAAGCAACTTTTATAACAGTTTTAGAGTCAATGGTATTCATTCATAGAATGATAATGCACTTTTTACAAAAAAGACAAATGAAATCAGTTCATGTAGCTTGTTCCAGTTGTTCAGATCATTCAGAGTGCAGTGTCCCAAAGAGCTTGTCCCAGTGAGTGAAGTATGGAGCGTAGTTGGACTTGAACCTCTGATGGTGGACATCATGGTGTGGAGCTCCTCCATATAGTCCAAAAGGCACCAGTCTGTGTGTCGCCCATGGCAGGTCATAGCCACAGTGGTCCTCAACTGACAACCACATGTTCAGCATATGGAAAAGCATCTCTGTCATAGGATGAACCCCCAGTAACATGGGATTCACTGCAGCGAAGAAACCCAAAGACAGAGTCTCCCAAGCTCCTGAGTACTCAGTGGCCAGGGCGAAGGTGGACGTGTATTTGTGATGCACCTTGTGGAAGGTGCGGTAGAGCCAGGGTACTTTGTGATGCAGAAGATGCCATACAAAGTACTGGAAGTCAAAAAGAAGCAAGCAGGCAGCGAGGTCCCAGACGACTCGCAGGACCCCAGGTGCCATCGCTGGGTAGCTGACGGGTCTCCAGTACCAGTTCAGGACGCTCAGCGGGAAGATGTACACAGCATGGTTGTAGAGGGAGAGCACGAGGCAGCTCCAAATCATAGTCCAAGACACGTTGGTTTTCTGTTGAATCTTGTATCTCCTTATCAGTGCTACCCTAGGAGACAGGGCATCCAGAATGATAAAAGGCAGGCAGAAGCTCATGTATACTGTAAAAGAGAAGAGGACAGGGAAATATGGAGACCTTAGCATGGCCTCGTACTGCATAATGCAGCCCCAGATGTGCTGTAGTCCAAACATTTCGATTTCTTTGGCAGTTCTGTGTCTGAATGGCAGCACATGGCTTCTGTGGAGCTTATTATACTGTAGTATAAAAGACCCGCCCCTTTCTTACTTGCCTTGTATGCCCTAAATGGTTCTTCCTGTTGGAATTTCCAGGAAATCTTGTGGTAGCCTTGTGTGTGTGTGTGTGTGTCTGAAGATCTCAGAGAGGTTCTCTGCTTAGCTTGTATATTAACTAGATAGGTAACAATAAACCATAATTTATAAATATAAAAATCCTGAAACGCTGTAGAGACTGAAAACTAGGCTACATAAAAAAAAAAAAAAATTGGTTTACTACAACATTTGTAGGCTATAATTGAAAACGAGGATGGAAAAACAGTGTATATAAATCACAAAACTGACATAATAACGAAACAAACAAAAATAGTAAGTTAAAATTCAGAACCTGTAGACGAATTTAGCTACGATTAGTCAATGGCACAGCTACCAGATTCTGTTTAGATAGCAGCTCAAAGAGTAAATCTCGCCCAGTCCCACTTCATATATGTATTCCACACTTTGGTACTGTAAACCTGGCAAAATATTCATTAATCCTACGAAAATATGAATTTAAAAGTCCCGTGCGTCACCTTAACCTCTGGAGAGTAGCCAACAGGAATAGCAATGAGACAATGGAACAGTTATTTCAGTTTTACCATAGAACACCGCCACCTGCTGTTTATAACAAGGTACTGCATATGCTGAAACGAGTCAAGATTTTTGCTACGTCAGTTGGAGTTGTCACACATCTATGGACAGTGCTTGTGAAATGTGTAATGGAAAGACAGACAGACAGACAGACAGACAGACAGACAGACAGACAAACACACAAACAAACAAACAAACAAACAAACAAACAAACAAACAACTAGATCTATCTATGCTATTTAAATTGTTTAGCATCCTTTACCTAGGCTACTTCACAATTCATTCATTCAACAATATAACCGGCAACCGGACAATACAGTAAATGAACAATATAGTGTACTGTCACACATTATGGGTTTATGACGTATACAAAAATCAAAAGTGATTTAGAACAACACATCTACTTTTAGTTTATCACGAAAGCGAAACTTATCTCTCTCTTTTTAAAACCTTTCATTTTCGTATGGCAAGCCGTTTTAACATTTAATCCTTAAAATCTTCTAGTCTCTATTTTCACAACACAGTCTCACTCCCTACTCGTCAAATGTCTGACGTATGGTCAAGGGACCCTGGCGTCACTTTTCTGACGCACTGGGTATAGACCTACCTTCAGCTTCATTTTTCAACGTGCGGGGCAGTCCCATAGACTTCTATAGAACTCAACAGCGTTGAAATTTGACGTCTTGGGTCGATCACCACACCGCAACCCGTTGTCTGCCTCGTTTGTAGAGACAACAATACATAAAAATAAAAAGGAATAGGCTACCAAAATGATCTAAGCCAGGGCGAATTCAAATTGCGGCACCCAGATCATTTTTATCTGGCCCTCCAACTGGTGTTTGATGTTTAAAAACCCTTGCAATCTGATATCAAAGTGCCCTCAAAAGTTTATCGCGCTCAACAGCGGTGAGTTTAACAACGCACATGGTGTGCAACCACATTCAGCGGTGAGTTTAACAACAATCAACTGCAGGTAAAACAGCATTCAGAGGTAAGTTTGACCAAAGCAACGCTCAACTGCAGTTAAAACATAATTAAAAGGTGAGTTTAACAACGCTCCAATGCGCGTGCAAGTATGCAGTTTAAGCGTTTTCTTATCATAGGTAAGACACTGCTTTATCTAGAGCATGGTGGATAACGTATTTTTATCGGAGGTTTGTTGATTTTAATATGCTACGATTGTGTTCAATTAATCATTTTTTAAAAAATATTATTTTTATTAAATCCTCTAAATTAATAACGCTGACGTCACCGTATGAGCGATCCCAAGGTCCATTGCGATTTTCCACTCGGTAAGTAGAATGGTTAATTAATAGAGATGGATACTATTCTTACATTTACACATCAAAAACTGTTGGATCAGGACAATAAATTGTGTTTAGAAACTTTATATTTGTAAGGTGGCCCTTTCTTATGACAAGAAATGATAGAAGACATTATAAAAAATATAGCTTTCTGCACCAAATGTGCAGGCTAGCAAAGTTAGTTAATTGAATTCAAATTAATTTTTGTCGCATATTAATTCAATTCAATTCAAATTTATTTGTATAGCGCTTTTCACAATATACATTGTCTCAAAGCAGCTTTACAGAAAGTGCATTTCGGAAATGTACATAGAAAAATACAGTTAGTTAATCATGTATTAATTTATGGCATAACATATCGCCGGCTTTGAGTCGTCTCTTCACAGGCGTCGAGTCGTCTCTTCACAGGCGTTGGGGCATCTGAAGTCTCCGTGAGAGGCTGGATACAAACTGGAGCTGACGAACGCTATTTACCTCGGGACTAGCGTCCCGAGATAACAGCAGAAAGGCAGATGGGAAATAATTAGCATAGCTGATGTTCATAATGTTAATGCATTCGAACCGATTCAGCAGTAGTATTAAAGGTTAAGCATTAAGTGAATGCTTGGTTAAAGAGATGCGTCTTTAATCTAGTTTTAAACTGGGACAGCGAGTCTGAGTCTCGAACAATATCAGGAAGGCTATTCCAGAGTTTAGGAGCTAAATGCGAGAACGCCCTCCCTCCTTTAGTGGACTTAGATATCCTAGGAATGACCAGAAGCCTCGAATTTAGTGATCTTAAAGAGCGCGATGGATTGTATGGCGATAGAAGGTCTGTTAAATACACAGGAGCTAAACCATTTAGGGCTTTATAGGTCAGTAGGAATACTTTGTAATTGATACGTAACTTAATAGGTAACAAGTGTAGAGTTGATAAAATAGGTGTTATATGATCATATTTTCTTGATCTAGTAAGAACTCTAGAGGCTGCATTTTGCACTAACTGTAGCTTGTTTATTGAGGATGCAGGACAACCAGCTAATAAAGCATTACAGTAATCTAGTCTCGAGGTCATGAATGCATGAACTAACTTTTCTGCATCAGAAACAGATAGCATGTTACGTAGCTTAGCAATGTTTCTAAGGTCGAAAAAGGCTGTTCTTGTAATATATGAAATATGATTTTCGAAAGTCAAGTTGCGGTCTAGTATAACACCCAGGTCTTTTACTGTAGTGGATAAAGTAACAGGACATCCTTCTAAATTAAAGTTGTATTGTAAGGGATTTTGTGGGTAGTTTTTTGGACCAATAAGTAGTACCTCCGTTTTATCTGAATTTAATAGCACGAAATTACACGTCATCCAGCATTTTATATCATTTAGACACTCTGTCAATTTAGATAAGTTAGTGTTTTCATCTGGTCGTGATGAGATATATAATTGAGTGTCATCAGCATAACAGTGGAAATTAATTCCATGTTTTCTTATAATATTACCAAGTGGCAGCATGTATATTGAGAATAGCAGAGGGCCTAACACCGATCCTTGCGGCACTCCATAGTCTACTGACGTTATCTTTGATTTTTCCCCATTTAAACAGACAAAATGGTAACGGTCTGATAAGTACGATCTAAACCAGCTTAATGCCTGTCCCTGAACACCAGTGTAGTTTTGTAGTCGATCCAAGAGTATTTTATGATCTATAGTGTCGAACGCAGCGCTAAGATCGAGTAGAACTAGTATTGAGATACAGCCTTGTTCAGAAGCTAACTATAAACGAAGCTATTATCATGTAAGGTACAATCATAGGGGAATGTAAGATAGTCAGATTTTTATTACATAGCCAACATTATAAATGTTCAGAATGAAGAACGGTGTTGCCAGATTGGTTTGTTTCGCAAACTGCCTAATTGTTAAAAATCCATAACAATACAAATGAATTACTACATTGTATCTCATCAACATTTTTCAATATGAAATAAAACAATTCATATATACATAAATAATGTAATATGTAACATGTAACATGGCATAGAGACTGATATAAGTGCATGGTTATTGTTACAGTGACACTAAATTAGCTAACAGTTAACCTTAAAGTTAGCTGCTCAATCGTTCTCATTGTTTTGGTAGAAAGCAATTATGCCAACAAGTTGTGTTCTGTTTTTTTACACCGTCTAAAGTGCACTCTAGAAAATGTGTTTGTGTGTGTGTGTGTGTGTGTGTGTGTGTACGGTGTAGATTTCAAAATGTCTCGAAAGAAGTTCAGGCCTTGCCCCTCCTGCCAAGCACCTAACCAGGTGAGGGAAAGTCGAATAGAGCATTATGTCCAATATTCAAATATGTGGTTTTAAATGTTATACATTTCTCATTATTAGGTCAATTGGACACTAAAGTATACTCCTACTAAACGACCCTGTATGAAAGTGTTCTGTGTTACAAAACAGTGATAATTAAAGGCGTCTGGTTGATATCAATTTTGTTTGCTTGTTTTTTCACCAAATGCCATAGGCAACATTGATTTAGCCTGGGTGTCTCCTACATCTGCCACTTTCACTGTATGATAATAATAATAATAATAATCCTGTGTCAATCTAGAGACGCATATTTCTGAATTGCATTGTGCTTCGTGTGTTCCTCTCTTTCGTGTATACAGCCAAATTAAACTGTATATTGATTCTACTTCTTCTCTGTGACTGTGGATCTGATGTCTCACTTTGGTATACTTTTACCAACACAGGTGAGCCGCAAAACCTGCAGCTCTTGTTTCGCAGCCATTTCCCAAAAAAAGAAAGTAGCGGCCAAAAAAGTGATCCTGGACAGGAAGTGGGAGGAAAGGGTCCTAAAAAACAGAAATGCGGGAAGAGTGGTGGACTCTGCCCATATTGCAGTAAGTAGAAATGCTCATATTTCATTAAGCAATATGATTTGTTTCACTTTCATTAATATTTTGTTATAGGGCAAGGGCCTCATTTTACAAAAATAAGTTTAATCTGTCAGTGAATGAATTTGAGGTAGTCATAGATGGCATTGGTGTAACATATTATTTTAATTAATTTGTAATTTGCTTGACATGCATAGAATAGACTTTCTTTCTGACCAGGCACTCATGTACATTTGTTTACATATACAACCGGCTACATTGCAAATATAACCTTGCTTTAGTACCACACAGGTACTTCAGTATGCGTGTTACTGAAGTTTCTGTCTCTGCTTAAGGCAGATCACAGAATTCAGACCCAGAGTCACTATTAAAGACAGTCTTGCATGATTATGTTAGTAGATAACATGCTCCTACCTTGCACTACCACCCCTAGCATGTGAATATTGCATCTCACAGTTATAGTGCCTTGCGCTGTGTTAATTTTAGAGAAAGTGCATGATGATGTGGCAAAATAACTCAGAACATGTGTGAAAGCCATGCTGTGTGCAACATATGTGTTGTTAAAAGCAAGGCCATATTCCAGGTGTCCTATTTCAAAGACACAACTTAAAAAAGTATTTGAATTACTACAGGGGAGATTAATGTCGCGTTAAAAGTGGAAAGGATTCGACCATACCTATTGGAGTAGGACCGAGACCAGGTTCTGTAGTGCAGCTGGCTATTTTATGTCCGTTGGTGGCATTCCCAAATGAGTGTTTCTGTTAGTCCCCCAATCTACATTTGCCGTGGGCAGAGACAGGTAGACCGACCAAGGGGGGGAGGAGAGTGTTTGGATTAGGTGGATAGGTGGCCATAAAGAGGTAGTGCAGTCAAAATGTATTTTTTTATCATATTTTGTTTTGTGTGTGTCAAATCAATATAATTATTTTTGAAGGGTGTCAGGACTTTTAGTGTTCCCTTTAGAAACCCAGATTGCTAACTAGTTGACCATCAGCATCCAGCACAACATTAGATGAATATTGGTTGTATAGCAGGGGTTCTCAAACTGTTTGTGCCAAGGACCCTTTGTGTGGGAGAACAATTTCCAAGGACCCCCTCATAATCAAAACAATTAAGCATATGCTTGCTACCATTTGTATACTTTGATGCCATTTTTATTCTCTTAAGTTGTGTCCGGGCTATTCCGTGTTTTCTAGCTGGTGTGTACTAACTTGGTCTTTAGTCAACTTTGGATTTTGAATCTCTTAATGATGTGGACTGACTCAAACATTTATCCATGTTCATCAGCTATCTTAAAGTTTGTATCCAGCCTCTCACGGAGACTTCAGATGCCCCAACGCCTGTGAAGAGACGACTCGACGCCTGTGAAGAGACGACTCAAAGCCGGCGATATGTTATGCCATAAATTAATACTTGATTAACTAACTGTATTTTTCTATGTACATTTCCGAAATGCAATTTCTGTAAAGCTGCTTTGAGACAATGTGTATTGTGAAAAGCGCTATACAAATAAATTTGAATTGAATTGAATTGAATTAAAGGCAAATAAGCCAAGCTAAGCAGCAGGAAGAATGGTTCATCATGACTTGAGTGAAGTGATTCAAGTGATTCACAACAGGTTGACTTGATTAATCATAATCACAAAAAAGTTCAATGTTAATGTTTTAATTTATTAGTGCATTCATAATCAAGATTTTATATGTATAATTCTAGATCATTACATCGTCATTGATAAGCATTTCTTAACGATTAAGCACCACTTTCTCATTCAAAGCAAATCCACTTTGAGAACCACTGGTATAGAGTACATATTTCACGAGTTCACGCTTACATCAATTTAACAGAGTAAAAATGATGAGTATTTGGCGTGCAGTCCGGGGGAGTTCTCCGAGCTCGGGATTTTTGGCCAAACCCAGAGTATTTTCCCCATTGTTATAAAAGTATTTAGGTGAGGCTAAAAGTGAGGAGATGGGGTGGTGGAGGGATGCTTACCTCTGTCAACGTTCAAAGGTAAGCTTGTTGTTATATACACACCTCTACTCGTTGATTGGATTGATTAGCAGAGCTTGCTCCACTCGTGTCTAATTAGGTTTGATTATCTGAATGTGCTCCACATGTGTTTAATTAGGTTTAATTATCTGAACGTGCTCCTCCCGAACTTTGTTAATAAAACATCATGTAATGTTGTTTCTAAGGGGAAAAGCTGTTAAGGTTGGTCATGTAAGTTGTGTACCTAACCTGTATATTAGAAACAGTAGCACTAATGTATTTAACCCTCTGGGGTTCTTCGGACCAAATGGTCCCGAAGAATTTAAATAAAAAAATGTGTAAAATCATAGCTTCATCAGAATGGTCCGAAATTTGGTGACTTTGTTGGTACTTGGTATATGAACACCCCCAAAAATTGGGGACAGGATTTGAATAGTTTTTTGTGCGTACAATCTACAAATCAGCCACGATCCAGAAAAAAAGCACACAACAGTGAAGGGGTGAATCTATAAAACATCAAGAGTGTAAAACAGACACATCCACACACACACACACACACACACACACACACACACACACACACACACACACACACACACACACACACACACACACACACACACACACACACAACACACACACACACACACACACACACACACACACACACGCGCACACGCGCACACACACACACACACACACACACACACACACACACACACACACACACACACACACACACACACACACACACACACACACACACACACACACACACACACACACACACACACACACACACACACAAACACACTTTTATACATAAACAAACGAATAAATTCAGATTTCATATGTGTTTTGCATTTTTAAAATGCTCAGTTTGTCCACCAGATGGCATCCATCTAATTTCAAAAATTGCTTTTATGAGGTCTAGGCTTGACTCTAAAATGAAATACAGCTTTAAAAAAAAAAAAAAACTATTTTACAATTTTTTATTTTCTATTATATTCAATGGGGGGAAAATGGGTCATATTTATTGCATAAATATTAATTATAAATCTTAAATCATCTCAAAACACCAAAAAAGAAAAGAAAAAAAATTATAAAAACAAGTAAAAAAAAAATATATGATTTTCTTTTAATAAATATGAATCAAACCCTTCCGGACCATTTGGTCCCGAAGACCCTGAGTGTGACACTGAAATGAAGGACCCCAGAATTCAATTTTTTTTTTCCAATAGGGTGGAAAGTAATGCAGTGGGAATAACTAATGTTTGCTGTCTGCATTTTTTTATTACAGGTGAAAAAACTAAGTGCATTGGGCTATGTCCCAATTCTATTTTTCGCAAAGAAAGATAAGGCCTCTGGAGAGTGGGTGTCTGATGTGGTGACCCATCTGCTACACACTGAGGACAACCTAAAAATTGTGGCCACCATGAGAAAGGCCTACAATTTTGTATTTATCAAAGAAGGTAGGATTTGTGTAATTTAAGTCATGCCTGTTTTTTTTATGATGGTGAAATATTGAAAATTAACATTCACATGCAATATTGTAGGGAACTCCACGACGACATTGCCCGAGCCACACCCTCAGGCCCTCCACGAGCCACACCCTCGGTCCCTGCCCGAGCCACACCCTCGGTCCCTGCCCGAGCCACACCCTCAGGCCCAGGCTCAGGCCCAGGAAAAGGAGACATTTTAGATTTACACCCTGTCTCTCTCCCTGTGAAGCAACAACCCCCCCCCCCACCCCCCCAAAAAAACGAAAGTGTAAGTTAACTGTGGTCTTAGCACACTATGTATGAATTTCTCCTTTTAGTAATCATTATTCATGAAATACAGAAATCTTTAGGTGAATTTAAGTGCAGTCAATTACCGTAGTTAATACTGAGTAATTTTCAGTGGCCAGTCTGATACACAAAGGAGTTTGTCCTCGCATGCATACCTTTCAGTACTGAACACGCACACTTTAGGAGTAAAGCAATGAGCAATACACACTTGAGGAGAGATGAATTCACACACACATCAGTGGGCAGCCCAGGTAGCTTATCCCCACCTATCACTGTTCACAATCTGCTTCAATAACTTTTAGGCTAGGCAGTAGGATGGAGATTTTACCATCTCCTAGTGGATAAAGGTTGAAATTTATATTGTAGCACACAAAACTTTAAATGTACAGGTGGGTCTAAAAATTTTGCAACCAAAAAGCAGCGTTGAGAGAATTGTCATGTCCACTAGGTTTTAGGTCCAGCGTCAATGCAGCCTTCTACCTGGAGATTTTAGAGCATGGTTCCATCTGCTGACGAGCTTTATGTACATGCTGATATCCTTTTCCAGCAGGACTCTGCCCTTGCCACAGTGCCAAAACTGCTAGTAACTGGGTTGCTTAGCATGGTATTGCTGTGCTTAACTCGTCTCACCTGAACCCCATAGAGAGGACAATGATAGAAACCAAACCCAACATTACAGACAACTTCAAGGTCACTATCAAAGCAACATGGGCTTTTATAACACATCAGCAATGCCATACACTGATGGCCTCCACACCACACCACACTGATGCAGTAATTTGTGCAAAAGCAGCCACACCAAGTATAGAGTGTATGCATTAACAATTTTTGATAAGTCAGATTTGTTCATTTATTTTCAAAAGGTCGAGATTTCTGTATTCCTCTTTATTATAATATAGTGAGTTGATGGATTTTTTTGGTTTTCATGAGCTGTAATCAAGATTAAATCAACAAAAATTGCTTGAAATATTGCACAATATTGTTATTGTAGACCCACCTGTATATTAATTGCACTGTTGGTATAGGGTGGATTAAATGCAGTGTCAAATATTGTCTACAGGATTTAGCCACTTGCTCTTTTCAGTTCTATGCATAATTCCCCCTGTGTAATGTCTATGTAGGAAGTAGACATTCACCAATATATTGGCAGAACATCAGTATCGGCCAAGATCATCATTGTTGACTATCAGCTATTGACTTTCTATGATTTTATCTATGAGAGTGGCTGATGTTTATCTGTTACATTTCATCAAGAACTATATATGTATAGGTTTTATAAAAACAATGAAATACAAGACCGTACAATATTTTTTTAAAAATATTTATGCTGTGAAACTATTGTTAAAATGGCTCCTGTTTTTCACTGTTCTAATGTTATTTTTTATGATACTTACATTGGAAAAATCTGGGAGGAGACATGGGAGCCGGCCTGCCAGTTCTCACCAGGTGCCAACCATGTGTAATGTCACACATTGGTCTGTAATTCAATGAGTTAAATACCTGCTATGAGATGTCAAGTTTGCCGTTGCAGGCACAGCCATCCTGCTTGCGGATGTGACTACTTTAGATGAGGAGGAGCCACGTTACACACTTTCAATGGTTTCCACCCTAACATGCTGCCATGCTGTTTTTATTTATTTTAATTATTATTTATTTTTGTTAAAAGCTGTGTTCATATAAATCTAAGTATACCTTTAGTTCTGTTTGTCTTTCCATTCACCTTGTGGGTTAGCCAATCATCTGAAGTCTTCAATGCATCAAATGATATATTGTAATGTGATACACAAAGTATGTTGGATGGTGGGACATGTTTTCATTCATATTATTGACACCATTAAGGAACCGTTGATTCCACCAGCTAAACCATACATTTTCTGTATAAAGGGTAACTGAGGTAGGCAGGGGTGGATAAATGAACAGGCTTACCAGGACCAGAGGTCAAGAGGGTCCAGAAGCCTCTAAAAATAGTTGTTCTATACTCTTTGGTATCGCTTTGATGTACATAATATACAATAATTGGTTGTCACCAGCAACAACACGTTGCTCAGCTTTGTCAAAGAGTATAGAAGAACAAGAGCCGAAACTCTGATGCGTTTTTGGTAACAGCCACTAGGTGGCGCTTCGGTAGCGCGGCAGCCATTTTGGTGTGAAAAATCCAACTGGAGTCACTGGACAACAGCACAGATAACAGTTAATCCAATCATTAAATACACATTTGATTTGAGGTAGTTTTTTCTTATTTTATTGAGCATTTCCATTTTATGCAACTTTAAAGATTTATTACTATTATTAGTTACCAACTCCACTAGGCCTGAAATTTATTTTGTACTTTTTACCCATACAAAAAATGTAATATATGGCCATATATGTTATATTTTAAATAGCATGACATATATCTATACATATATTTGACTTATCTGAGAACACAATATAGCCTATGCCTGCAACATATATGAACATTTATGTGTCCAAACATGTGAAGAAAATATTTGAGTTAATCTGTATATATGATACCATATATCTTATATTACAGAGTAGAGTATTTCTCGCATATATGGAAAACATTAAGTAAAAATTTGTGACATACATATTTGATTCCCACATATTTAATAAATGCAAGTAAACATACATGCATGTGATACTGATGCATTGAAATAAGTACATATATGCGTCTTAGGCTACATATTTAACATTTATGTGCATATACGGGAAAATATATGGCACTTACATGAAAACGGACATTTTTGCTATATTGTTCCATATATGTCTATGAGTTTTATATGAATTTTGCATATATTCTCATATAGGCAGCAGATATACATGGGCACTGACATTAGGCTATATATGTAATTTACTTAATATTGACATATATTACATTTCTGTATGGGTAATCCCCTGGATCATGCTACAAACATGATGATCTTATAGTGGTGATGATCATGATGATGGACAGTGGCTGTGTTTTTTTGTTTACATAGTCTTGCTTTAACGGTCATTAATATAAGATAGTAGCTACTGCAAAAAAAAAATTGCAGTAGCTACTATCAAAAAAAAAAAAAAAATTGTTGACTGTAAAGCTATTCTATTGCTGTTATATATTGTCCAACATTCCCAATTATCTGATATAGCATGTCCTTTACTTACCCAGATAGCACACGTACGTCTGGCCGACGTCGTCCAAACATCGAGCGTCGGCCTCCCTCCCTATAACATCGGCCAGGCATCGGCAGATCTCCTGTCAGTCAGTGCTCTATTCCGCAGCTCCGTTACAGCGGCTTTGGGTCCGCCCACCATACGGGAGGCCGATGTTTGCGCGGGTCCATCTCTTAGCATTCAAGCAACAATGTATTTTATAATTAACCATTTTGATAAAGGATGTGATATAAATATGAGAAATGACTGGTCTTTTTAGACGTAGTAGAGCTGTAGGCTGCACAATTTAAAACTCTCAATCTCAGACATGCTCAGCTGTGCTGCACGCGCTGAATTAAAGTGACGGTTCGTGGTCAAAATGAACACAGACATGTAGTAATCTCACCATAAATGCATTTAATTAAATCATACTAGGCCTACTATTTTTCATATGACATCTTCAAGGGTCATAGATCTCCAAAATTAGTTTTAAAATTAATAATTTAATATTTATGAGAGTTTTATTTAAGTAATGTTCTAATTCTAGATATTTATATTTGTAAATGCTGCATGCTTTGACGTGGTTTAATCAATGCGCGTGAACTTTCGAGTCGCTTTCAAACACTGGAGCTGCGCAGAGTTGCCATTGGAAACGGCGCGGGACCACTGCGACTGACAAGCAGCAAAACTCCCTCTCTCGCTGGTGTTCCCTTTCGAGGGAACTCAACACTGCGTCGAGAATCGACACTTTGGGGACGCTCCCTTAGCGTGTGCATCTGAAGTAAGAATCAAACTAATCCAATCCTGATTGGTGTTGCGTCGTGATGTAACATGTGACGGCATAACCGGATGCATAAAAGTGACGCTGACACACACACACATCAGCTTTAGCTCTTCAGCAAGCGCTCTCTGTGAAACTGTCTGTCTTATTTGGTGTTGTTTGTCTGTGCAAAGCTCTGTATTATGGCGAGTGAACAATACACTAAGTGTGTGCACCCCTGCCCAAGATAATATATATGCCACGGGTGGGGACCCGCATCAGCTGTGTGTGTGTGTATTGTTTAGGGGCGCGGCACGCACTGTCAGCTCTCGAGAGGGCTGCCTGTGCACACTGTGAAGCACTTCCTATTAGAGTGCTGCGCTCCCGCTTGGCTATATTATTTCCTGATGATGGCCAGGCTCACGATCCCCGCGGTTCGGGTCCCGCGTCCATTGAGGCGGCGCGACGGCTTAGATCGTGGAGATCGCAGAAGGATCTCGCGGATGAGAACGAGACTGCTGAGGCACCTTTTCTCTCATCATCCGCAGATTCTATGACACTCGTTCACGACGCAGAAGCCCGCGATGCGGCTTCTTCTGCCCGTGACGAGTGCCCAGTGCTCGAGCTATCTGTTTATAAGGAAGTAGATGTGCTCAGCATCGGGAACGAGCAACATGAGTCACACTCGCCGGCTTATGTTTCTGCTTATGTAGAGCTCGTGGAGGTTGTGATGCGTGCGGTGGCCAGACTAAATAAATATATAAATAAATATATTTATATATATAAAATATATGAGCTGGCCACAAAATAAGCAGGATGATCCCCGTCAAAATGAACTAGACGAGAGATTACTGCAGCACCGTTCACAACCTCAGAGCCGGGGCTTACTGTTTTTCCCAGATCTTTATAAAAATATAAATATATATGTGTAGATCCTGGGAAAAACCCCATTCTTTAGGTATCTCACCACATTCATTATATGTTTATTCGAATGTGGTTGGTGCGAGAGAGTCGGGTTATGGCAAGTTGCCGCAGATGGAGGAAGCTTTAGCGTGCTATCTTTCTCCTGATCCGGCATCTTCACTTTAAGACCCGGCGCTGCCCAACAAACCGTGCAGGGACACCTCTGCACTGGTTGGCTGGGCTTATATGGTGCAGGAAATCGATGTTGCTCTTCCGCCGTTAAAAACGTTTCGGGACAAACGCAGGCTGCACATTTTTGCGGCCAGGCAGCATTCGCGTTCGCCAATCGAGAATCTTTTTCGGTCCAGCCCTTCCGGAAACCCGCTTCAGGGGGTCGAGAACGAATCCCGATTAATACCCGAAGCCAGGCTCGAGAGCCTGGTTCCTTTGGTAAAATATTTAGAAAAGAAAAGGTCAGGCTGGTGCGTGCCTGCACTCTAGGACGATTTTGCAGGCGTACCAGGCCGATCTTCTTAAAGATCTAAGTGAGGCAAATATTTCCTGTTGGCCGCTCCGCTATCTCCTTCTGGCCTGTTTTCCAACGCTGTCCCTACAGTCGTTGACAGGTTTCAAGAAGCAAAAAAAAAAAAAAAAGAGAGCGTTACCTCTAGAGGCCCTCCTGCGGGAGTATGGCAAACAGAGGAAGCACTCTCAACCGAAGTCCTCCAGCCAGAAGGGTGACCTGAGGGCCGTCCTTCAGGCGAAGAAGTCCTAATTGTAGGACCTCTGAGGGTAGGACCCCAAAAGCTTGCAACAGGGCACCGACTATGGTCACAAAATCTGTATCGACTTTTATCCTGCCGGTCCTCCGCTTCAGGAAGTCGAGAATGGTGCTCGGAAAACACCCGAGGCCAGTCTCGAGGGGCTGGTTCCCTTAGTAGATTTTGTAGAAGAATGGCAACGCCTTCCGAATATATCTCTATGGGTACAGATTGCAGTTCGGTCACCGACCTCCCTAGTTTGCTGGGGTGGTACCGACTGCAGTGATTCCAGAACAGGCTCGGGGTATGGAACAAGAGGTACAGACTCTACTGGAATTAAGGGGCCATAGAATGTGTTCCCTTACCAGACAGTAGGGGTGGGAATCTCTAGGCCCCTCACGATTTAATTCGATTACGATTCAGAGGCCTGCGATTCGATTCAAAAGCGATTATCGATTATCTGAATCTTTTGTGTGTGTGTGTGTGTGTGAATATAAATACTTTGCTTTAAAAGTACAAAGTAATGACCCATAAAGAATTAACGTACAATATATTTTATTAACATTGCAAAGAACCAACAGGAAAATAAATGTGTGCCTGAACTAGCAGCATACTTGTAGTAAATTAATAATATAACAACAACAGGTGTTCTGACGATTCATGCTACCCATCGAGATGTGCTACTTACTGGTTATGCGCATGTGCAGACTCATTTTTCTTCTGCTTACCACGCCCATAAATCTATGCATCCTTGCTGTGGATACTTGTAAGAAACTTTGACAGGTCAAAGATGAATATTTGATGATAATTTTTACTTTTCACACCGTTTTAAAAATAAAAACAGTACATTATACTGTACTCTTAACTTCGAATTTTATTATAATTTTATTTCATATAATAATATCATTTTTACTTGTTATATCAAATGTGATAATTGCTAGTTCATTTAAAATATCCAAATATGCTCCCCATACACTTACCCTGATTAAAATGAAATAACGATGTTATAATATTGTGAGATTTACACCATTATGGAAACAATAGAGAATGAATCAACATTATCTATGATCGATTCGTGTTTGGGTAGCATTTTTCGACAAGGCAGCAGAAATCGTCTGAACACCGGTACAGCCCAGAGCCATAGAGAGAAACGGCTCTGGTACAGCCGAGTGTTTTTCCTCCTCTGGGTGGAAACGTGTCATATGGCTTCTCATATTTGTCGTGTTGCCGAAATATTTTAGTTTTATTCTACAAAGCTTACAACTAGTGTGGCTCTTGTCCAGCTCCTTTCCCCCTTCAACTTCATAGAAGCCAAAATATTTCCACACGTCAGCTTTTAACGAGGAGGGTGTTTGGATTTCGCGCTCAGCCATCGCGTCTCTGTTATGTGCGCACGCCACAGACAGACGGTCCGGGCACTGCACTTCCGCGCTTCAGAGTTCCGTCTTTTGCGTTCCGTCAATATTACGTCATTATAAATAGGCTACATATCTAAAAAAAAAAAAATTTTTTTTTTTTTTTATCGATTTTTGACATTTGTGAATCGATTCAGAATCGTCCACGTCCGCATCGCGATGCATCTAAGAATCGATTTTTTCCCCCACCCCTACCAGACAGGGAGTCCGGGTTTTACAGCCGGTACTTTATAGTTCCAAAGAAGGATGGCGGACTGAGGCCAATTTTAGATCTAGGGCTTTTGAATCGTTCTTTGAGGAGATTCAGGTTCAAAATGCTTACTATTCCCATTATCGTGAGCCATATCAGATCCGAGGACTGGTTTGTCACGATGGATCTAAAAGACTCTTATTTCATGTCTCCATCCTTCCATGTCACAGGAGGTTCCTGAGGTTGCTTTCGGGGGCGAAGCATACCAATATCGGGTTCTTCCGTTCGGCCTAGCACTCTCTCCCCGCACGTTCACAAAGTGTATGGATGCGGCTCTGGCACCACTGAGGCTTCAGGGCATCCGTATACTGAATTACATCGGCGACTGGCTCATATTGGCCCAGTCTCGAGAAATGGAAGTTCGGCATCGAGATGTCATCCTTGGCCACATTCAGAACCGGGGGTTGAGGCTCAACACTAAGAAAAATGTGTTGGACCCAGCTCAGAAGACTACTCTTCTGGGCGTGGTATAGAATTCGGTTACGATGCGGGCACGTATGTCTCCCGCTCGTATCGAATCCATCCTGGCCATGGTGTCCGGGATAAAGCGAGGCCAGGCCATCACTGTAAAGCAATTTCAAAGACTGCTGGGCCTCATAACAGCGGCATCCAACATAATTCCTTTGGGCCTGTTTCACATGAGGCCCCTTCAGTGGTGGCTCAAAGCCAAGGGTTTTTTCCCCAAGGGGAATCCGTTCCATATAATAAAGGTTACGCGCAGATGCCTTCGTTCCCTATAATATGGAAGAAACCTTGGTTCTTGTCCCAAGGGCTAGTGGTAGGGGCGTCATGTCGCCGGGAAACTGTTTCGACAGACGCTTCCCTCGCTGGCTGGGGCGTGGTCTCGGACGGCCGCTTTGCCAGGGGTCAGTGGCAGGACCATCATCATTCTTGGCATATAAATTGCCTAGAGATGTTGGCTGTGTTCAGGGCTCTGAGGAGCTTCCTCACAGACATCAAAGGTTACCACGTCTCAGTGGTAGCTTATCTAAACCGACAAAGGACACTCAGATCGCGCCCTCTATCCAGATTGGCGCATCAGATCATTTTATGGCCCCAAGGGAAAATATTATCTATAAGAGCAATATATGTCCCGGGGGATCTGAATCAGGGAGCGGACATCCTGTCGAGGCAGGGGCTGAGGCCCGGGGAATGGAGACTCCATCCAGAGGTGGTGGAGTTCATATGGCAGAGGTTTGGACCAGTGGAAGTGGATCTGTTTGCGTCTCGAGGGACGTCCATCCCACTGTCCACTTTGGTTCTCCCTCACTCATCCAGCCCCGCTGGGGTTGGATGACATGGTACAGGCCTCGCCGAGGCTTCGCCTGTATGCTTTTCCCCCCGATCGCTCTGCTCCCGGGGGTCCTGGAGAGGGTCCGTCAGGAGGGCATCAGTCTTCTTCTGATAGCCTTGTTTTGGCCAGCCCGAGTATGGTTTTCAGACTTAATTTCACCCCTGATAGCTCCGCCATGGCAGATTCCTCTGAGGAGGGGTCTGTTGTCTCAGGCGGAGGGCACTATATTCCATCCTCATCCAGAGCTGTGGAAATTGTGGGTCTGGCCTCTGAGGGGGCTCAGTACCTAGATGCTGGTCTATCATCTGGGGTGGTCGAAACCATACTTATCTCTAGGGCTCCGTCTACTAGGAGATTATATGGCCTCAAGTGAAATATTTTTCTACTTGGTGTAGAGAACTTGAGTTAGGCCCAGTTAACTGCCCAATGGCTTCAGTTCTGGAGTTTCTTCAAGATTGTTTCTCTGCGAATCTCTCCCCTTCCACACGTAGGGTGTATGTGGCTGCCATTGCGGCGTTCCATGCACCACTAAATGTTGGGCCTTTAGGGAGGCACCAACTGGTCATACTATTTCTCCATGGTATTGGAGGATGAGACCGACAGTCAGGTCCAGGGTTCCTTCCTGGGACCTGGCGGTGGTTCTCGAAGGGCTATTCCTGGCTCCCTTCGAATACCTCCAGTCGGCTTCGCCTAGGACCTCACGTTCAAGATAGCCTTTCTCTTAGCTATTTCTTTAAAGAGACTGGGAGATCTCCAAGCCCTGGCATTATCGCCAGTTTGCTTGGGGTGTGCCCCCGGCGGAGTTGAGGCCATCCTGCATCCGAGACCCAGCTATGTGCCTTAAGTGCAATTTATCATGGCTAGGTCCATGGTCCTGCAAGTATTTCATCCTCCACCTCATGTGTCGGCAGAAAAGGAGAGGTTCCTTGCTCTGCCAGTCAGAGTTCCGAGTATTACCTTGAGATGTCCTCTTCTTGGAGGAGGTCGGACCTACTGTAGTGTGTTTTGGATCACCTATTAGGGGCTCCCGGCTATACAAACCATAAGTAGGCCTACAAGGTGCGGAATTTCCCTTCACCTTTGGCCGTTAGGGCTCATTCTACTAGAGGCATGGCGTCCTCTAGGGCCCTCCTTTCGGGAGTTCCCATCAAGGAGATCTGTGAGGCAGCCGGTTGGGCTACCCCACACACTTTTGTTAGGTTCTATAGTCTGCACCTCCCTAGTACGCTTGGCGCACACATGTTCTCGTCCTAGCTGAGTGCCTGAATCAGTTTCACTCCGGGGCAGGCCTGTTTTCAGTGCGTGGCTGAGTGGGCATTCGTTCCCCAAAGTGTCGATTCTCGACGCAGTGTTGAGTTCCCTCGAAAGGGAACGTCTCGGGTTATGACTATAACCCTTGTTCCCTGAGAAGGGAACGAGACACTGCGTCGTCCTGCCACGCCCCTCGAGGCCTTAGAGCGTCTTGCTTCATCGCGGAGCTGATGTGTGTGTGTGTCAGCGTCACTTTTATGCATCCGGTTATGCCGTCACATGTTACATCACGACGCAACACCAATCAGGATTGGATTAGTTTAATTCTTACTTCAGAGGCGCACGCTAAGGGAGCGTCCCCAAAGTGTCGATTCTCGACGCAGTGTCTCGTTCCCTTCTCAGGGAACAAGGGTTATAGTCATAACCCGAGACGTTTTCACTGCTTTCAGGTAAGATTAGTCTCTAAAAGCACACAAATAATACACACAACTGTTCTTGACACTTCTCTTACTTGTTATTGACACGCTTTTGTTGAATATTTACTTTATAGACATGGTTTAGTGTCTTCGGAAAAAGTCCGTTAGCATCTCAACCGTTTTCAGAAGAGGTTAACGTTAACATTAACTCGGCTGAGCTTTTGTTTATGAAAGTTTGGGCTTTTAATCACCGCTTATGTGTAGATGAGAGTTTTAGTAAAGGTGTTACTTGGAAGTAAGCTACTTTATTTAACATAAACGTACTGTAAATCGGTTACGTCACTTACATGGAGCTTGAAAATTGGCTGAAACTAGCTGCTCAATGGTAAACAAATATTGATGAAATATGTTCTGTGATTTCAGCAGCAACAGAATAACGTTATCCCCTCTAAAACAGAGGGGAAGCTCCGGCTCCACCAAAGCTGCTGCCAGAGATGTAGGAAACACAGGTGAACCGAGGAAGCTCATTAAATAACTTCATATCCACAACTTCACATTCACAATATTTTTCACCTATATAACCATGCATCTGTCATTTTCTTATTTTTCAATTTCTCAAATTTACATTTTTAATTTGTATAATTTATTTTAAGAAGGTTTTGACATCCAAACGTAAGTGAACACTGTATGAGCAATATTAAATGAATAAGCAAACCTAGAAACAAATTATGTTATCCTAATTAAGAAATTATTTTCTGTATATTCTTTCTCTTTTCTGCATTTCCCCTCTGCTGTAGCCTTTTTCCTTTTAATAAACCTGGCATTGTATAATAATATTGTTGGCTCTGTGACAAATGGTTTGTTGTGTTCCTAGATCTTCCATGCTGATGCCCTGCACCGTAGCAGTTTCTGTCCTGATCTCCTGATCATCATCTCTAAGACACTATGAACCATATGACTTGTAAGTAAAACTTCAAACATGCACTAATGTCAAACACACACTAATTGTGTTAGTACAATTTTTAATGTTTTGAAAGAAATTTCTCACGTTCACCAAGACAGCATTAAAAACAATAATATTGTGAAATAATCTTATTATTATTTTATTAAGTTAACTGTTTTCTATTTGAATATATTGTAAAATGCAATTAATTCCTGTGATCAAAGCTGAATTTTCTGCATCACAGCTTCACATGATCCTTCAGAAATCATTATAATATGATGATTTGATGCTCAAGAAACATTTATGATTATTATCAGTGTTGAAAACAGTTTTGCTGCTTCATATTTTTGTGTTTTTCAGGATTATTTGATGAATAGAAAGTTAAAAAAACCCAGCATTTATTTGATACAGATATCCTTACTCTCTCTTTTGGTCATTTTATTGCATCCTTGCTGAATAAAAATATGAGTTTCTTTTTTTCCCCTTTTTTAAATCTTATTGACCCCAAACTTTTGAACAGTAGTGTTCACTACCGTTTACACGTTTAGGGTCTATTTAACAATGAATCCTGGAGGGAAAAATAAATGGTTTAAATTGTTACAATGGTTTACACAAAAAACATTAATCAGCACAACTGTTTTCAACATTGATAATAATCAGAAATGTTTAGATGTTTTCATTGTAAGAATGTATAGTATTCAAATATAAAAATTATGACTTGTTAGTTCATGTTTTCTCATTAAAATCAGATGATTTTCTATTAATTCAATAGAATTTGAGGGAATACCAATATGGCGGCTACATGACGTCATGAGCAATCAAGGCTGTGTTTCCCGATAACGTTGTCTCGGCACGCTACGAAGACTCTTAAGGTTTAACTTAACTAAAGGTATACCATTTCTAGGCATGTTCCCCGAACCACACCTTAGGAAGTTGCTTAAGATATACCTTCTTATGTGCGACGTTACCAGGTGCTGTCGTGTCCGTGGCGATAGTGCTGAATTTGTTGATAACGATGGCTAGAGAATCAATTATGCACTCGTGCAGGGGCTGCTTCATTTGCGTAATGTGAGAAAGTGGTATTCTGTATCAAATAAACACTACAGAAATAGTTGAAATTGCATTTATTAGGATTAATGGAGTATTATAAAAAATAATCCAAACTATAGCCTAGCCCAGGGGTTCCCAAACTTTTCCATGACAAGGCCCCCCAAATACCACTAAGTTCTGGCCAAGGCCCCCCTTTTGCGGGATGTGTTATTGAACCCATCGACAATACTACGGCAAATATAGAAATAAATAAATAAAACATCTAGGTGAACATCAGATTATGTTATGGTGTTTGATACCAGACAATCAGAAAGATTATAGAGATGCACCGATTACAATTTTCTAGGCTGATTCCGATTTTTCATTGAGTTGGACCTGCCGATACAGATTTTAGCCGATTCCGATTTAATTTTTTCTAACAACTTTATATATTATACACAAATATTTATTTTCTATATATTTTTTTTTAATAAAATACTATATACTTTTACCCAAACTGAATAATAAAAACAAGTTTAAATGGGTAAATTTTCTTTAGGTAAGTCTTCATTTTCTTTTCTGACAAAGCCTACTCCAGTTCTTGTAAAAACAACACGGTCTCACCCCTATTCGTCACATACTGCCGTTTGGTCATTTCCCCCTCACGTCCATATACCGACGTTGAGGGTATCCCCTATTCGTCGCTTTATAACGTAGAGGGTCGTCCGATAGATTTGAGTGCAAATCCCTCATCTTTGAATTTTGACGAAATGGGTTATATCCGTCCAGCGGTTTGCCTGCGCTGGAAATGATGGTTTTAGACGATTAATTTTATGCTGCAAATGTGTATTTTGCAGTAGCGTGCGGCGCATATAGGCTACTGTTACAATCATTGGTGCGGTGACCATTTTCGTGGGGCAGAAACCCTTGTCTAAATCGGTATCATGACTTTTTTTTCTCTCTTTTTTATATAATTTTGGCCTACATTAAAATGGCATAATTACAGGACTGTATATTTGCTGTATGCTTAAAACATGCCTTTATTTAGGTGGGATATTTAATAATTTTCGATAACATGCCGCCGTTTGGTCATTTCCCCCTCACGTCCATAAGCCGACGTTGAGGGTAGGCTACCCTCTATTCGTCGCTTGATAACGTAGAGGGGTTGTCCGATAGATTTGAGTGCAAATCCCTCATCTTTGGATTTTGACGAAATGGGGTTATCCATCCAGTGGTTTGCCTGCGCTGGAAATTATGGTTTCAGGCGATTAATTTTATGCTGCAAATGTGTATTTTGCAGTAACAGTTAGCATAGGCCTACTGTTATAATCATTCATTGGTGCGGTGACCATACATTTTCGTGGGGCAGAAACCATTGTCTAAATCGGTAGCCTATCCCGACATTTTGCTCTCTTTTTTTAATATATTTTGGGCTACATTGAAATGACATATTTACAGGACTGTATATTTGATGTATGCTTAAAACATGCCTTAATTTCGGTGGGATAGGCCTATTTTATAATTTTAGATCACATAGCCTACTGCTGTTTGGTCATTTCCCCCTCACATCCATTAGCCGACGTTTTGGGTAGGCCTACCCCCTATTCGTCGCTTGATAACGTAGAGGGGTCATCCGATATTTGAATGCAAATCCCTTATCTTTAAATTTTGACGAAATGGGGTTATCCATCCAGCGGTTTGCCTGCGCTGGAAATGATGGTTTCAGGCGATTAATTTTATGCTGCAAATGTGTATTTTGCAGTAGCGTGCGGCGCATATAGGCTACTGTTACAATCATTGGTGCGGTGACCATTTTCGTGGGGCAGAAACCCTTGTCTAAATCGGTATCACAACTTTTTTTCTCTCTTTTTTATATAATTTTGGCCTACATTAAAATGGCATAATTACAGGACTGTATATTTGCTGTATGCTTAAAACATGCCTTAATTTAGGTGGGATATTTAATAATTTTCGATAACATGCCGCCGTTTGGTCATTTCCCCCTCATGTCCATAAGCCGACGTTGAGGGTAGGCTACCCTCTATTCGTCGCTTGATAACGTAGAGGGGTCGTCCGATAGATTTGAGTGCAAATCCCTCATCTTTGGATTTTGACGAAATGGGGTTATCCATCCAGTGGTTTGCCTGCACTGGAAATTATGGTTTCAGGCGATTAATTTTATGCTGCAAATGTGTATTTTGCAGTAACAGTTAGCATAGGCCTACTGTTATAATCATTCATTGGTGCGGTGACCATACATTTTCGTGGGGCAGAAACCATTGTCTAAATCGGTAGCCTATCCCGACATTTTTCTCTCTTTTTTTATTATATTTTGGGCTACATTAAAATGACATATTTACAGGACTGTATATTTGATGTATGCTTAAAACATGCCTTAATTTCGGTGGGATAGGCCTATTTTATAATTTTAGATCACATAGCCTACTGCTGTTTGGTCATTTCCCCCTCACGTCCATAAGCCGACGTTTTGGGTACCCCCTATTTGTCGCTTGATAACGTAGAGGGGTCGTCCGATATTTGAATGCAAATCCCTTATCTTTAAATTTTGACGAAATGGGGTTATCCATCCAGCGGTTTGCCTGCGCTGGAAATGATGGTTTCGGGCGATTAATTTTATGCTGCAAATGTGTATTTTGCAGTAGCGTGCGGCGCATTATTGTTATAATTATTCATTGGTGCGGTGACCATACATTTTCGTGGGGCAGAAACCATTGTCTAAATCGGTATGACAACTTTTTTCTCTTTTTTTATATAATTTTGGGCTACATTAAAACGACATAATTGCAGGACTGCATAGGCCTATTTGCTGTAGGCTTAAAACATGCCTTAATTTAAAAATTATAATTTTTATAATTGTCGATGGTATTTCAATTTGCAATGGCTTTAGTGAGCCTACAACAGTAGGCCTACAACTTTGCTTTTTTTGCACAAAAAATAGCCTACTTTTATAGAACTTTCATCTCAATACTGATTATGAGGTTGTGATAGTCTACTGCAGAAATGTTTATTGCTTAATATGGACATATCCTTTGGCAAAGAGATGGATGCATTCTGGGAAGTGATGTGTTTAAATGTAATGGCTACATACACCCGTGTTTCCTTCACTTAGGCATTTATGCTGACCCCTTTAAAATTTTGAGCAAGTATATAAAATATTAAGACTGTACTTTTTCAATATGATTGATATTTTGGCGCAATTTTGTGCACACGTCACTGTGTGCGACCATCCCAGAAACCATTGCCCAGCGCGATTCCACCTATGGATTCCACCACGATAAGTCGCTTACAACAGTCTAAAAAGCAATATAAATGAATAAGCATTTACACGTCCAAAAATAATAAAATTACGAGTTTAATAAAATAAAATAAAAATGATGTAGGCCTATGGCTATACATACACACCATGTTTTTGTGTGAAACACTCATAAATAATATTATATGATTATTGGGGGATATATATATATAGTTTATATATATATATAAAGTTTAAGTCTGGCAAGGCAAAGTTTATACAAGTACCCTGATCATGTTATTCCTGTTTGTTTATCCATTTGAATTAAGGCAGAACAAGGATGTGTTCAAAATATCATGAACCCTTGCTCACACAATGACCTTTTTTATAATTGTGATTTCATGAATGAACAAGAGCAGCATTTACTTAACTTCTTAGCCTAGTAGTTATTCTTAGCCTAGTAGCCTAGTTATTCATATTGTAATGTGTAGTTTGGTGATCTATTCTTTTTTGATTTGTTCTTCTCTTTCTCTGTAGGTTCCTTAATCCCTGTCCTTTAAAAAAAAACAGCACCTCATTACATCGAAAAAAAAGGCACTTTTAAGAGCCACATTTGTCTTGTATCTTTACTCTCTCTACTGTTGTATTGTGTTCTATCTCTCTCTCTTGCTGTCTTACTGTCTCTCCCTCCCCCCCTCTTCCTCCCTCCCCTCTGAGTGAGGTTTTTGTTTGTTTGTTTGTTTTGTCTTTTTTTTGTCCCTGTGTGTTTATAGTGTGTTTATATTTTGTGCCATGTCTGATCCTGAGATGGACCGTCTCCTGAATGAGATGAGTGACCTTGTCGATCAGGCTGAACATCAAGCTCACCTCAAACAGCTCATTAGAATGCACCAGGAAGCAGAACCATCCACCAGTCAGCCTTCCACCAGTATTCCATCCACCAGTCAGCCTTCCACCAGTAATCCATCCACCAGTCAGTCATCAAACAGCAAGCAAGATGTTAGGTGGATTAAGAGGGACAGTGATGGAAACATTATTTACGGCAGGCCCAGATCATCCCGGAAACAAGCAGGTATGATTTTTTTTTTACATTCATGTTAATTAGGAATGGTATACAATATGATCTCAAGTCATGGGTCTGAATTAGAACATATCTGAGGTTATTATTACGTACCTGTGCCTGGCATCAGGTAAAGTTTGTGTCATTGAGTGTAAAAAGCAACAGCTTTTTTGCTACAGCAGGTCCCAGTCACAGCCAGAGTCGAAAGACTGGTGTCGATCACGTCAATGCTCCGGAAACCAGTGCGGAAATGACCAGTGACTTTCTTTCCGTTACTGCAGGTGTGTTATTTATTTTGACTTCACTGGTTCAAAACTGTATGTTCATTTATTATAAAATGGCCATTGTTCAATGCTATTCTCTTTTGTTAACATAAACTACTGTTTTTAAATATTTTGCATTGTTTTAACAGACTCCTTCCTTCAAGAGCTTAAAAGCTCCCTGGGTGAGGACATACATGAGGATGAAACGGCACTTCAAGCCTCAACAGACTGGTCGACCCGAAAGAGCCTCATATCAGGGTGGTGGGAGAAAGAGAGACCCCGACTGGTCAACACCATGGTGGCTCGACAACATGCGGCAACTCGGATCTGCCAACATTGTGGAAATAGTCCAGCCGTTATCCGTTGTTCTGACTGCCGACCACACCCATTCCTCTGTGGCCAGTGTGATGTCAGGGTCCATCGAGGTCAAGTGTTCCACAACAGGGATTCGATGACACATGCATTTTTTCATCCATTGCCTCCCACAACTTGTGTTGTCGAGAGAGTTCTAACCCAGTGTGGTAAGTTTTTAAAAGTCACATTCTTAGACTTGACTGAAAAACGAAATACTGTTTTCTGATAAGTCGATGAAGCCGTCAAGTACATCTTGTTTAAAATAGTTGCCAGTAAATAAATGTTATTCTTTAATTCTCATCCATGTTTTTTTTTTTTTTTTTTCAAGAGCGTCTTGTACCTTTGGAGATGCCAGAGACAATATGCGGTTGTCTACGAGTATCGTCCAGTGTCATCGCAGGACTGTCCATAGTTGTGGTTACAATGAATGGTAAGAAGAACTTTATGGGTTTGGGAGGGGGTCACTTTTGTAGAAGTGGCTGCAGAATTTCACCCACAGCTATTTGCTGATCACACCTCGTATATACTCCCTCTCACTTTTCGTCACAATTATGCACATATACGAATCATGAATATGTTACATTCATACATTTTACATTGTGCAATACATTTTCTTTATCATGGCTGGAAATCCAGAGGTGTCAATAGGTTGTGTGTTGATTAGATTGGCTGGGCCCACCTATGTGGAGGAAAACAATTAACCTTTGTTTGAACACAGTTAATTTGCCTGACAAAAGTGTGACTTCCAATAGAGTGCCTTACAAAATGTTTGTAGAAGTGTCCTCCTGATCCATCCTTAGTCAAAAGTTCCCATTTCAGTTGTCAGAATGACACAGTTTGGTCTGTCAGAATTAACTTTGTGTATATATTTCCTTCTTTTTCCAGGGCGATATGATCTCAGATTGCCTCAGATTAGATGCAAAGCATGTGAAGCCACTTGGAGTCCTGGAGTGGATGACCTGATCCGCAATGACTACTGGCCTGCCACTTCTCACTATTCAACTGTGTACGCAACAGATGTCCTTTTTTCTTTTGAAGAGCTGAAGATGGCAGCACCAGGGATGTCTAGCCAAGCATTTCTTAGAATGCTGGATCAACGCACTGTTCGCTTTGGCCGTGTAAGTATTTGTGGTAATAATTGTGTAACTCCATAAATAATACTATGAGGGCATGATGATGATGATAGTACACATAAACATTTGCACTGTTTAGGAAAAAAGTTGTTAAATTTAGACCCTTTATAAACAACCATAAACTCATGGTCTCTCATCAGCAGTTTGCACTGAGACATTTCTGAAAAAACAGGTCATTCTGAAGATCTCAACTTCAACTCCATTGGCTACAGACTTTGACATCTTCTCCCCAATATCATTTCCTGATCCCAGAAGTGATCCCTTGGATTAATGGGCCAAACATTGCACAGGCTTACTTCTAAACAATATGGAAGCTGTTGTAGCCCTCTTTGCATATAGATTTAGACTGAATGTCAAACAATATCCTGTATTTTTAATGGCCAGGTCCCCCAAATACACCAGTGTATAGTGTATGAGTGAAGTCTACACATTGTTTATTTCCTTTGATATGTATTCTAAGGAGTGTTTACGAAGTTAGTACAAACATCCTAAAATGTATCCATTTAGAACATTTTACTTCAGTGTAGTATATTGTTTAATTTGATCCGTTTTACTGTTCTCTTTTGTTATCTTTTACTGAACTCTTCTTTGAAACAGAGTGGAAACATCACAGCGGACAGCTTCCGGAAAAGCTTCTTGGAGTGGGGAAGCTGTCCGATTCGAAGTGGACAAATTATGCCAGGTGGACCACTTTGACTGCCCAGCGTGCAGCCCAGACATGCTTGCAATATCCGTTGATGGAAACCGTAAGCACTACAGATTCAAGAGTGCAGCAAGGTACTGTGTGTGCATTGACAGTCCATTACTTTGAAATTAACTGATGTGAATTGAAAATCATATGAATATTTAAAGTTAATATGTATCTCTCTCTTTTATTCAGATCGGAGGAAAAAGCCATCTTTGATGGCGTGTTCATTGCGAATGATGATGACGTCGCAAGATTCGTGGACTATGTCCATACCTCAACCAGTCATGTAAACTTGCACAACTTCACTATATTTACCTATAAAACACCACGTCCTACAGAGGACTTTGTTTGAACAAGTTTAGACTGTTAACCATCTTCCATGTTTTAGGTCTCTGGAAGAGGTGTCTGTGGAGGGCAATGGTCAGCGGCGCGTGAAACGTCTCAGAAGTCCTCAGGAAAAACAGACGAGAAGGGCCTGGAACTTGCTGTATGTCGTCATGGGGTTCTCCTTCGTGCCCTCAATATGTTCAGGGGGGAGATTTTTGCCTACCCCCTGTACCTCCAAAAGCAAATGGCCTGTAAGACAGTTACATTTTTTGCAATGGATGTGGCATGCAAGTACTGGCCTTACCTCCGGAGAGTGACAGAGAAATGCCCTGAGCTTCAGGATCTCCTCACCATGAGGCCATTTCTATCTGTTTTTCATGCCAAAGCTCATGATTTCAAATGCGAGGTAAGAGAAAATGATTGTCCATGACATTTTCTTTCCCTGAAATCCTGCATAAGATTGTTGCCACTTAGGTTTTTTTTTCTTTTCTTTTTTTTAAAGGTAAAATGGAGTGGAGCATATCAGGAGGGGGCTGGTTCGACTCTTGGGGAAGAGGTGGAGCAGTGCAACGCCTTCCTCTCAAGGATTGCTGTTACGACAAAGCACATGTCAAAAGCAGGTAAGGTAACCAGTAAATTTTGATCCTGATGACATGGGTGAGCCACTTTAAGCTCATGCATATATGCTGACTCTGAAAATATAAAGCTCAGAATATTCAACACAAATGGATGGATCGATTACAATACCATCATCCTATTTTATTTGACGTGAGGATAATAAGGAAAGGCAGTGCGATATAAAAATTACACATCAGAGTACCATTCACCTACCGTCCTGCCATGGTGCTCTATGCCATTCGACTACTGTCCTGCACCACTGTTTCATGCTATTTCTTCACTATCCTGTGCTATTTACCTAACCCTTTCATGGGACAGTAATCAAATTGCACAAGACAGCAGATTAGTACCATAGTACTGTACTGTAAGTTATTATCTCTGAAAAGTTTGTGATTCAAGTCTGCACAGTTTCTTCTCCAACTGCTACTGGAAAGAAGGGTGATAATCTCATATTTTTTTATTTTTGCAGGACGCATAGACATGCTGACGATCATGGCCATGTGCTGGAACCAACAAAAATTTGACAACTTGGCTTCTACCCTTGCCCGCCGATATCGGAAGGTAAAGACACCAGTTTTCCCTTATACAAAATGCATAGCGATATTGTAAAATAAAGTGGCATATATCACAAAAATATAGAGAAGACTTGCCCAGATATTCTTCAATATATATTAAATATACGGATGGTTGCATGTGTAGTGTCAATTGTATTTTTTAGTGCCTTGATATAAAATATTGAATGTTCATACCACATATATTGATATATACAGTATATTCGTATATACGTATTCGTATATTTAATTAGTGTTGTATGTGGTTTTCAAATAGTGAAGGTACTTTACAATCCTTATCAACAATAGTCAAAGTGGTAGGCGTTTCCCTCATTGTCATTTATGTTTGAAGGCCACAATAGCCCTGCAATGCCAGTTGCATAACCTGGAGGCCATGAAAACGGAAATGGACATCTCAGACAATCAACTGGAGAGCTGGATCATTGATATCAATGAGTGGGCAGAAGGTAGGATATACTGTTTTATACTGTTTTATACCTTTACCTATGGTGCTTGATGTATCATTGACTTATCTTGACTGCAATTGCAAAGAGACTCATTGTAATCAAAAAGCACATACTCTGATTGCTGATGACGTGTGGACAAGATTATCCCCATGGAGACAATAAAGAACCTAACTAACCTAACTATACTCAACCTTAGCTACAAGTGTAACCTCTCAGTTACAGAGAAATATGAAAAGATTGTTGAGGCTTTATTTTGCTCATACACCAGAAATAATATTTTTTCATGGAATCAAGAAGCATATTTCTGATCTCTCCATTTCTTCCTCTCAGCAACAACATCCCCAAATGATGCTGATGTTGCCGCTGTTGCCAGCCGAATTGAGGAGCTGGTGGCAAGTGTTAAGAGGAGGTCCCAGCGTCTTTATAAGGATAGTGACGGATGCAAAGGACGTGCCCGAATCCGCCGAAAGATCAGGGAGGAAAAAAAAATCTTAAATTCTGTAGTGGAAAAGTACAACACCTTGGTTCCTAATGCAGAAAAACTGACATTGGACAACATTTTATCTGACGAGATTGTTTGGCCATGGCAGCTTACACACGGTGGTATGTACACAATTCCGTTTACTATGTGAAATAGTCACATAGTGGCACAAAATCTGTCATGCCTCGATTGTAACCCCAGAAATTCTTTAAATACTAATCTTAAATACAACCAACTTTTGTTTCATTTATGTATTCCAGACTCTGTAGATCTAAGGACAAAGAGGAAGGCGTTCGACATTGTGATGGCAGTAAGGAGACTTGAGGAGGAGAAGAGGATTCTTATTGCAGAGATGAACAAGCATTGGAAGTCTCTTTGCACCCGTGCAGACACCCTGAAGCAGATGTCATCCCAGCTTTCTAATGTGACATCAGGTATGTATTTGTTATACTTGGCATACATTACAATATTTCTGAATGTTTCTAATTAATAAAGGCTCAATGTGTTTTAACATGTAAGGTGAGACGTGGGGCCTGCTTCAAGATGGTATCCGAGGTCTACAGAGCTTGACGATGAAGAACAAGGAAGCAAGCAACAGCCTGGCAAAACATGCAAAGAAATGTTATGTTCAAGTTCTGACTGAAACAGAAATTAACTTTGATAGTAATTCTGAGGAATACCATACCAGTAGTGACTCTGACCAAGATTAAACATGGCCAGAGTCCTTTTTTATGCTGTTGTCTGCATTTAGAAGAGTGCCGCTGGGACAGGTTGGTAAGGAAAGCTGGCTCTGTGTTTGCATGGAGCTGGATTTAATCATTTAACAAACTGAGGATAATTTGCAGTAGCAGTCTTCTGTCATGCTCAACATTGAGGAGGTCCTTTGTCCCCAGGGCAAACCAGCAACTCAATGTCACAGAAAAGGTTAGGGGAGAAATGAACTTTTCAGCATGAGTCTCACCCTGCACCAACCATCACATCACTTTGTCTATTGGACTGTCTTACAGGCTACATTAGCCCCTCTACACATTCTGGACTGTGGTCCCAACATTTACCCCTGTTGGCTTGTATAATCTTTTTTTCTTTTTTACATATATATTTAAGTTTCTGTTGTTCTATTTATTTTATCTTCTTTGTATTGTTTTTGTTACGCAATACTATTATGCTCTCACTCTTTTTTCCATAGTCATATTTACCATGCAAAGCTTTGCACTGATTAAATCCCTGCACTGTTTACTTTTGCACTACCACTACTGCACATCACTCCATAGCTGCCCATCATGTATCACAGGGTCAGTCCCTACCAGGCCTTTGTAATCACTTGACATGCTCTTCACTTTTTACATTTGTGATTTTTGTTATGTGTCTGAGCTATGTGTGTTTTTTTTGTGTTTGTATAAGCTAATAAATGCCTAAAATGTGGTGTGTCGTCTTAAGTAGTGTCTGTACTAGGGGGAAGAAGACATTTCATCATGACAGTTTCCTCCATCTCCTAGATACATCTTACATGGATACACAGATAACATTTATTCACGAGATCATATGGTTTATATGTATTTCTTTTAATGTTAATATTCCTGTCTTATTGCCAGGGAAGCTGGATTGCTTTGTTTATTGATATTTTTAAAACTACAATGCTACATCTATCAACATTTATTTAGATGTTATCATGGTATTCATTACATTATTTTAATAATATCATTTCAGTCTGATTATTGGTGAAACATTACAGTATGCTGTAAGACAGAACACTACAATGTGGTCCGAGCGGGTCCAATGCGAATCCCATTTACCGCAATGCAGGTCAGGGGGTCTTTAACGCCAGTATAGCTTCAATGTACATAGTTAATCAGTGGTTTTGTCACAAGCAGCAACACTGCTCAGTTTTGAACTTTTTGAGTGTAGTTGAAGCCCATTCACAGCAGACAGCAGAAAAACAGGAGCCGAACGAGTCCACCCACCCAGCCCGGAAGAACTACAAGTAACACTAGCTTTGTAACTGTGTTCTGTGGTGTGTCTCTAGTGGAAGTTGTAGTTTTAAAATATATTGGAATATTTATCATAAGTAGAAGTTGGCAGTGTAGAATTTTGCATATACCCTGTTTTTGGGGGGATGGGGAACACACTGGTGTCATCAGATTTTAACATTTTAATTGTTAAATTGGTCAAAATAGGTTATTAACATATTTGACAGTGCTTACAGTGGTTAAACATTGGAGACCATATCTGCATGACAGCTAAGGTCCAGAGCTTTCTATAACAGCTGGTCCTATGTGTGTTGCACGTTCTGTTGCTAAATGACAAGCCTTCAAACATGTACTGGGTTCAAGGTTCAGAGCAGAGGTCAATAATTCAAATCAGGAGTAATGTATCCTCTTCAGACTGACATAATGTTACTGTCGAGGTTGAGACCTTTCCAATGATGTGCTTGCTATAGTCCCACGACAACGTTTTAATTGTTACATATCATGAAGACCACTTTGCAGGTGATAGCCTCCTTTATTGTCCCCAGAGGGATATTTGCCTTGAGTTCAAATGCTTTACACATAACACTTAACATATTATTTTATCATACATCCGGCATATACTTTAAACAACATAAACAAAATGATATGTAGCCAGACTGAAGCACATCAAAGCCACAGTCTATTGCTCATCTTTCAACCTACACACAACCCTATATGCATTATATCATGAAGCTATTGCACAACCGCTGCAGCCTCAAGCATCATTATTTAAATTTTTAATTGAGGTAGGTTTAAATCAGGCCTATAGTTTAGAAATATTTAGTTTACATTGGGGTCCCCTATATCTTATGCCTGAGGATAAGAGCTCATACTTGACATGGAGAATATAGATATAGTTAGGGTTAGGGTTAGAAGAAGTGGGGACTGAGTGTATTTCATGAATAATGCAACATTTTCCTGACAATTAAGACCAGAGGCCTTTGATCATGAAGACATTGGCCAGATTAAACAGCACATCAGGCCACATGTGGCCCACCTTGCACAGCCAGGCCTTATATTTCCTACCACTGTCATAGGCCTTAGTAAACAGCCCACAGTCAAGTCATTCCAGGGACAGGGTGACCAGATTGATGTCCTCAGTGTCCTGGCACATTCCCTATTGTCAGGGAAACATAGGAAACCTACCTCTCTCCCTGGTTTTATGACAAGAAAACATTAGACTTTTAAATTATATTGATGGCCAAGCTGGAAATGTCCCTGGCTTAAACGATTTATCAGGCTCATGTCTCCGGTCTTTCTGATATCTGAAGTCTGATCACCTTATGTCATGCACATACTGTATGTTGATTGTTGACACAGAGGATGAGGAAATTATTTGTGAAATTTGATACCAATCTGTCTTTGTATGACCCATAGGATATGAAAAAATGGCTTCAGTGGCGCTTCAGACGCTGTGTGATTTCAATTCACTTTCATATTTTTTGTTATAGTTCTTTCCTGACCTGAAAAATCATTGCTTACCCATGTTCCATTGATGAAAATTGATAAATGTACCTCTTCTCTTCATTGGGAATGTTTAAAATGTCTTAAGAACTCTCATAATTGTTCTGAACAGACAACCATGATAACAAAAACAAACAGTGTTGTGTGCTAGCGATCAGAGGTAAAAAAAAGGATGCAGGGATAGGAGCCCATTTACTTTGCTCCAAAATTACCATCAATACTGACTAATATTTTCATGATCAGTTAGTATAATGTCAATTTGGTACTTTTTCTGGTTGCCTTGGCTTTTGGCTTGCTTAGTTTGGCTTGCTAATGTAATGTAATTTGTAATTTTCTTCTAGAAAGAAACTTTGTTGTATTATTTTCATGTTATCACAGTGAAGCTGCTTTGATACAATCTGTATTGTAAAAAGTGCTATATAAATAAAGGTGACTTGACTTGACTCTCACTACATGCAACTTTCCACTATCTGACTTTTCCCATCAAATACAGCACAAAGTCATGACACATTAATTATTCAGTGCAGTCAATGATTGACAGACAAATCATAAAATGTAACAATAGTGAATTTAATTATTGACAAATATATACAAAACAAATAGTACAACAGTATTGGTCATCAGGAGAATTTGCTGGCCGGCTCCCAGGTGTCCTCCCAGACTCTGCCACTGTAAATAGTCCACAAGTCATCTTACACGTACAGGCTACAGCTCACAACTAGTCTTCTGGCTCAATTTGGAAGATACGTCATCTGAAGCTGAAAAATAAGGGTTTACCCCCTTTTTCTGTTGGATCATTTATTTTGGTTTATTTTATATGGCGTTTGTCAAACAGCAGTCATTTTGTTCCAAGTGAAAACTACTGGACTCAGTCACTTGGACACTGAGACACCTTCGTCATCCCTACAGTCTACTCTTTGAAGTTCTGCATCAGGTTAACCGTGTCGCTATGCAAATACTCACTACAACGGGATGAGCACAGAAAGGATGTGGTTAAAGGCCTCTATGTCGGGCGCAGAGGGGGTCAGCAAAGACGCAATGGCACCACAAAGGCATCTGCGTCACATCTGCATGTAACTGTGAATTGGGCTTAAGACCCCATCAGAGCTGAAGTGGACTAGAAAGTGATCTTCATCATCTTTAAGTGAACTCATAATGTGAACACAAAGAGACAAGAGTTGTTTTTGGTTCAGTCCACCTCACAGGCCATTTTAATTGGACTACATTTGGTTCATAATGGGAGGTTTCACTTTGTAAAAATAACTGCTGTTTGGCAAACACCATATAAAATTACCCAAATAAACAAAATAGAATTAGCAAATGTATAGGGCAAACAGGTTAGAATGTATTTGCTTCAGATGTCATATGACCAAACTTGAGCCAGATGACTACTTTAAGGCTAGTGTGCACATGTTCTCATGTGGTCTCAGTTCAGTTCACTTTAAAAGGGATCCGAGTATGCTTAGATAGTTCCTTGTGCCCAAAACAATTATCAGTCCCACTTCAAAGTACACTTTGAAGTCTGAAAGGGACCAGGTTTTAAAACACTAAGACTGTGTGTAAGTATGGATTAAATTACATCAGCCATCACTTACCACAAAGAGCAAGGTAGCCAGCGCACTTTGACCTCTGCTGCCTTCCCCTGCAGAAACACGCACACACACACATACAGAGACACACAGACACACACACACACTTAATCAGTTTAGTGAAGATACTGTAATGATTTTAACATTCAAATAATGATGTTTTTACTTAGCTCTCTATATTGGCGTTCTTACTTGGAACATCATTTAGTTAACAAGAGTACTTACGGTGTGTATTTTTTGTAAGCTCAATAAAAAAATGAGAATCTGTTGTCGCATTCCATTGGCTTTGTTGTTTTTGTTTAGGATTTACAGTATGTCCCTTACGAAAAATACGTTTATTAAAGTGTTCTATTAGTAAACTTATTTTAAACAAACAATAAGAAAGTTTACTTTTAGTCTAAATTTTATATAATTCTCAAAAATATACTTTATGTACTTCATAGAAATACAATTAATTACACTTAAGTGTACTTGACTTATACTGAGAGAAAAGTACAATTATATTTGGCCTGTACTTGTACTCTATCTTTTGATCGAGATATACTTAAAAGTATAATTAAGTATTCAAAGTATACTTGGCTTGTAGTTTTGTTAACTGTTTTGATCGAGTAGCCTATTAAATAAACTTTTTTTTTTACATAGTTTTCTTATACAGTCTTATGAAACTTGTAAAATTATTGTTTAGAATATTTATATAAAACAGATATGTTTCTAATTCTGCATATCTGAAATTTTGTGTAGGCTAGTCCACTGGCATCGGTACATCGGAATTTACTTTAATTCAACTTTACTCTTTCCCCATCATTGACTGAATTTTCCAGCTATCCATGTTTTCACTGTTATATATGGTAGGGGACGTTATGACACATCTTCTAGTACAGATTCTCCGGATCAAAACACAGGAGAAGAAGAGTTTGAACCAAGTGATAGTAGATTACTCACGCAAATGTAAAATAACATGATCATCAAACAGCTTGTAAATCAAAACTGCTTAATATTACCAAATGAACCAAATGAAGCGTCACACATGAAGAGAAAATGACTGTGAAGCTTTGGGGTTGTTGGGCTCGACCTACTCCATCTGTGTTTTGAACATCATTCTGAATCTGATAAAGGCGCAGTCTTTGACAAAAATGTGATTTTCTCAACTTCTTTGTTTAAAATGTTGCCTTTATGTAACTTACTTATGTAAAAGTGTTGTTAAAAAAGAAAACATGAAGCTGATAAAATGTTTTAAAAATTAAAGTAGTTAAATGTATTTTAAGTATAAAAAATAATATATACATTTGAACATAGTAGTATACTGCAAGTGCAAAATAATATATAAATAGTATAATGTTATGTTCACTTAAAGAAAACGTACAAGTATACTTGCGGTATAAACTTCTAAACAAGTAGTTTACTGAGAGTACACTTCAGTGTGTACTTTCATAAACTAAAAAATATATTACTTGTATTAAAATAGTAAACTACTAGTATACTTATAAGTTCACTTGTAGTAAAGATGCATTAAAAATGAGAAACCTAGTTGTGTACTTAAAGTTTACACTTGTAGTACACTTAAATGTATACTTTTATATACTAAAAGTGGGCCAATTTAGTCCCAAGCAGTATTGAAATAGTCTACTACAAGTACACATCGATATTAGTATACTTACTACATAAAGTATACTTAAAAATATACTTGAACATTACTTAAGTATACTTCATAAAATGAACTTGAAGTATACTTCTTTTTCGTAAGGGGTAGCACTTGTGAGAGAGTTGATAGTTGAAAAAGGTTGATAACTACTGCTCAGTGTTACTGTTTTGTCACATGTGGATTGAAAGATGAGACAGACATGAGTCAAGACAAGAGATAATCAGACAGCCTAATGAAAAATATGGTTCTACATCTTACCCCATTCATCCGTCTTTCCAATATTTGATCGTATTGAAAAACTGTCTGTCGACTGCATTTGCAACCTTAAATGACAAAGGCAAAAAAAAGTTTGGTTCACTTCAAATGGGTCTGAGTTTGCTTGAGGTGTTCATATATCACTATAGTCACTGTTCTTAGTTCACTTTGAGGACTGAAAGAGACCAAGTGTGAATACACCCTGAGTTTGGTCCAATTACAGGGGGCTACATGCAAAAACACCTTTACACCCAACATATGGCTGCTGATATACACATGGGGTGCAAAGAATAGAAACAAATATACACATTGGGTGCAAAGAATGTCTACTTGCTTTTCGTTTTCTTCTTTTTGGCCAGGGTAGAGGGTGGGGCTTGTGTGGCTCCTGTACCTGTGGCTTAGGGTGCAAGGGGAAAAGATTAAGAATTATATATTCAGTATCTTGGGGAAGTTGCTTAGTTAAAAAGGGGGTGAAATTCACATTGGTTAACTTATTTTATATTAATACAATGATTACAAAACCATGGGACCTATTTACAGATGGGGTGCAAGGCAAGATTACTTACTTTGTCTTTTCTTTAGTTGAGGTTGGATGGATGGTGGGGCTCGTCTGCCTTGGCCTGGAGTGGATGGTGGGCCCGGGGTGGATAGTGGGGCTTAAGGTGCAAGGGAAAAAGGTTAAGAGTTGTATATTCAGTATCTTGGAGGAGTGGCTTAATTAATTAAAAGAGGTGAAATTCACCATGTGTAACTTGTTTTATATTGTGCACTGATTGCAAAAAAACATAGGACAAATTTACAGATGTGGTGCAATGCAAGATTACTTACTTTGTCTTTTCCTGGGTGGTAGAGGCTCCACATGCTGCTGAGCCTGAGAGTCGATTGTAAATAATTCAAGTGTTATAATTTGCTGAGGCTGGTCTAGGAGTAGGGGCTGATCTAGGAGTAGGGGCTGGTCTTGCTGAGGCTGGTCTAGCTGAGGCTGGTCTAGGAGTAGGGGATGGTCTAGCTGAGGCTGGTCTAGGAGTAGGGGCTGGTCTTGCTGAGGCTGGTCTAGGAGTAGGGGCTGGTCTAGGAGTAGGGGCTGCTCTAGGAGTAGGGGCTGCTCTAGGGGCTGGTCTAGCTGAGGCTGCTCTAGGAGTAGAGGCTGCTCTAGGAGTAGGGGCTGCTCTAGGGGCTGGTCTTGCTGTGGCTGGTCTTGCTGAGGCTGGTCTAGGGGCTGGTCTTGCTGGGGCTGGGACACATCTGTTGTGAAGTTAGCAAAAATATAAATTCAGTACACATTGTCAAAGAAATCAATGACAAACACTAATGAACTATACATAAAACTTATCTTACCATCCAGTTTGATTAAGAAGTCATATGCCCTCTTCATGCTGGTTAAGAAACGCGTGTTGTTTTGCGTCGGTGGCAGATGCGTGACTACATCTGCCATTAACTTGCCTGTGCCCTTGTGCCTCTGGCTGATAAATAATATGGGCATATAGCCCAAGGCAGAAAGTTTTTGGACCTGAAATGAAACAAAGTAATTAACACATTTCCAATATATTATGTTGCTACATTACTACATATATGGCAGTCTATCTACTATTTAAAGACCTAATCTGGCAAAAAATATTTGTTAACGCTTTTGTAACCCTGGTTAAATAATTGTTTTACAGATATTATTTATTTTTATGTTGCTTGAATTGAATGTTATGATTATTCATAAATGTGAAATTCTATACAAAATAATATAAATACATATCTGAATTGAGTTAAGTTAGGAGTATCCACCAATCGGAGCGTTTGGTTGCTGGCTCCGCCCCTTGCTTACGAATAGCGTTGCGCAGATTAGACAACAGATGCAGAGCGACGGAGATATCTGATCTGACTAGAGAGTGTTACAATTGAACTAATATAGTTCTTAAACTGTTCAAAGCTCATAAAAACGGAAAAAATCTGAGAAGTAAGATAGTAGATGACCTTTTATGATTGTCAATCGGGCACTTCAGAGTTTACATTGACTCGTGTGGTTGTGTCAGACCGCATGGTGTATTAAGTGTTCACTGCTGACGCCATTTTGTCTGCGCGTGCCTGTGGAAAAAAAAAAAAGGAAAAAATGTGAATGAACAGGCCAGGTTTTTTTTCTGTGTGAATTGTTTTTCCAAGATGGATTTACCCAATTGATGGCGAGCCTCCCACTTCGATTCTGAAGAGATCACGAACTTAAAGGAGAGGACAGTTTTCCGTCTCATTATACCGTTTCACCTGCTCGGATAAGTAAGAGTACACGTTTTCAGAGACTGATATTTATTTTTTTGGGACTGAAACTAACTCTGTTTACACAATTGAGAAAATATAACATTGATCAACATTCCAATTGATATTTCTTGGAAGCAGTGGTTAATGTGTTTGGCCACTGGTGATTGTTTTGTTTTTGTTTTTTCTTTCATTTGAGATCACTTGGATACAGTGAGTGCAATTGTGATTATTGATATGCAAAAAGTTATTTAGAGGGTGCACCCAGGCAATGTATAAGTTTGTTGTATATATTTATTTCCTCTGTTGTTTTGTATTGTTATTTTGTGATTGAGGAAACAAAAAGAAAAAAGAAAATACAAAAGAGAAAGGATCACTAAATACAAAAAGTAAAGTTACCTTTTAGGGTTAACCCTACCTTCTGTCTCTGTCACAGTGTTGGGTTGTGTTTCCCCGGGTGTCCACTAGAGGTCTCTTTCCCTTACTGTCACCATTCATTCTGGAACTGCATTTCCCATGATCCTTTGTCTGTTCTCATCACTCATCATTGCACTCAGCTGTTTCTCATTACATTGTTAAGTTCTGTGTATAAAAACCCTGTCTGTGTCAGTCCATGTCACGGAGTCGTTGTTATTCGTCACACCACTTTGGAGGTCTGTGTTCTTGCCTTTTATTGTTTTGATTCTTGTTTATGGATTGCCTTTTGGTTTTGACCCCTGCCTGGACTGGTTTTATGATTTTGGATTACCCGAATAAACTGCTATTGGATCTACCCCTGTTTCCTGTGTGTGGTATCGTGACAGAACGACTCCGTCACGATGAATAGATCCAGCAGTTCGGGATTCCATAACCCTTCTCCTGTGTATGGGGAAGGAAGGGGACCACAGAGAGGAGGTTCGCAGGTCGGGGAGGAAGCGCCTCGACTAAACATTTTTCAATGTTTTGGCTTATGGGCCCAGCAGACTGAGGAAGCAGCGGCGGCTAAGGCTTCAGCGAACTCGTCCATCAGAGATGGTGAGTCGTTTCTGGGGACTCGTCTGGCAAAGTTCTCCGGAACTCGGGGAGGTTGCAGGGGAGGAGGTGGTCGACAAATTCCACGACACCATCCTCCGCCTTGCCATTCTTCTGATCCGGAGCCGCCGGACTGGTCCAGTACAAGATTCTCACCGCTGGTTCCACCCCGCACAAAGTCATCATCGTGGGGCTCATCTACCACAAGGTCCTCACCACTGGTCCCGTCCAACTCAAGATCCTCGCCGCTGGTTCCGCCCAGCACAAGATCTTCGCCGCTGGTCCCGTCCATCTTAAAGCCCTCGCCACTGGTTTCGTCCAGCCCAAGGTCCTCCTCACCACTGGTCCTGTCCAGTCCAAAGTCCTCGCCCCTGGTCCCGTCTAGTACTGAGGCTGCAGCTCGCCATCAAGGACGGAGGAGGAGGAGAAGGGCCTCGTATCTCCCCAACAACCCGGTGGTCCCGAGTCCGGTGGTCTCAGTTCCGGTGGTCCCAGTGCCGGTGGTCCCGAGTCCAGTGGTCCCGAGTCAAGTGTCTGCTGTTCCTGAGCCTGAGCCAGTGTCTGCTGTTCCAGAGCCGGAGCCAGTGTCTGCTGTTCCAGAGCCAGAGCCAGTGCCTGTTCCAGAGCCGGAGCCTGTGTCTGCTGTACCTGAGCCGGAGCCAGAGCCAATGCCTGTTCCAGAGCCGGAGCCTGTGTCTGCTGTACCTGAGCCAGAGCCAGCGCCTGTTCCTGAACCAGTGTTTGTTTCTGTGTTTGTGTCTGTTCTTGTGGCTGTTACAGTTTTGGTGTCTGTTCCTGAGCCGGAGCCAGTGTGTGTTCCTGAGCCGGAGCCAGTGTGTGTTCCTGAGCCGGAGCCAGTGTGTGTTCCTGAGCCGGAGCCAGTGTGTGTTCCTGAGCCGGAGCCAGTGTCTGTTCCTGAGCCGGAGCCAGTGTCTGCTCCTGAGCCGGAGCCAGTGTCTGTTCCTGAGCCGGAGCCGCCCGAGTGGTCGTCACCGCCCTGGCCGCCCGAGGGGTCTTCACCGCCCTGGCCGCCCGAGGGGTCTTCACCGCCCTGGCCGCCCGATGGGTTGTCTGCTTCGCCCTGGCCGCCCGATGGGTCGTCTGCTTCGCCCTGGCCGCCCGAGGGGTCTTCACCGCCCTGGCCGCCCGAGGGGTCTTCACCGCCCTGGCCGCCCGAGGGGTCTTCACCGCCCTGGCCGCCCGAGGGGTCGTCTGCTTCGCCCTGGCCGCCCGATGGACTGTCTGCTTCGCCCTGGCCGCCCGATGGACTGTCTGCTTCGCCCTGGCCGCCCGATGGACTGTCTGCTTCGCCCTGGCCGCCCGATGGACTGTCTGCTTCGCCCTGGCCGCCCGATGGACTGTCTGCTTCGCCCTGGCCGCCCGATGGACTGTCTGCTTCGCCCTGGCCGCCCGATGGACTGTCTGCTTCGCCCTGGCCGCCCGATGGACTGTCTGCTTCGCCCTGGCCGCCCGATGGACTGTCTGCTTCGCCCTGGCCGCCGGCTAAACCATCACCCCCTGTCTCTGTTTCATTTCATGGACCTGGCCCCCCATCCCTCCCCCTGATCCTCCACCGTTCCACCACCCTCCTGGACTCTTGTTTTGTTTGTTTTTTGTGGGTCTTGGAGCGTCTGGTAGCCGTTCCGTAGAGGGGGGGTTATGTCACAGTGTTGGGTTGTGTTTCCCCGGGTGTCCACTAGAGGTCTCTTTCCCTTACTGTCACCATTCATTCTGGAACTGCATTTCCCATGATCCTTTGTCTGTTCTCATCACTCACCATTGCACTCAGCTGTTTCTCATTACATTGTTAAGTTCTGTGTATAAATACCCTGTCTGTGTCAGTCCATGTCACGGAGTCGTTGTTATTCGTCACACCACTTTGGAGGTCTGTGTTCTTGCCTTTTATTGTTTTGATTCTTGTTTATGGATTGCCTTTTGGTTTTGACCCCTGCCTGGACTGGTTTTATGATTTTGGATTACCCGAATAAACTGCTATTGGATCTACCCCTGTTTCCTGTGTGTGGTATCGTGACAGTCTCTGCCTGTTTTCTCAGCATCACCACCACCTCCGTTTTCGTACCAAGCAGTCTTCTGATTTTATTTGTCTGGTCCATTTTGGTAGTTAATACCCGCTACAACTGTGGCGAGCCAGCCAGGAGGTGGCGCTGTTTCTGAGTATTAACAGCTGTGATTTGAACGATTAAATTAGCATTTTTTGATTCTTAATCAACAAAAATGGACATAGTTGAGGCAGAGGGTATTAAAGTCCCGAACTCTGTGATTGTAAGTGGCTTGACAAAAACCGAAGGTGATGATGAGTTAATTGACATCCTGAAAAAGTATGGTTCTTTTGCCAGAACCATTTTCATTAGTGACAAAGAATCAGAGTTTTACCAGAGCACAATAATTGAATATAACAGTGGCCAAGCCTTGGAAATGCTAGAGCCCCAGCTGCCTTATACTCACCATCTGTCCAGTGATCCAGGTATCACTTACCACGTGAGGGCATTGTCTAGTGTCTTTACACAGCAATTGGGCGGTAGCGTCACTAAATCTTACCTTGAAGGACTGAAAGAAATAGCAAAACTGAGCGGAACCAATTTCGAAGCAGTGTTGAGCCAGATGCTATCTCAAATGAACGCAGAACTCACACCAGCATCCACTGATCTTGAGGCTGGAGATGGAAACCCTACTGTGCAAGAACTCCCTGGCGACTGTGTTGGAGCAGCATCTGTTAAACCGAGTCAGGTAGATGAACCAAAGTCACAGCACACGCCTGTTAGACTGAATGCTCCACCTCTCTTTTCCTCTCAACAAATACACAGCCCACCTGAAGTTCAGAAGCTCATTGTGGAACACGTTGTGAGGAGTGGTGAAATGACTGCTCAAGGGCCTGTGCAGACAAGGCTCAGGATGTTCTCCGGTAAATGTCCTAGACCTGGAAATGAGGCCGATTATGATACTTGGCGTTCCAGTGTTGAGCTTGTTCTGAAAGAGCCTGGCTTATCTGATCTGCATGTGTCCAGGAAGATAGTGGACAGTCTTTTGTCACCTGCAGCCGATATTATAAAACACCTGAGCCCTGAAGCTCCATCCTCAGCTTATCTTCAGTTGCTAGATTCTGCTTTTGGCATTGTTGAAGATGGGGATGAACTCCTTGCAAGATTTATGAATACCCTACAAGATGCCGGTGAGAAACCATCCGCTTACCTGTATAGATTGCAAACAGCCTTGAGGGTGACTATCAAAAGAGGTGGTATTACACCTGAGGAGGCAGACCGGCACCTCCTCAAGCAGTTTTGTAGAGGCTGCTGGGATAATGATTTGATTACTGATCTGCAGCTAGAGCAAAAACGCAACCGACCCCCTCCTTTTGCGCAGCTTCTGCTCATGCTACGCACAGAAGAAGACAAGCATACAGCAAAGGTCACTCGTATGAAGCAGCATCTTGGGTCTTCTAAACAGAGAGCTTTGATGCATTCTCAAAGAGCGTGGGCCTCTGCAGAACCTGAGCAAAGAGAAGCTCCAGGAGTGATTTCACTTGCCACTGAGACGCAAGAGCTCAAGAAACAGATTGCTAAGCTACAAAGTCAGTTAACCAATCTTATGACCAAGCCAAAAATCCAGATGAAATTCCCACAGCAGGTAGCAGTAGACAAACAGTACAAAACAAAAGTTGGAACTGCCAGTAATGTGAGTGTGACTGCAGTCAATAAGAAACCAATGGGCAGGCCCAGGCCATGGTACTGTTTTACATGTGGCGAGGATGGCCACGTTGCATCTTCCTGCACTTCTGAACCTAATCCTGCACTTGTCACTACCAAACGCAAGCTCCTAAAAGAGAAGCAGCTTCAGTGGGATGCTCAGAACCCCACTCCCAACCCTGATTTAAACTAAAGCCAGCCCTTGTTGTGGGACAGACAGGGGCTGAATGTAAAGCAAACCGTCCCACTGCTAAACATGTGTCAAGCAAATGTCAATCTCCCAGCAAGCAAAGCGCTAGCCTGCCAAAGGGTTTAGTCGGTGCGAGGTGCATTGCGGAGGTCAGCATAGCCGGTGAAAAGTGTCATTGTCTATTGGACACTGGGTCACAAGTCACAACCGTCCCTCAATCCTTTTATGAGCAGCATCTCTCAGGGTACCCCATTAACTCCATCAATGACATCTTGGAAGTAGAAGGTGCCAATGGTCTCTCTGTCCCATATGAAGGCTATATAGAAGTAGACATTACCTTTCCTGAGGAGTTCCTGGGTGTGAGTGTTGAGGTGTCTACCGTAGCCCTAGTAGTACCTGATGTCAAATCTCACAATCAATCATTGGTTTTAATAGGCACAAACACCTTGGATGTTCTCTACGAACAATATTTGAATGCAAGTTCCCCAACATACCAACCATCTTCATTTGGTTACAGAGTGGTTCTGAGGACACTTGAAACAAGATGGAAACAAAACTCAAATGGTGTTCTTGGTCATGTGCGGTTGAAGAGTAAAGTACCTGAGGTCATGGCTCCAGGTCAGACAGTAGTGGTGGAAGGTTCCGTTGCAGTGCCCTGTGGGGTTGATAAGTGTGTTGTGGTGGAGCATCCATCTAACCCATTTTTGCCTGGTGGGGTATTTGTAAAACGCTGCCTACTTACACTTTCTAAAACTCAGCCTTACCGTTTACCAGTGGTGCTCACAAATGAAACCGAACATGATATAGCTATTCCACCAAGGTGTATAGTAGCAGAACTCCATGCGATTAAATCAGTGCTTCCTCCTCCAAGCATTTTTTTAAAAGATAAGCAACCACCTGCTCAGGAGCTCAATTTCACCTTAAATTTTGGTGAGTCTCCTTTACCACAGAAATGGAAGGACCGTATCACTAACAAGCTCAGAGAAATGCCAGAAGTTTTCAGTCAGCATGACTTGGACTTTGGGCACACCCAGAAGGTGAAACATCGCATAAATCTGAACAATGAAACTCCTTTTAAACACAGAGCACGACCGATCCACCCACAAGATATTGAGGCAGTCCGCAAGCATCTGCGTGACCTTCTAGCAAGTGGAGTCATACGAGAGTCCGAATCACCCTTTTCCTCACCCATTGTGGTGGTGAGAAAGAAGAACGGAGATATACGGCTGTGTATCGATTATAGGAAGTTGAACCTCCAGACGGTGAAGGACGCGTATGCACTACCCAATCTTGAGGACACCTTTTCTGCTCTGACAGGTTCCAGATGGTTCTCCGTACTTGATTTGAAATCGGGATATTATCAGATAGAAGTTGAGGAGTCTGACAAGCCCAAAACCGCCTTTGTCTGTCCATTGGGGTTTTGGGAATTTAACCGTATGCCCCAAGGTGTCACCAATGCACCAAGTACTTTCCAAAGATTGATGGAGAAGTGTATGGGGAACATTAATCTGAAGGAAGTACTGGTCTTTTTGGACGATCTCATAATATTTTCAGATACTCCAGAGGAGCATGAGAGACGGCTATTGAATGTTCTATCTCGCCTCAAGGAGTACGGACTGAAACTTTCTCTGGAGAAATGTAAATTTTTCCAAACCTCCGTTCGCTATCTAGGACACATCGTGTCGGAGCATGGGGTTGAAACAGATCCCGAGAAGACACAAGCGTTAAAAACCTGGCCGAGTCCCACGAACCTAAAAGAACTGAGGTCATTTTTGGGCTTTTCCGGCTACTATCGCCGTTTCATTAAGGATTATTTGAAGATTGTAAAACCACTCAATGATCTTACTTCAGGGTATCCACCGTTAAGGAAGAGTGGTAAAAAGAGTGACAAAAAGGGTCAGTACTACAATCCTAAGGAGCCCTTTGGGAGTCGTTGGACGCCTCTTTGTGAGGAAGCTTTTCAGTCTATTATCGGGAAGCTAACTAGTGCACCTGTCCTGGGTTTTGCTGACCCCAAACTCCCCTACTTTCTCCACACCGATGCCAGCACCAAGGGATTAGGAGCTGCGCTGTATCAAGAACAAGGTGGGCAGATGCGTGCAATTGCATTCGCGAGCAGAGGGCTGTCGCACAGTGAGTCAAGGTATCCTGCTCACAAACTTGAATTCCTTGCTCTTAAATGGGCAGTAACTGAAAAATTCAGTGATTACCTTTATGGCAGCCAATTTACTGTCATTACTGATAGCAACCCTCTCACGCATGTTCTTACCACTGCAAGATTAGATGCAACTAGTTATCGGTGGCTTGCAGCTCTTTCTACGTTCTCCTTTAAGTTGCAGTACAGGGCAGGCAAGCTGAACATTGATGCCGATAGTCTTTCAAGGCGACCTCAGGAGCCTTTTCCAGAAAACCCCTTATCACAAAAGGAGCATGAAAGGATCCAACAGTTCATAGAGCATCAGCTTACCGCCGCAGAAGAGTCTTTCAGTGCCACGGAGGAGGAAGTCCAGGCCATCTGTGAGAAGCACCTTGTTAGGCAATCAGCTGATGTCGGGCCAGGCATTGCTCTTGTAAGCTCCCTTGCACTACGTTCTGATGCTGTACCCGACTGTTATGAACGAGAAGATAGTTCTGATTGCTTACCTGTTATACCTCACCTTTCAAAAGATCTTGGTGAAAAACAAAGAGCCGATCCAGTTCTTCGAGAGGTGATTTTGCACTTGGAGTTGGGAGAGAGACCTTCACCAGCGCTAAGGAAGGAACTTCCTGGTCTTCCTTATTTCCTAAAAGAATGGAACCGCCTTGAGATAAAGGATGGAACACTTTATAGGAGACGGATAGATAAGGATTCTATCACTTACCAGCTAGTGCTCCCAGAAGAGTTAAGATCCACGGTGATGAGCAGTTTACATGATAATATGGGACACATGGGGATGGAGAGGACCTTAGATCTGGTCAGATCCCGTTTCTACTGGCCAAAAATGGCTGCTGAAGTGGAACAGAAGGTCAGGACATGTGGTCGTTGTGTGCGAAGGAAGTCTTTACCTCAAAAAGCGGCACCCTTGGTCAACATCCAGGCCACTAGACCGTTACAGTTAGTTTGTATGGACTTCCTCTCATTGGAACCAGATAGAAGCAACACAAGAGATATCTTAGTGATCACAGATTTTTTCACTAAGTATGCGGTGGCAATCCCTACCCCAAATCAAAAGGCGAGAACAGTAGCAAAGTCTCTTTGGGAGAATTTTATTGTGCACTATGGGTTCCCTGAACGCCTTCACAGTGACTGTTGAAGATTTTATTATTTAGAAAACAAGTAATTTTGCTATATATTTGGACACAATTATTTCTTCTGTCTGTGAATTTGGATTTCCTCTGTGTATGTGAAAGACCTTGAATGGAATGTTGTTTGCAGCAGAAAATTCTATTCTGAGAAGTCACATGGTAAAAGACCTTTACCCAAAACTATCTATAGGGTGTGTTACCTTCTTTGGAAGAGGAAGTATGTATATAACTCTGAACCAAAATGTACTCGGGAGCGCACTGGAAGGCCAGAGGGCCAGAGAGCGTTAGAGCGCCGTTCTATGGAACGGGACGGCGTTCGAAAATAAAGTCTAATTATTTCTGGCATCAAAGATCTCTGCGAAGTTATTTTTCAGAAAGATTGAAAACCACAACATTTGGCGACCCCGGCAGGACTTGGTTTTTGAAGCAAAAGGAACCACGAAAGGCGACTCTGGTGACCGACACAGACAACAGTGGCCACTGTACTTTGAGGTGAGCAATTTTTGCTTTTGAAAAAGTATGTGTTGTCACCAGTGAGCCAGAGTGGTAAGACCCTTTAAAAATGCTTCTCCAAGTTTAAAGAACTAAAAAATTGAAAAGAGGATCTTTGATTCTAGAAATAAGTGTCTATTGTTGTTGATGATATCAAGTAATGTGTTAAAGCGCGGCGGAGCTCCCGTTAGTGTTTGCCAGTATTTATATAATCTGATGCAGATTGTATGAATATTGGTAGGATGCTGATGTGCCGCTAAAGGTTTTGTCGTACGTATGTAAGAATCTGTGTTTGCTAAATCAAGAGGGCCTGGATGGATGATTAGCAAGAGTTTGAGTTTATTGGTAAAGGTTACCAACTTATTGTAGATTTTAATGGTATTGGGTATCATTAAGTATACTGGTAAAGGTTACCAACTTATTGTAGATTTTAATGGTATTGGGTATCATTAAGTATAATGGTAAAGGTTACCAGAACTCTGTGTTTCTTATTAAGAGGGCCTCGACGGATAATAAGATAGCATGTACACAGAGGATTATAAGTACTGATAAGATATCAGTGTTGATCTATGTTTACTTGTAAGTGGGCCTGGATGGATACAAGTATAGCATGCGTACAGATCAAGGTTAACTTCCGGTTACCGTTTTGTTAAAGATTTAGCAAAAGTCTGCTCGGGGAAGTTATGTTTGGCTTAACAGTTACCGCCTCGACTAGCGAGGGACTGCTCGGGTTAAGTTAAATCCTATGGAATAGGGGAATTAGAAGTTTAGCTTATGGTTACCGCATTGTCATAGGAATGACAATGGACTGCTCGGGTAAGCTAAATTGAATCGCAGAGGTCTGTGATAGTTTAAAGTTATCCAGTGAAGTATTGTTTGTAAAAACAGTGAGAAACACTGTGAGTAGAATATAGCTCTGTGTGTGTATGTAGGATCCTGTCCTGTGTGTCTGCTTGACTGTGCCTGTGGTTAAAAATAGGTGACAAGGAATGTGTGAATGTGCTTGAGAGACAAGTACTTTATAAATGATGAGTATTAAAAGTAAAGGAAATAGTAAAAGAAAACAATTGTTTCAAGATATTAATCTTACAGATTATTGTAGCATGAAATAAGTTAAAGTATAAAATATATATTAATAAATGGACTGATATATATTAATGGATAGATAAATAAGAATGCACGTGCCTAATATATTATATCTTATATCTGAAGACGTCTAAAATTTGTATCTCATTATCCCTGAAGACAAAGTGAGAAAAATGATTCTATTGTAGATAATTAAGTTTGTGCTAAGAAAAAAATAATTTGTGCAGTGTGCTAAAAGTGAACAAGATTGAGTGACAAACAGTCATAAATAATTTACAGCAATCTTAGAATTGTAGTAATGGGAATTGTTGGAAATGGCTGAGCAAAATTGTATTCACCATGTTAGATTATTTTGAGCACAGCATGCAAATATAGGAGAAAGATTGAAGGCTGATTTTATCATAGGGAAAATTATTTAATTGTATTATACTCAGAAAATCAAAGTTAGATTATTGCTCATATTGCAATGAAGAAATAGCTTGCTTTTTCCTGCAACGAAAAACTTGCTTTACTAAAAACAGAATGGGAGAATTGCTGTTGTCAACCAGTGAGTATTATATACTATAAAAGATCTATGAAAAAGATGGTTAAAAAGTGGAATTTAGATAAAAAGCTAATAGCTCAGGAACAAATATTTATAAAGACTAATTTGATCTATGCAGCTCTCTGAGTGTTCAAGTTTCAGATGGCTTCAGTGTCGAATGGAAGAGGTGAAAGGTCAAAGACGCGACTGCAGAGAGAAAAAGAAGAGAGGGTGAGGGGCGTTCAGCTCCCCTTCTGAAGATGACCACTCTCTGGAAAACTCAGCATGGAGAAAGACTGATTTAATGCTGGAAAAGGTGAAACGTTCACTATTTCACTGGAGACTTTTTCCTGAGGACAAGAGGAAAATCCTGAGATGCAAAGCTGTGGCAAAATCTATCAAAAGCCCAAACTCAGCAGAGGCAGAGAAACAACAGAGCCAATATACAGTCTACTACACCAAGCCTTGAGTGACAGCTAGGCTGACGACACATGCAGAGCGACAGCCATGAAGCTTCAACAGACTGATAATCTAAAAACAGAAGAACTGACCGAAACCCTTCCCTTACGGGCAACACAGGTGTGGCAACTCCGATTATCACTCTAGAGACTGCTTCAAATTTAGTTATTATATTAACTTTATTCATTCTGATTATTCACTGGTCTCATAAGCAATTCTTTATATTCTCTGCTAAACTAACCCTCTCTGCTTTTCCAGTAGGTTCAAGTCCAGCCATATAAAAAAGAAAGAGAATACACTGAAAGAGAGAAGTGGGTGCTCAACTCACCAAATAGTTCAAACTGAGGCTGGATTTGGTATAGTGAGGGATATTATATTAAACAATTATAGGGCTAAAAGCATGAACAATTATTCTGTAGCAAAGAAAAAGATAGACGCAAAATGTCAAAGAATTATTATTATTGTTTGCAAAACAATGATACTGGTCACTCCATTTTGTTTTGCTAAGTTTTTAGAGATATAGATTGGAGAAAAAATTACTCCAAAAGTCCAAAATTATGAAATCGCAAAAAATGCTGTCAGAACTGGGATAATGAGATGGAAATGTTGTTGGCCATGGATCCAAGATTATGCAGAGATCTCCAATTTATTTCTTAAAGCAGCTCATGAGCAAAAAACAAAAAAGAATAGGAAAAATCAAAAAAACAAATGACAAAATGTATTTGAAAAATTACAATGGCAGGCTTATTATTCTAAAATACTTAGTCTATTAGAATTTGTAAAAAGAAAAAAAGGATTATAACAACGGTGTTAAACTAAACCTTATGATCATTGACACTTCTCAGTAGTGTTTCACATAGCTGTGTTGACCTGATCAACCCTTGGCTAAAATTATAGGATGCCACATTTAGAGCACAACCTGCAAGAATGTATGCTGGCCAGCGTGTGTGTAAGAGAGACACTGAGTGTGAATGAGTGAGAGATGATGTTTGAAGAAACACTAAGGCAAATCAATTATTTTGCCAATACAGCTGTATTTAAAATTTAACATGTGGGCCCACAGGGCAAATTCTGCCCAATAAAATAATGACCATGGATGGATTTGGTTAAATTTCCTGGTCAGGAACTGAAGTAACAACATGAAAAAACAAAGAATGAAAAGAGAAAAATAAAAAATATAAAAACAGTGCCACATTTGCGCAGCGCATAACATATCTGACTTTCTTTTCAGCATAACACGTCTGCCTTTCTTTTCAGCATATCGTGATGGAGCTGATCTTTGTCAAAAGTATGAAATATTGTCTTGTAACTTTTGTATTGTGACAAAGTGGGTTGAGTATTGTCCAAGATGCCTAATAAATAGTGGGTTGATAGTGGAACTCAAGACAAAGAGATAACTGAGTTGAATTGACTAATTATAAGAGTACATTGAAATTTATTGTGAGAAAAATGCAAAAAGTTGCAAATAATGATCAAAAGTCAAATTTATGAAAAACAAATGAGAATATATGGATTAAAGTCCTGCTGTTAATGAAGGCAGAAAGGACACCACTCAGCCCACATGACCTTTCTACAGGTAACATCGAGAAGGACAATGGGACAGATGAGCAGATGATTGAAATCACATGTTGTTTTCACTAACAAAAATAATTAAGCTTTAATTTACAGATAGCAGCAGCTCAATTCCAGGAAGGATTCTGGAACAAGTCTAACAAAAAGAACCAGTAACTATGCTTTGTAATTTCAGAAGAAGTGATCAACAGTGTGACATTTGAGTCCATGCCTCTCAACTTAAAATAAACCAACTGACTTCAGCAAGCCCCCCCAACTGAAGTGAGGGATCAAGGACATGCTGACAATGAGAGAAAGAGTCCATTGCAACGAACGACTCACTGGAGACACCCTGGTGAAAGATGTAATGATTGATGACAAGGTTAACAGAATGATCAAATCATGAATGGAAGAAAAGACAAACTTGACCAGAAACACAGTAATGAGAGGAACTGTGCAAAGAAAAGAGAATCAACAGAGATGAGTACAAGCTCAAACAATAGTCAACATCAACCAACTTTCCTATGATTGAATGTTCAGCCCTTGAATAGATTCAGTAGCAACTTAATAATAACCCCACCATAACAAAAATGATTGAAAGTAAAAATATATTACGCAACATAGAAAACAATGATAATGACTAATTAAGAAAAGAAACTAAAATAATGTTAACAATTAATTTAAGAAATTGATATAGCATAATGGGAATTAAGACAATTCATGAAGGAAAATTTTAGAACTAAAAATAACTTTTAAATAAATTTTAAGGGGTACTCAGATGTAACTTGTCAATACAAGGGTATACTTAATTAATTTAAGGCTACAGTTGAAATTAAAGCAAGTATTAACACTGGGTATTAACAAATATTCAATGTCAAAATTGAATTTATAAGATTTGATTCAATATGCAATTGACTAATATTAAGTAGTACTTATAGAAAGTTTATAGACTTACAAGAAGTTATTGAAATTCAGTAACAAACAGGCCCTTGTGAACAATCTAAATGGCACCAGAGGGGGGTCAAAAATAGATATTTAGCATTCACATGAAGGACAGATTGTTGAACCAATGAATACTTTTGAATATTCTCAGTCCAGATGCGCAATGGTTTTAAACCAGTGCGCAAAGGGGGGAGTAAGGAAAGGAATTAAAAATTAAAATGAAGTTAAAATTAAATGCATTTTTGCAAAGTTTTGTGAAATTTGTGCAAAAACAAAGTTAAGAAAAGAACAGCGACAAAAATAGGCCATATGTCAGTATACCAGAAGAACTATTAGAACACTTGGTAATGGATTATGTGGACATGATATAGATGGGTAAAAGCAAAGAAATCAACAGAGGAGGGCAGGAACAGAAATTAAATCTCTGACAGAGAAGTAATCCTTAGATTGGAAGTCTATCAGAAATAAGATCAGATTATATGTCAACTAAACAGAAGTATTGAAGATTAAAAATAAATTGCATACGAATACAAGGAAGTTTTAATAATAATTAAGTTATAATGCTAATGGTTTAAAAGGTTGATAGAAAAACTTTTAGATTGTTAAATATACAGAAAAAGAAATGTACATTTAAGGAATATGTAAGAGTGCAAAAAGTTATTTGCTAGAGTTATTTTTCTAATTGTCTAATGAGTTTATTGAATGACTTTTATGAGATAAATGTAACATTGCTCTGAAGCTTTCTTAGTTAGAGTGATTACATGAGACATAATTAGTTTATTCATGATAGATTATTTAGAAATTAGTAGAAACGAAGAAAATGTATTCAGTTTAGTCTTGAACTGAGGAGCTACAATGAGAATGAGAAGCAACACGCGAGATTAAAAAGGTCAAAATGGAAAATTTATTGTTTAAATTTGGTAATAAAATAGACAGTAAGCGAAATGTATTGCAATTTATTAGATAGGTGTAAAGTGTTCTATTCACAAAAATTGACTGACTAAAAGATGGATTCTTCGAATTTAAGAAATGATATTCTCTCATAAAATGTGATAAAAATGAGAGAGTTATGTTTACCCAGCCATATTTTGAATTAATAGTCATATGGATCAAGTAGAAAAAAAATGCATAATAAATCAATTAGACTATAATAAGCAGTGATTTATTATAATGATTTGTCTGCATTTGGAGAAAAACAATTATATGAAAAAAGTAGAATGACTTATGTTTGGTGATCAGTGTTGCACTTTTACTAAATAATATTGTGCAGGGAGGAAAATTTAGCGATTGAGTCAAGAAAAACTTAAGAGCAAAAGTTAAGGAAAACTTAATGAAAAGTTTGGAAAATTAAGGTTTGCTCAATTAGAGATGTTTTTGGAGATGCAATATTAAAAGTGGGTTATTATTCTGTTGTGTACTTTGTATATTAAGATCACTAGTTGGAAAACCACGGTTAAACGAATGGAAATGTGGAAAAAAGATAATGAAAACGTCTCAGGTTACTACTGTAACCATAGTTCCCTGAGAAAGGGAACGAGACGATGCGTCACTTGACGCTTTGGGAACGCCCCCAGCGTGCATGCGTCTGAGCATCAATGTCAACTAGTCCAATGGAAAGAATGAGCGTCACGGGCGGGTGACGTCATGACCAGGAAGGGATAAAGGCTCACCCGGTGAAACGCGGCATTAGCTTCAAAAAGTCGAAGCAAGCCGATCACAGGGAAGCAGGAAGTATGGCAGGGTGACGCATCGTCTCGTTCCCTTTCTCAGGGAACTATGGTTACAGTAGTAACCTGAGACGTTCCCTTTCGAGGGAACTCGCGATGCGTCACTTGACGCTTTGGGAACGAGAATACCCAAGACGCCAGAATTCCAAGTACCTGAGTGTCAGTCTGTTGGAACTAAGCACTAAGCACCTGAGAACCTGGGGCAGCATCCAGGTCCAAACTGTAAAACCTGACGAATGTGAGCGGTGAGGACCAGCCTGCCGCATCACAAACGTCTTGGAGGGAAACCCCAAATAACAAGGCTTTAGAGGCCGCCATACCCCTCGTTGAGTGAGCTCTGACCACCAAGGGACACGGATGGTCAGAGTACTCGTATGCAAGTGAAATAGCCTCGACTATCCACTTGCTAACCGTCTGTTTAGAAGCAGGAAGACCCTTCTTAGGTGATCCAAAGCAAATAAATAACTGGTCGGACTTCCTCATAGAAGATGTCCGATGAACATAAGTATCCAGTGCTCGCACTGGACACAAGAGGTTCAGCCTTTCCTGGTCCGCAGATGTAAAAGGAGGAGGACAGAAAGCCTGCAGCACGATAGGCCTCGGAATCAAGGTCGGCACCTTAGGGACGTATCCCTGTTTTGGATATAAGAATGCCTTGACCATCCCTGGTGCAAACTCAAGGCAAGTGGGGGAAACCGAAAGGGCCTGAAGGTCTCCAACTCTCTTAAGGGACGAAATAGCTAGCAGAAAGATAGTCTTAAGGGTAAGAAATTTCTCTGAAACCGAATCTAAGGGCTCGAATGGAGCCCTAGACAGGCCTTCTAGTACTAATGCCAAATCCCAAGCTGGCACCCTAGTGCGAGTTGCAGGCCTCAGCCTCAGTGTGCCACGAAGGAAACGTGTAATCAGGGGGTCTCGACCCAACGATGTACCCCCAACCAGGGCGTGGTAAGCCGCAATGGCCGCCACGTAAACCTTAAGTGTGGAAGGACATAAACCTGACGTAAAGCGCTCCTGCAAGAACTCGAGTACTGTGTTCACAGAACAGTTAACCGGATCCCACTGATGTCGGTGACACCATACAGAAAAAACTTTCCATTTCAGCGCATATAGTTTCCTAGTAGCTGGAGCTCTGGAGCTTAGGATGGTCTCAGCAGCCTCAGCTGAGAGACCACTCTCTATGAGTTGGGCCCCCTCAGAGGCCAAACCCACAGGTTCCAAATCTCTGGCCGAGGGTGAAATATTGTGCCCCCGGCCTGAGACAGAAGGTCTCTCCTGATCGGGATCTCCAAGGGAGGACCGTCTAAGAGATGGATCAGGTCCGCAAACCAGATCCGACTCGGCCAGCGTGGTGCTACAAGCAGTAGGCTTATTCCGTACTGGCGGACTCGTTCCAGAACTCCTGGGAGCAGAGCAACAGGGGGAAATGCGTACAGACGTAGCCTCGGCCACGTCTGCACCATAGCATCCAGCCCCAGGGGGGCTGGGTGAGTAAGGGAGAACCAAAGTGGACAGTGCGTCGTGTGCTGAGATGCAAACAGATCCACCTCTGCTTGGCCGTAAAACTCCCAAATTTTCTCCACCGCCTCGGGGTGGAGTCTCCAGTCCCCTGGCCTCAGCTCCTGCCTCGACAGGATGTCTGCCCCCACATTCTGGTCCCCAGGAATATACACTGCCCTCAGGGAGAGTACCTTCCCCAGAGACCACAGGAGGATCTGGTGCGCCAGTTTGCAGAGCGGACGCGACCGCAGACCCCCCTGACGGTTCAGATAAGAGACCACTGATGTGTTGTCTGTTCGTACAAGCACATGATGGCCCCTCAGGTCTGGGAGAAACTGTCTCAACGCATTGAAGACAGCCATCATCTCCAGGCAATTGATGTGCCACGAAAGATGATGACTTTTCCACAGACCCTGAACCGAGCGGCCTTCCATTACCGCTCCCCAGCCGGTGAGGGAAGCATCTGTCGAGATCGTAACACGATGGCAAAGAGCTCCCAATACCGGACCCTGGGTTAAGAACCAATGTTTCCTCCATATAATTAAGGCACGAAGGCACCGCCGCGTGACCTTGATCATACGAAGTGGGTTTCCCCTCGGGGAGAACCCTCTGGTCCTTAGCCACCACTGTAAAGGTCTCATGTACAGCAGGCCAAAAGGAATCACGTTGGACGCTGCCGCCAAGAGACCCAACAGTCTCTCGAACTGTTTCACAGTGCGTGACTGGCCTAGCTTTAGCTCTTTGGTGGCTGTCAGGATAGCAGCTACACGAACGGGCGATAGAGTGGCCCGCATCGTCACTGAATCCCATACCACACCAAGGAAAGTGGTTCTCTGTACTGGAGAAAGAACACTCTTCTTGGCGTTGAGCCTCAACCCCAACATCTGCATATGAGCGAGAACGACACCTCGGTGCCGAACCGCCGACTGCTCTGATTCCGCCAGAACCAGCCAGTCGTCGATGTAGTTCAGAATACGTATGCCCTGAAGCCTGAGAGGGGCTAGAGCTGCATCCACGCATTTCGTGAACGTGCGGGGTGATAAAGCTAGACCGAAAGGAAGAACCCGATATTGGTATTCTTTGCCCCCGAAAGAAAACCTTAGGAACTTCCTGTGCTGAGGGAGGATGGAGATATGGAAGTAGGCGTCCTTCAGATCTATCGTGACAAACCAGTCCTCGGATCTGATTTGAGTCGCGATCTGTTTGAGTGTCAGCATCTTGAACTTGAGTTTCTGTACTGAACGATTCAACAGACGAAGATCTAAAATGGGACGCAACCCCCCATCCTTTTTTGGAACAATGAAATAACGGCTGTAAAAACCCGACTCTCTGTCGGGTGAGTACACCTGTTCTATAGCTTCCTTTGCTAACAGGGCCTTTACCTCTTGCTCCATTACCAGAGCCTGCTCGGGATGCACCACTGTGGGCAGCACCCCGTTGTAACGAGGAGGACGAGAACCAAACTGGATTCTGTATCCTTTCTCTACAATCTGCAGGACCCAATGAGAAATATTCGGCAGAAGCTTCCACGCTGCCAGAAAATTTACTAAGGGAACCAGCCTCTCGAGGCTGGTCTCTGGTGTTATCGAGACAGCCAATTCCGGAGCCTGAAACATAATGGCAGGAACTACCTGAACTGGCCGCTCTAAGGCCCCCCTCAGAGGGCGCGAAACCGATGCTGTGCCGCAGCATAGCATCAGCGACTCGCTGGAGACCGCTGCGCCCTGAAGCACCGAGGGTGGCAGGGTTGGCAGAACGGTCTCGTGAGGACCCCGAAATGGAACGGGCACCGTAAAATGAGGTGTACACCGCTCCACTTCGGTCGGGGCTGTCCTCACAGGCCTGATGCGTGAACATCAGGACCTTTTTTTTTTTTTGAACCGAAGTCTTCTTCGCCTGAAGAACGGTCCTCAGATCCGGCTTCGACTTAGAAGACTTCGGTTGAGAGGGTTGCGTCTGTCTCCAGTCTCTACGTGGAGGTGCACGAGATGCAACACTCTCTTTCTGATGCACACGATATGATGAGCTTGACGGCTGGGGCTGCTCACGCCCAGCAGCCCCAGGGGGCTGGACCCGGCGAGGGATAAACTTTTTAAAAACGTCCGCTTGTTTTTTTGACTCCTGAAATCTCTCGACGACCGCGTGGACTGCGTCGCCGAAGAGACCAGAAGGTTCAAGCGGAGCATCTAATAAAAAAGCTCGATCTTTTTCTTTGATTTCAGACAGATTCAACCATAAATGTCTCTCAGTAGCTACCAAGGCTGCCATAGACCGCCCAATTGCTCTGGCGGTCTCCTTAGTAGCCCTGAGAGAAAGATCGGTAGCCCGACGAAGTTCACGAATCTCGTCATGACTGACTCCCTCACTACTATCCAGATCCCCCAGCAGGTCAGCTTGATAAGCCTGGAGCACTGCCATAGTATGCAGACATGCTCCAGCTTGACCTGCTGCCGTATAAGCTTTGCCCACTAACACCGAAGTGGCTTTAAGCGGTCTAGTGGGCAAAGCCGAGGCTTTCAGAGACGATGCGGGACCAGGGGAAAGATAACTGGCTAAATTCTCTTCCGCCTGGGGCATCGCCTCATAACCATACTCTTTCAGCCCTCTTATTCTCGAATAAGTGTTAACATGAGGGCTGAAAAGACGTGATGAGTATGGTTTATTCCAAGATTTAGAAATCTCATTGTGTAAATCAGGAAAAAATGGAAGCCCTCGTGGTGGAGATAATGTGGTTGAAGATAAAAAGCGCTCATCTAATTTGCTTTTAGGACGAGCGCCCTTATTCTCAGATGGCCATTCAATATTTAACTTCTCTACAGCCCGCGACATAACATCCACCAGCTCATCATATGCTGGGGAAATAAATTGTGAATCCCTTTCCCCCATGTGTGTGCTTACACTCTCCACACTCATCACATCAACCTCCTCGGAGGAAGAGCAACAAAGTAGTGGAGGGCTCTCTCCCCGGGCGAAAGAAACCGCAGAGCGTGCTTCCGACACCGGGGAGAGAGCACTGGATCTCTCGGGTAAGGAAGGAGAAAGAGCCCTCGGACCCGTCTCCAACCCCTCCGAAAGATCCTTTTGCGATCCCCAGGAATGCATTCTCCGCGCCGCCTCAGCAGACGCGGGTCCTGATCCCTGTGGATCGCGAGCCTGCCCACTCACTTTATCAAAGAGTGACAGGCGAGAGCGGAGCATGCGAAGCGGTAACATCTCACAATGCTGGCACTCAGCCCCCTCGAAGGCTGAGACCGCATGCTCCACTCCCAAACAAACGACACAAAGCTCGTGTGTGTCCCCACCCGTTAAATAACGCGGGCAGGGAGAAACACACTGTTTGTACACTTGTTTAGTTTCCATCCTTTTCCGCAACAGACAACAGTAAATAGACAGAGACAAAATGACACAGATCGCTTGCTGAGACACAGAAGCTAATGCCGCGTTTCACCGGGTGAGCCTTTATCCCTTCCTGGTCATGACGTCACCCGCCCGTGACGCTCATTCTTTCCATTGGACTAGTTGACATTGATGCTCAGACGCATGCACGCTGGGGGCGTTCCCAAAGCGTCAAGTGACGCATCGCGAGTTCCCTCGAAAGGGAACTAATTTGAGAGGGCAACCAAATTGATATTTACAAACCCTGGATGTTGATTCCAGTAAATGAGGAATTGAGGACGAAGAAGATGATTGATGAGCCAGACCCTAGAGGATATCTACACCGCAAGAAAACTTTCAATAGTATAAGAGACTTTTATGTTTGATATACTCTACATAACTGTGACAATAACATGCAATGCAAGAACAAAGGTATACACACACTTATAACAATGTTTCAGTTTGTCTGACTAGGGAGACCTCGATTCTTTTACTTTTTCCATTAAACAAAAAAGAAAGAAAAACTAAAAGAAATAAAAATGTATGGAAGAAGATGTTTGGCTCGAGTGCTCCTCCGGAGTGTGATGGCTTAATCCAGTAATTGGAAAGGAGAATGAGTGACTCAGTTGAGTCACTAGGTAGTATAACTGAGGGAGCTGGATTTTGAAATTACACTCTGGAAAAAGCTAGTGAAAGTGAGGCTTAGATAAGCCTCAGAGGAGGGAATGTTGAAGATTTTATTATTTAGAAAACAAGTAATTTTGCTATATATTTGGACACAATTATTTCTTCTGTCTGTGAATTTGGATTTCCTCTGTGTATGTGAAAGACCTTGAATGGAATGTTGTTTGCAGCAGAAAATTCTATTCTGAGAAGTCACATGGTAAAAGACCTTTACCCAAAACTATCTATAGGGTGTGTTACCTTCTTTGGAAGAGGAAGTATGTATATAACTCTGAACCAAAATGTACTCGGGAGCGCACTGGAAGGCCAGAGGGCCAGAGAGCGTTAGAGCGCCGTTCTATGGAACGGGACGGCGTTCAAAAATAAAGTCTAATTATTTCTGGCATCAAAGATCTCTGCGAAGTTATTTTTCAGAAAGATTGAAAACCACAACATGACCAGGGCCCAGATTTTGAGTCACGCACAATCAAGGAACTTTGTGAGATATCAGACATCAAGAAAATTCGAACAACACCCTACCATCCTAGGGGAAATCCTGTGGAGCGTTTCAACAGGACTCTGCTCAATATGCTTGGCACATTAGAAGAGAAAGACAAAAGTCATTGGAAAGATTTTGTCAAGCCCTTAGTGCATGCATATAATTGCACGAAGCACGAAGTTACAGGGTTTACCCCCTATGAATTGATGTTTGGGCGCCAGCCTCGGTTGCCTATCGACCTCGCCTTTGGGTTAGCACACAAAGACAGTCCACAGAAATCCCATTCTGAATATGTCAAGCACCTAAGGTCTCATTTAGAAGAAAGCTATCTGCTTGCCTCCAGTAGAGCATTAAAGAGTGCAGAGCGGAACAAAACCAGGTTCGACAAAGGTGTGACAAATTCCTCCTTGGAAGTCAATGATCGAGTGTTGGTGAGAAATCTTCGGCTGCGTGGTAAACACAAGTTAGCAGACAAGTGGGAGTCAGGGGTGTATGTTGTAGTGAAGCGAGCAGCTGACTTACCAGTTTACACAGTTCGTCCTGAGAGCAAGGATGGTCCTCTTCGTACACTTCACAGAGACCTTCTGCTTCCTTGCGGATTCTTACCAACACCAGAAGTCTCAAGTTCTACCTTGTCCAAACCTACTTCTAAACACAGAACACGCCAGAACCCTAGTGTTCCACCATCGGATGATGACTCATTTGCTGACTCAGAGGATGAAGATCTTAATGGACAGTCTAATGCTTTTCCAGTTGTGGAAACAGTGCGGTTCTCTACAGTCCATGACATCTGTAGAGCAAAGGAAACTGTGGATGTTCCTTCTGATGCTGACTTGATTAACCAAGATCCCCCAGATGTTGACAATCCAGTGGAGCACTCACCTGCTGATGCATCAGACGAATACTTACCTGTTGACGATTCACCTGTTGATGCTCCAAGGGTCCCTGAAACAAGTAATATACCTGACGAGGACCAAACTGAAACAGAAAAGGACCTACCTGTTCAGAGTGAATATGAAGTTGAAGTGACAAACTATGCTGAAGTATCAGATGTTCCTGTTGAAGGGAAAGAACAACAGCCAGAAAATGAGGGGGGGCATAATTCAGATATTCCGCTCAGACGCTCTAATAGGCAGAGAGGGGAACCTGAGAGACTTGCCTACTTTCAACTTGGAAACCCCTTGTCTTTTGTTGTTCAGTCCTTGTTCCAGGGGTTAAGCACTGCCCTTGTTAGCTCTCTCAATGGTGTTGAAAATCCAGGTGCCCTTTCCATTTTACCTGATGTTTCATCAAATGTAGTGACTAATCAGCCACTCAGAGCACGCAAAGGGTCTTGCATGATTTCAGGGGGGGAAAGTGTAACCCTGGTTAAATAATTGTTTTACAGATATTATTTATTTTTATGTTGCTTGAATTGAATGTTATGATTATTCATAAATGTGAAATTCTATACAAAATAATATAAATACATATCTGAATTGAGTTAAGTTAGGAGTATCCACCAATCGGAGCGTTTGGTTGCTGGCTCCGCCCCTTGCTTACGAATAGCGTTGCGCAGATTAGACAACAGATGCAGAGCGACGGAGATATCTGATCTGACTAGAGAGTGTTACAATTGAACTGATATAGTTCTTAAACTGTTCAAAGCTCATAAAAACGGAAAAAATCTGAGAAGTAAGATAGTAGATGACCTTTTATGATTGTCAATCGGGCACTTCAGAGTTTACATTGACTCGTGTGGTTGTGTCAGACCGCATGGTGTATTAAGTGTTCACTGCTGACGCCATTTTGTCTGCGCGTGCCTGTGGAAAAAAAAAAAAAGGAAAAAATGTGAATGAACAGGCCAGGTTTTTTTTCTGTGTGAATTGTTTTTCCAAGATGGATTTACCCAATTGATGGCGAGCCTCCCACTTCGATTCTGAAGAGATCACGAACTTAAAGGAGAGGACAGTTTTCCGTCTCATTATACCGTTTCACCTGCTCGGATAAGTAAGAGTACACGTTTTCAGAGACTGATATTTATTTTTTTGGGACTGAAACTAACTCTGTTTACACAATTGAGAAAATATAACATTGATCAACATTCCAATTGATATTTCTTGGAAGCAGTGGTTAATGTGTTTGGCCACTGGTGATTGTTTTGTTTTTGTTTTTTCTTTCATTTGAGATCACTTGGATACAGTGAGTGCAATTGTGATTATTGATATGCAAAAAGTTATTTAGAGGGTGCACCCAGGCAATATATAAGTTTGTTGTATATATTTATTTCCTCTGTTGTTTTGTATTGTTATTTTGTGATTGAGGAAACAAAAAGAAAAAAGAAAATACAAAAGAGAAAGGATCACTAAATACAAAAAGTAAAGTTACCTTTTAGGGTTAACCCTACCTTCTGTCTCTGCCTGTTTTCTCAGCATCACCACCACCTCCGTTTTCGTACCAAGCAGTCTTCTGATTTTATTTGTCTGGTCCATTTTGGTAGTTAATACCCGCTACACTTTCAACAAGTGTTAAGTATGTGATGATTAAAGACATATTGTAAAATTAACACACAGAAATATTCATTCATGAGTATTTCTTAAATTGCCACTGTCAGTGCTCGATTTTGTTTGAAAATAATTAATCAGATGTTGTGAAAGTAATGAAGATGGCGTCTACTCCATACTGACTTTGAATCAGAAACAGTTTCTGAATCAGAGGGCAGTTTACTTGGTGTATAAACTAGGTACTACTTGATTCATAGTTCATCCCTATCCCTAGTCCCTGCCATCAGTTACACAAGTATTTTAAAATAAGTGTATTCTAGAATATTGCCTACTTATGTACATACATCAATGCATTTTCAAAAAAAATATTCACAACAGAAGTACACAGAAGTACCCTCTGGCCCCAGTCATCATTAATTTTTGCAGTTTTTAATAACCGCTTGCTTGGCAGTGAGACAAAACAAGCACTGCAGGTTTTGCGGTTGGCCTGCTGACGGACCTGGCAGCTTGGGCAAGGCCTGAATTTTGGCTTTGTCATTCTGAAATGTACACACAAAAAATGTAAATATTAAATATCATACAGGGATCCGAACACACATAAGTACAAGAAAGACAGAGCTAGTCAATCTATTAGCATGTGTCATACAGCAGTAGGCTTTGCTTAACGTATCACTTTTCTAAAATTATTAAAGGTAATACTAGATCTGGATGTTTGCAAGCTGGCAAATTATTTAAGTGCAGAAAAAGTGTAAAACATAAAGTCGCCAAGCGAGCTGTTTGCTTTCCTGTAGTCATAAACCATCTTTGAACACTGGCATTCCTCACAAAACTTAAGTTTGATTTACTTAGACTTCATGCCAACAGCAATCTTATATTTTAGGTTGGCCTATATTGTGCAGACTACTGCAAATTTCGGTAGCACTTCATTTTACAGTACATGTACTTACAGTGTACTTACCTAAGAAAGTACTGGCTAATATAAGGTAAGTACATGGGCTAAGGTTAGGTTTAGGAGTAGGTTCAAGGTTAGTACATAGTTATTACCCAGTCATTGTAATTACAATAATAAGTACATAATTTTACAGTCCTGTTCCCCATGTACATACTAAGTGCTACCCAAATTTAATTTGGTGCAATAACCAGGTATTATATGCCAGTCTCTATCCATTAAATTGGTATATTGTGCGCTTAAAACAACACCAACAAATGAATCTATATTCTCTGATCGCGACCTTTACACTTTCAGTTGATTATAGTGAGTGGAGAAGAGGCAGCAACCCAGGTCCTCTGTCCCTGTAAAAAGCAACCACCACTCAGATGGTAGGGGAGAGAGAGAGAGAGAGAGAGAGAGAGAGAGAGAGAGAGAGAGAGAGAGAGAGAGAGAGAGAGAGAGAGAGAGAGAGAGAGAGAGAGAACAATAACAAGACAATAAACAATACAAATAAGACAATAAACAAGACAAATGTGGCTCTTAAAATTGCCTTTTTTTTGTTGATGTAATGAGGCGCTGTTTTTTTTAAAGGACACGGATTAAGGAACCTGCAGAGAAAGAACAAATCAAGGCAGCTTCAAATTCCGGCTGATGGATTACCCCCTTGGGGTACCCCTTGGGGGTAATCCATCAGCCGGAAGTTGAAGCTGCCTGCGGGGGCCACCATTGTAGCTGACTATCACCTGCTGTTAGCATCCCATTGACTCCCATTCATTTTGGCGTCACTTTGACAGCGAATAACTTTACATCTGAGGTGTCCAAAGACTCCATTTGTCCATTATTTATTTCTAAAGAAACACGACAATGTATAAAAGGCTCCATTACTTTGTATCTTACGTTATGGCCCCGTAGAAGCCATTCTTGTAAAAATAGGCTAAAAATTGCGTCATAACCACGCGACTTTATGTCGCACAATAGAGACATTACCGTATAGACAGGAGGAGAAGCTCGCAGGCAATCTTTTACTGTCTAAAGTCAGCCCATGGCATAGATAGAGTCCATAAAAGCAACGCGACAAAATATTTTAACAACGTTTTTGATGAATTTGAAATAATTCGAAATAATTTGATATGCGGCAAGTGAATACATATGAAGTAACATTTATCCACGAACTTTAAATTATTTATCTACTTCACCTATATATATTAACGGGGGATGGGGAAATTATCAGGAAATTATACATGCAATGGAAGAAGAAAAAACCCATCTCAATGTCTATCGCGGTTAACGTTGTTCCTTTATTTATTTATAGATCTACGCTTGAAGATGAATGTGATCCCGTTCGGAAGCCATGTACAAATGTCCTAGCCTACATAACGTGAAATAAAGAAAAACGTTTTTGATCATGATTTATTAGCCAAAACTACATGATTTATATTTTGGAATATTATATGGTCACATTGAATATACGAAAATGACGCGAGGGGATAGTATTTTATAGTATGGTTCCTGGGCTTATATACTAATAAGTCTTTTTTGGATGGGTTATTATTCTGTTTGATGTAGAAGGAAACGAAAAAGAACAATTGTAAATGTGTGCGTTTATGTATGTATGTGCCTATTTGAATCACTTTTAATAATTTTGGAAGATTGTGCTGAGATGTACATGTACTTATTTATCTGTTATTTTTGATTGTATTATATATATATATGTGTGTGTGTGTGTGTGTGTGTGTATATATATATATATATATATATATATATATATATATATATAAACATGTTCAAAATAAGCTAAATAAACTAACTAACTAAAATTACTAGAACTGCAGGCTACTCAAACGATTACAATCCAAAAGTAGGCTATTTTAAAGCCGATTTTAGCCACTTATTTTGCCAGGCCTATAATGTTTTAATGTAAGATGTCATATTGTAATTATATAGCGTAAGTAGTTATATTAATATTATTGTAATATATTAATAAACATTGTATTTTATTATTACTATACGATTTGATTTCCAAAACACACACACACACACACACACACACACACACACACACACACACACACACACACACACACACACACACACACACACACACACACACACACACACACACACACACACACACACACACATCAATGTGAGTTTACTCTGATGCGTCATTGACCGTTCGAGATTAGCTTGATTGCGCTTTATGACAACACCTGCTAGTCAAAGCCCTTATTTTCTGGAGAGCCGTGATACTTCGACCTTGGAAACTTCTGATCATCATTCAAGACAAGTATTGTGTTATAGGTGGTATTTTGTTAATTCAGTGTGATAACTGTTTGTTGACTTTTTTTTTCGTGATTTCATCTTCCCTTTTACTTCAATTTACTTGTTGCTAGCATATTGTCCCTCGTGCGAAAATGTCTTGCTGTGTAGCATACATGTGTTCTAAGAGACAAGTCTCTTCCAAGTTAAGCTTTTTCAGGTAAGTCCACTGTCTCCATCAGTATAATGCATTATTTAAGTATTTTACTCGTACTAAATGTGGCTAAAAAAGATGCACGTAGTCCTCGACAGCTGACAGACATGCAGGTGACTTAAGACATGCAGGTGAAAGAATTTTTTTTTGTAAGATGAAATAATCATGTTTATTTTCTAAAATCAAAATAAAGCTGAACACCTCAATATTGCAATAAATCAAAGTCGACACAACAGCCTTTAACGTCTACAAACTCTCAGTTAAGCTCAAGTGCACAAAAAAGACTATAAGTAAACCAACATCCTTCAAAAAGGCCATGTCAATATAGAGGATATATAATGTTAATTAAAATTAACTAGTCAAAGTCTACTTGCACTGGATGTGCTGGTTTCGGCCTTATCAGCAGCTGCAGTCAAAACCTCATCTCCAAAATCAAACACCTGCGATTCAGGAACCAAGCATAAAAACTAAGGGTACTCCAAGTGATATGCCACAACAACAGGTTTATTTAAATGAATGGCTGCAACAATAAAATATTTGTTAATATAGGGAGTGTATGTGCATAATGTGTGTGTTTGTGCATGTACACGTGTGTGTTTGTGCATGTACACGTGTGTGTTTGTGTGTACATGTCTGTACATGCACATTCATGTGGGGTGGGGGTGGGGGTGGGGGGGGGGGGGGTCGGATCATTTTTAGGGTAGCATGGCATTCAGGTTCTTTGAGAGAAAAAAATCCATCACTCCTCATCCTTTTGGTTTAATTTCCATTAAATTCCTTTGATGAAATTAATGACATGACATTCATTAAATGAAAATGACATTAATTTCCATTTAATTAATTTTCTTGAACGATGTGATATGCTTTTTTTCTTGTCAGGTTCCCCTTCAATGATAAAGACAGGTTGCAGCAGTGGATACACAATATCAAGAGAAAGAGCTGGACACCAAACAAGTACTCTCGCCTCTGCTCCCTTCACTTTACACAGGACTGTTTCATCTCTGTCCAGGGACGAAACACCCTTAAACCAGACGCTGTGCCAACCATCTTCTACCCCCACTGCCAGGTGAAGGTCAAGGTGAGGCACACCAGAGTCAGTAAGAACACAACGGTTAGTAAGACTGACTCCGACACACAAGCTGGTAAATGTAGGAACTTCAGTCATGACCATGATTACAACAGTTGCACTCAGAGTGAACCACAGACAGTCGAGATGAGTGTAGCCAGCTGGAAGAGGAAGGTGACATTTATTCAAAGTAGCTTGCGTCCTTACAAGAAAAAATTGAAGCTTCAAACGCAGAGAGTCAGAAGACTGAAAAAGAAAGTGAAGTCTCTCTCTTCAGTTGTCACTGATCTGAAAGAGAAGCTGCTTGTTTCCACCAGCTGTGCTGATATGCTGGAGGCTTCCTTTAGCGGTGTTGCTAAAGAAATTCTTACAAGGGCCAAGTGCAAGACTAAATCTCAAAGATTCTCTGATAATTTGAGATCTTTTGCCATGACTCTCCATTTCTACTCTGCAAAAGCTTATCCGTTTGTTCGTGACAGCTTTGATTGTGTTCTGCCTCATCCTCAAACAATCGGGTCTTGGTACAGCAGCATTCCTGCAGACCCAGGCTTTACAGAGGCATCATTCGCTGCCCTCCAATCCCATGTGGAGGAAGGAAGGAAAGATGGTAAGGAGACTGTTTGTGCTCTTATGATGGATGAAATGGCAATCATAAAGCATGTTGAATATGCTGAAGGGAAATTCCATGGGTATGTTGATGTAGGATGTGGCAAAGTTGATGACTCTTTGCCAGTAGCCAGGGATGCACTGGTCCTTATGGTTGTAGCTGTTAATGGATCTTGGAAAATCCCTGTGGCTTACTTTCTCCTTGACGGGTTAAGCGGACAAGAAAGAGCAAATATTGTCACACAGTGTCTTCACAAGCTGCATGAAATTGGAGTGCGTGTTGTTTCCTTGACATGTGATGGACCGTCTTGTCACTTCACCATGATGCAGGCTCTTGGAGCCAATATCACAGTTGGAAATATGAGGCCATTTTTTCCTCACCCTGCAAATCCAATGCAGTCTGTACATGTTGTTTTTGACGTGTGTCACATGATGAAACTCTTGAGGAACGCTTTTGCTGATGGACGTGTTTTCCAGACAGGCAGTGGCAAAAAGATTAGGTGGCAATACCTAGAAGACCTCAACAAACTTCAGGAGACTGAGGGCTTGAGGCTGGGTAATAAGCTGAAGATGGCACATATTCTGTGGAGAAACCAGAAGATGAAGGTAAATCTTGCTGCTCAAGTTTTCAGCAGCAGTGTTGCAGATGCCCTTGAATTCTGCAACAAGGAGCTTCACTTGCCTCAGTTTCATGGTTCTGAGGAAACCGTTGAATTTCTGAGAACAATCGATTTAGCTTTTGATGTTCTCAACAGCAGGAACCCTCTGGCAAAGGGTTCCAAAGCTCCTTTGAGAAGTTGTAATAAACTTCACATGCTGAGTCTTTTGGAGAGAGCTGAAAATTTCCTTCTGCAGCTCAGAGATAGCTCTGGGAGACATCTTTATGCAGGTCCTAGGAAAACGGGTCCCATTGGATTTGTTGCCAGGTCCTAGGAAAACGGGTCCCATTGGATTTGTTGCCAGCTCCAGAAGTATTTCCAACATCTTTAAAGAGCTGGTTGAAGCACAGGATGCACCTTGTAAGTATCTCCTCACTTACAAACTCAGTCAGGATCATCTTGAGCTATTCTTTTCTGCAGTTAGGGCACGCGGAGGCTACAACAACAACCCAACTGCCCGACAGTTCAAAGCTGCGTACAAACGCCTCCTTGTCAGACATCAAGTGAAAAATGGAACAGGGAACTGTCTCATTAGAGATGGAACCAACATGTTGGCAGTGACAGTTGGTCCAGTTTCTCGTCAATTTGATGTCACACCAGCACTCCCTCTGGATTCTGACCACGACTACAGCATCCTACCTTATGTCAATTCAATATCCGAGTTTAAGGACGCCGCTATCCATTACATTGCTGGATTTGTGGTGAAAAAGATGAAGGAGAAAATCTTGTGCATGCCCTGTTCTCTTGCACTGAGTTCTGATTCCAGCATGCATGCTTTCATTGCCCTGAAAAACAGGGGAGGCTTACAGAATCCATCAACAAGCATTGTGGAGGTGTGTAAAGCCTCTGAAAGGTGCTTCCAAAGACTTCTGAACACCAGTGGTGGAAAGCTTCCTCAAGGAAAAGGAGTGACAGCTGCCATTATGATTCAGGTTCTGAGTGATTGTGCTGAAAAGAATATTTTTTCAGAGCTGCACAACCACATGTTTGAGACCAGTGTTGAGGACAATCATGTTCACGCCTTGGTTAAGATGGCAGCCTCCATGTACTGCAAGATACGCCTTCATCATTTGGCAAGGCGAGAAACTGAGAAAGTAACAGGGGCTCTTGTGAGAAGGAGGATGAACAAATTAATACTTTTCCATCACCAATAGTATGGGGTTTTTAGTGCACATCTTCCTGTTTGGATAATGTTTACAGCACTTTCTGTGTATCGCTTACACTTGCTTTGCTTAGAGCCCGCATCAACGGGGCATAAGCATATGCTGTGAGAACCTGTCTTCACCTTTGTTCATTTACATTTACATTTACTGAATAAACCTGACTCTACATAATATATCGCTCACACTTGCTTTGCTTAGAGCCCGCATCAACGGGGCATAAGCTTTTGCTGTGAGAACCTGTCTTCACCTTTGTTCATTTACATTTGCTGAATAAACCTGACTCTACATAATATATCGCTCACACTTGCTTTGCTTAGAGCCCGCATCAACGGGGCATAAGCATTTGCTGTGAGAACCTGACTTTACATGCGTTCAGCTGTCACGCTTCTTACTTGCTGTGAGAAACCTGCCTTTACACACACATGAGAAAAACCTGTCCGTAACATAATTTTGTTCGCTGTTACTCAAATGCTATCAACAAGTTACATGAAGTTTTAAGGTTAAACTGTTATTTTGTTTGTGATTTATACATTACGTTCTGTTCAAATGTTACACTCAAATGTTCAAATGTTCAGATGTTTCAGTGTTGTCTGTTTGTGGCGTCTGTTTGTTACGTTTGTCTTGTCCTGTCTACCCACTCTGAGCCTGCACCTTGACGTGGTGAGTGGGCTTCTAACTAAGCCAGGCTAGATGTTGAGAGTTAAAGCCAAGATGCTGGTCATCCTTTCTCTTTTTCAGACATGCTGGTGGTTGCTGTTTCCAAGTTTTTCCAGTAACGAACACTGCAAGGTATGAAAGAACTTTTAACTCAGATTGAGGACAGTGAAGAGCAGCACACATACAAAGTTTAGGTATACTTAGTCACTTGACTGTTAAGCCAAGTTAAGTTAGATAACTCGGACAACATCTGTAGTTTACTGTATTATATGCTTTTCTAGCCAACATGTTTACAGCCACCTATCAGACCAAAGCAATTAAGTGAGTTGAATTATTTTCTCATTGCTATTACAGGTGTAATAGATCCTGGTGAACTTCTACCGCTGCAGCACCGAGAGCATCCTCACCAATTGTGTCACAGTATGGTATGGCAACTGCTATGCGTCTGACCAAAACGCATCACTGCTTCCTCACACCCCTCCATCAAGGCCATCCAGGGCAAGCAATGCTTGAGTAAGGCGCACAGCATCACCAAAGATTGATCTCACCTCAACCAGACTGTGAACCCAGTGTCACTCCATTGCGTATCTTGAAACACGCCTAGACATATTTTTCAAGTTCCACCCTCAACAGAATTCATGCAAAGCTTTGGTTCAAAAGGTTTTCTGCTGTAAAGATTCCCTTTGTTTTACAAATATTACCTAATATATGTTGTGTTAATTAAAATAAACATTTAAATAGCATTTCTGTTAATTTCTCGTTTCTTGTATTGTGTTATATTTGTATGCTATAAGTGGTGTTCAAAATTATTCTGCACATTAATGAGCCAGTGTGTTATGATGTGGGGGGCTGCTGTGGGCCAGAAAGTCCAGGGCCACTTTTTGGTCCTAGTCCGCCCCTGGTTAATACACTTCACATATCCTTATTGTAAACCATACCACTAGGTTAACTGTATACTACTGTCTACACTGCATGTCATTTACTGTTTATACTACATGTCTATACTGTACTTTTTTTGCACTTCTGGTTAGACACTAACTGCATTGAATTGTCTCTGTACTTGTACTCTACACATTGATTCTTAAATGGCACGGAGGGGAGAAAGGGTGAGGGGAGAAAGGGTGAGGGGAGAAAGGGTGGGGGGAGAAAGAGCAGTGACAATTGAACAGTGTTATGTCTACCAATGTGATGTGTTAAACTAAAGACAAAAGGCACATACACAACCTCAAAAGAATTTAACAAACTTCAACTGTTTCATGTTTAAAACATGTTGAGAGGTTTAATCCAGCATCACCCCTACTGGATTAAGCCTCTCAAGCCTTCAGCTAAATTATTTAAAAAAATATCATTACCCCTAGTGGATAAATGAACTTCATCCCTAAGAAACATTTGAGGCTTATTAAATACAATTTGAGGGTGATGCACGATACCCCCCTGCATTCCCAAGACAAAGGTAGCCATGACACTGTTCACCCATTTACGGGATTTGTCAATTTTCCCCGGAAGGCCCGATCTCCACCGACGTCTCTGGGTGATGTCAGACAGAGCGATGGTCATCTGAGGGAAACGCCGATGAAGATGTTGCAGATCCTGCTTCATTGCTGCGACGAGATCGATGCTCTTCCTGCATCCCAAGTCGTTCCCGCCGCAGTGAATCAGCAGGACATCCGGGGCTGCTCTTCCTCTGAGGGACCGGTAGAAGAAAGGAAGGAGTCCGTGCCATCGAAGTCCACCCCAGCCAAACCAGTGAACCTTGGCCGCTAGGCCAAGATTGGCCCCGATGGTCTCTCTGGCCCTCTCTTCCCCACGACGAATGTAGCTACTTCCCATGATCCAAATCACTGGATCTGTTAATAGCATACAGCAATCACAATAAAAAAAAACTGTTTTGTCAGTATCAGTAAACAGATTTTAACACACACAAGTAACTTGTCTCGGGCCATTGATTTCTTTCTATCCAAACAAAACAGAAAAAAAATGTCTATGCAGATATACAATAAAACACAAATTAATTGATTTGATCTGTTCATTGATATAATAACATGACAATATAGGTATTACAAAAGGTTCATTTATTATATTATTCTCTCTTACAGTCAATGTGTTGCTTTCCATATTTTATACTATATTTGTAAATTATACTATAGCTACATGATTTACCTTTGTTGTCAGCCATGGTGTTTGGTTAAGTTTCTGAAGTGCAGAGTTTGTATTTGAACCTATGAGGAAAGAAAAATGAAAAGGGCAACCATTAGTTATAGATGTTATTGTCCTTCTATTATTTAACTTACATTTTATTTAACTGGCCAAAACAGACGCTTTTGTACAAAGCGATTTACTGAATAACTTTTTTATATGACTAATTCGGCCATTTCTCTTGCGATAGATCTTTTATTGTCTCTGTGTAGATAACAGTTAACGCCATTTTGCGTCTATTAACACTATACAACATCATGTGCATCAAGCAATCATGTTAATTATATGCCCAGCAAGCATATCTTTACCAATGCCTAATTTCACCGTGCAAATTATATTTAAAACATTCGCTTCTTGGGCGGTTAAATAAGTATGACTCATTTAACTTACATTCGACTTAGATTAGCTGTTTAAGTTAAATTACTAATCTTAACTATCATTTAGTTAGCAATAATTAGCCTTTGCCTAGTATCTCCTTACATATACATATTGGGTATGAATTAATAAGTTCTTGAATATCATTTTACATAACTTATTAATATAAAGCATTAACTTAATATGGCGTACTGACGTTAAATTTTAAATAAATAAATATTAAGCAAAATGACAAAATAATTAATCAGAATACTTACCAAAAGTTGCTGCAGGTCGCGGTTGGGTGACTGTCTACGGGTGATTAAGATTTGTCTTGGCACAGCTACTAGAAGATTTACAACTCCCAGTCAGGTTGCTCACGTGACATCTACGTCATCAAGCTCAGTTTGAGCCTGCGCAGAACGCTTGGCTATCAGGAAGTGAGTACCCATGTTTGGCTTCAACTCTCTCCGTTGAAATCAACGGGGTCGCTCTGTCCATTTCTTTTACTGTCTATGGTGGAATCGCGCTGGGCAATGGTTTCTGCGATGGTCGCACACAGTGACGTGTGCACAAAATTGCGCCAAAATATCAATCATCAGAATCAGAATCAGAATCAGAAAGAGCTTTATTGCCAAGTGTGCTTGCACACACAAGGAATTTGTTTTGGTACTGAGGCTTCCAGTGGACATATACAAATACAACATGAAACATAATACTACAAATTATAAGAATAAAAAATAAAAATATAAATATATGAGAATAAAACTATCACAGTTGGGTTTAGCCAGAATAGACATTTTCAGATTTACAGATTATGAACCTATTTACAGTGTTTTGAATATTATAAATAAATAAATCTACATATAAGTATCACCTGAGTTGTGGGATATTGCACTAAACAGTGGGAGTATTGCACTTACAGGCATATGCCTTGGGAGGAGTGTTAACTGTTCAGGAGGGAAATGGCCTGTGGGAAGAAACTGTTCCTGTGCCGAGATGTTCTTGTGGCCAGTGATCTGAGTCTCCGTCTTGACGGTAACAGTTTAAACAGGTGGTGTCCAGGGTGAGTGGAGTCTGTGATGATTTTACCTGCTCTCTTCCTCACTCTGGAAGAGTACAGGTCCTGGAGGTTTGGCAGGGGGGCACCAATAATCCTCTCCGCAGTCCGGACTGTCCGTTGTAGTCTCCTGATGTCTGATTTGGTAGCTGAACCAAACCAGACAGTGATGGAAGCGCACAAGGCAGACTCGATGACGGCTGAGTAGAACTGAATCAGCAGATCCTGTGGCAGGTTGAACTTCCTCAGCTGGCGAAGGAAGTACAGTCTCTGCTGGGCCTTTTTCACAGTGGAGTCAATGTGATTGTCCCACTTCAGGTCCTGAGAGATGATAGTGCCCAGGAACCTGAATGACTCCACTGCTTCCACAGTGCTGTTCATGATGGTGAGTGGGGGGAGCGCTGAGCTGTTCCTCCTGAAGTCCACGATCATCTCCACTGTTTTGAGCGTGTTCAGCTCAAGGTTGTTATAACTGCACCAGGCAGCCAGCTGTTCAACCTCCAGTCTGTAAGCAGACTCGTCACCGTTTCGGATGAGACCGATGACAGTGGTGTCGTCTGCAAATTTCAGGAGCTTGACAGTGGGGTCTTTAGAAGTGCAGTCATTAGTGTACAGGGAGAAGAGCAGTGGGGAGAGAACGCACCCTTGGGGAGCACCAGTGCTGATTGTGAGTGTCTTGGATGTGTGTTTCCCCAGTCTCACTCGCTGCTGCCGGTCCGTCAGGAAGCTGGCGATCCACTGACAGATCGAGGATGGTATGGAGAGCTGGGTCAGTTTGGTTGTGAGAGGACCAGGCATGATGGTATTGAAGGCCGAACTGAAGTCCACAAAGAGGATCCTTGCATAAGTCCCTGGTCTGTCGAGATGTTGCAGGATATAATGCAGTCCCATGTTGACTGCATCATCCACAGACCTGTTTGCTCTGTAAGCAAACTGAAAGGGATCCAGCAGGGGTCCAGTGATGTCCTTCAGGTGGGCCAGCACCAGTCTTTCAAACGACTTCATGACCACAGACGTGAGAGCGACAGGTCTGTAGTCATTAAGTCCAGTGATTTTGGGTTTTTTGGGGACAGGAATGATAGTGGAGCGTTTGAAGCAGCAGGGAACTTCACACTGCTCCAATGATCTGTTGAAGATCTGCGTGAAGACCGGGGCCAGTTGGTCAGCGCAGGCTTTTAAACAAGCAGATGAGATGCCGTCTGGGCCTGAGGCTTTCCTAGTCTTCTGTTTTTTGAAGACTCGGCTCACGTCCTCCACACAGACCTTAAGCTCAGGTTGGATGGCAGGAGGGGGGAGTGATAATTGGAGAACAGGAGGTGATGCTGAATGTGTGAAGTGCAGATCAGACCGGGTGTGTGGTGTGAATGAGGGCTTTTCAAACCGACAGTAAAATGAATTTAAATCGTCAGCCAGGTGTTGATTGTCCACAGATCTAGGGGATGGTGACTTGTAGTTGGTAATGTTCCTCAGGCCATTCCAGACTGATGATGGGTCGTTGGATGAAAACTGGTTTTTCAGTTTATCAGAGTAGTTCCTTTTAGCAACTCTGATCTCCTTTTTCAATCTGTTTCTGGCCTGGTTATACAAGATTTTATCCCCACTTCTGTAAGCATCCTCTTTGGCATGACGAAGGTGTTTGAGTTTCCCAGTAAACCATGGTTTATCATTAGTGAATGATAAGAATGTCCTGGTAGGAATGCATGTATCCTCACAGAAACTTATATATGATGTTACAGTATCTGTGAGCTCATCCAGATCATTGGTAGCAGCTTCAAAAACAGTCCAATCAGTGCAATCAAAGCAGGCCTGTAGATTCTGCTCTGCTTCATTAGTCCATCTTTTTACAGTCCTTATTCCAGGTTTAGCTGATTTCAGTTTCTGCCTGTAGGTCGGTATGAGATGAACCAAACAGTGATCAGAGAGCCCCAAAGCTGCCCGTGGGACGGAGTGATATGCATTTCTTATTGTGGTGTAACAGTGGTCCAGTATATTACTGTCTCTGGTGGGACATGTAACGTGCTGTCTGTATTTTGGTAGTTCACGGGAAAGATTTGCTTTGTTAAAATCCCCAAGAATGATTAAAAGAGAGTCTGGGTACCTTTGTTCCGTTTCAGATATTTGTTCAGCCAGCTGTTGTAGCGCCGCGCTCACGCACGCGTCTGGAGGGATGTAAACATTCACGAGAATGAAAGAGGAAAATTCCCGAGGCGAGTAGAAGGGTTTACAGTTTATGAAATGTGCCTCTAAATTAGGAGAGCACATCTTCTTCAGTGTTGTTACATCTGAACACCAACTTTCGTTAATGTAGAAACACAATCCACCACCTCTCGTTTTCCCCGTTAGCTCCGCGATGCGATCCGCTCGGAACAGCTGGAAGCCCGGCAGATGTATTGCGTTGTCCGGTATGGCTTCACTCAGCCAGGTTTCAGTGAAGCACAAAGCAGCAGAGTTTAAAAAATCCTTGTTAGTGTGGGTGAGGAGAAGAAGTTCATCCGTTTTGTTAGGAAGGGATCGGAGATTCGCGAGATGAATGCTGGGGAGTGCAGTGCGCAGGCCGCGCTCGCGGAGTTTAACCAGCGCGCCGGCTCGCTTACCGCGTTTGCGTCTGAACGCGCGTTTGAACAACAACGCTGCCCCTCCGACGAGAATGTCCAGCAAAACGTCCGAATAATCAAAAACTGTAGAAAAGGTTTCTGGTGTGTGTTTCCTAATGTCCAGTAGTTCGTCTTTGGTGAAACTGATAGGAAAAGAATGACTAAACGCAGAACAAACGAACAAAAACAACACAATAGCTGGAGAGCTCCACACCGAGGCAGCCATCCGCGGCGCCATCTTGGATCTTGAAAAAGTGAAAAAAGTCTTAATGTGAAAGGAAAATGAAAAAGTGCAGTCTTAATATTTTATATCCTTGCTCAAAATTTTAAAGGGGTCAGCATAAATGCCTAAGTGAAAGAAACACGGGTGTATGTAGCCATTACATTTAAACATCACTTCCCAGAATGCATCCATCTCTTTGCCAAAGGATATGTCCATATTAAGCAATATAAACATTTCTGCAGTAGACTATCACAACCTCATAATCAGTATTGAGATGAAAGTTCTATAAAAGTAGGCTATTTTTTGTGTGCAAAAAAAGCAAAGTTGTAGGCCTACTGTTGTAGGCTCACTAAAGCCATTGCAAATTGAAATACCATCGACAATTATAAAATACCCCACCTAAATTAAGGCATGTTTTAAGCCTACAGCAAATAGGCCTATGCAGTCCTGCAATTATGTCGTTTTAATGTAGCCCAAAATTAATTAAAAAAAAAGAGAAAAAATGTTGTGATACCGATTTAATGGTTTCTGCCCCACGAAAATGTACCGCACCAATGAATGATTATAACAGTAGACCTATACGCTACTGCAAAATACACATTTGCAGCATAAAATTAATCGCCTGAAACCATCATTTCCAGCGCAGGCAAACCGCTGGATGGATAACCCTATTTCGTCAAAATTTAAAGATAAGGGATTTGCATTCAAATATCGGACGACCCCTCTACGTTATCAAGCGACGAATAGGGGGTACCCTCAACGTCGGCTTATGGACGTGAGGGGGAAATGACCAAACAGCAGTAGGCTATGTGATCTAAAATTATAAAATATCCCACCGAAATTAAGGCATGTTTTAAGCATACATCAAATATACAGTCCTGTAAATATGTCATTTTAATGTAGCCCAAAATATATTAAAAAAAGAGAGAAAAATGTCGGGATACCGATTTAGACAATGGTTTCTGCCCCACGAAAATGTATGGTCACCGCACCAATGAATGATATAACAGTAGCCATATGCTAACTGTTACTGCAAAATACACATTTGCAGCATAAAATTAATCGCCTGAAACCATAATTTCCAGCGCAGGCAAACCGCTGGATGGATAACCCCATTTCGTCAAAACCAAAGATGAGGGATTTGCACTCAAATCTATCGGACGACCCCTCTACGTTATCAAGCGACGAATAGAGGGTACCCTCAACGTCGGCTTATGGACGTGAGGGGGAAATGACCAAACGGCGGCAGTATGTTATCGAAAATTATTAAATATCCCACCTAAATTAAGGCATGTTTTAAGCATACAGCAAATATACAGTCCTGTAATTATGCCATTTTAATGTAGGGCAAAATTATATAAAAAAGAGAGAAAAAAAAGGGTTTCTGCCCCACGAAAATGGTCACCGCACCAATGATTGTAGCAGTAGCCTATATGCGCCGCACGCTACTGCAAAATACACATTTGCAGCATAAAATTAATCGCCTAAAACCATCCTTTCCAGTGCAGGCAAACCGCTGGACGGATATAACCCATTTCGTCAAAATTCAAAGATGAGGGATTTGCACTCAAATCTATCGGACAACCCTCTACGTTATAAAGCGACGAATAGGGGATACCCTCAACGTCGGTATATGGACGTGAGGGGGAAATGACCAAACGGCAGTATGTGACGAATAGGGGTGAGACCGTGTTGGTTAAAGCACACATGCAAATTATGTGCATTTTAGGCACTTTTTGTGTGAAATCATATATTTATTTTGCCCATCAAAAGTGTGAGCAGCACAGCAAAAAGAATAGACTTAGATTAAAAATAGGCGCCGAAACCCCCACTTCACGCTTGTGGTCTGAAACGGCCGCAATTCACGAGGTTTCCTACATGTGCGTTCCGTGTGCACGTGGGATGCTGATGTTGCGCGATGATAATCATGCGACGCCCGAGTGCATTTGACATTTGTCATGCCCGATCACATGAAAATCGGTGAATTCCGGTCACCAGCTGTTTAATCGGTGCATCTCTAAAAGATTAGCATTAAAAGTATAATGTTCAGATAGGCTATGCGACAAATTATTATAATGCTATTTCATAACAATACTACTCATAATAATATAAATATTTTTTATATTTATTTTTTATAAATATATTAAAACTTAAGAATTATATTCGTATAGACCTGCAACAGTGATAAAGTAAAGCTAAGAGTGGTCCAGACCATCCTTCCGAACGTATGACTTACAGAAGGTATACTTAACTATGAATGTTTCGGGAAACACGTATTAACGATAAGGTACAGCTTAAGGTGTAACTTAAGAACGACATAGCATTAAGAAGGTTTCGGGAAACTCAGCCCAAGTCATTTATAGATCAGTGAGTAGTGCCCAGCATATCAAAGTCCATTAAAGGAGATTTCTCGCATTTTACCCCTAAATTCTGGAATTATAACTATGAAGGTAAAAGAGGAGCAAAACTAGAGATCATGTAGATGTGAATAGAGAACTTGTACAATAAATACTTGTATGCTTAAATTTACACTCACAGCTCCAATGTGAAAACCTGTAAAATACAAATCTGAAGTTGAATGTTGAAATTTGCAGTCGCAGACAGTAGTCACCAACCTGTATTCTGAATTTAAAGCTGCAGACAAGTAGTCTCAAATGTGTAAAATGACATTCACAGAAATACAATGACAGACACAAACTTGTAGAACATAGTTGCACTTAGGAGTTGCAAAGGAGTCATTTTATTGGTTGGCGTCTAGCCAATGAAATGGGACTTCTTTTGTACACGATGATGTCATGAAACCCACGTCCTCTGGGATGTTCTGAAACGGTAACGTGGCTAAATGCATTAGATAGTGATATTAAAAGAAATAAATTGTATTTTCAAATTCAGCAAACACCATACTAATAAAGCCTACTATGTACAGAAAAGAAGATTAGCCCAGAATAAGAACGCAATGTGTTTAATTACATGTTAAGCGTTTTCCTCCCATAGAAAACCAACGCTTAACGTGGCTTAATGCATTAAGACAGTAGTATTAAAAGATCAAACTCAGTAAACACCATACTAATAAAGCATACAGAAAACCAAATGAGCACAGAATATGAACGCAATGCGTTTAATTATACATTAATTGAGTTTTCCTCATAGAAAACAAAGTAAATGCTTAAGGCTTAATAACGAATAGTTATAAAAAAAAAAATTGTTATACATTATTACTAAATCACAGGCAGAAGGTTTGGTGATTTGCAAAAACTTAATTTGTACTCATAGATTGTCATAAACACAGAGGGAGAACTATCCCAAAAAGATATCTCTCGCAACCTTAATTAAGTGACACCCTGCAAACAAATTTGCTTTTATTTTGGCAGTTTGGTCTTTTAATACCACTGTCTTAAAGGGATAGTTCACCCAAAAATTTAAATTCTGTCAGTATTTACTCACCCTCATGTTGTTCAACCCCGTAAGACCTTCGTTCATCTTCGGAACACGAATTAAGATATTTTTGATGAAATCTGAGAGCTGGATCACTCCTCCATAGGCTTCTAAGGGATTGAAACTTGCAAGCCCCGAAAAGTCATTAAAGACATCGTTAAAATAGTCCAAGTGACTACAGTGGCTCAATCTTAAGTTTGTCAAGCTACGTCACACGTAGGCTCACTTTTGGCCGACGCTGGTCATGTGTGTGATGCGTGTGACGTACAACAACAGAAGCTTATGCCATTACACTAGTGAACTCACTCGAGGCCCACAGAGAAGGAAATGAATAGTTGAAATAAAGTCGTTTTTTTTGTTTGTTTTTGCGAACAAAAAGTATTCTCGTCGCTTGATAAACTTAAGATTGAGCCACTGTAGTCACTTGGACTATTTTAACGATATCTTTAATAACTTTTCGGGGCCTGCAAGTTTCAATCCCTTAAGAAGCCTATGGAGGAGTGATCCAGCTCTCAGATTTAATCACAAATATCTTAATTCGTGTTCCGAAGATGAACGAAGGTCTTACGAGGTTGGCACAACATGAGGGTAAATACTGACAGAATTTTCATTTTTGGGTGAACTATCCCTTTAATGCGTTAAGCTAGTTAAGAGTTTTCTAACAGTTTTCTAAGGGAGGAAAACGCTTAACTGTACATAGTAGGCTATTTTCAATTAGTATGTTGTTTTAGGAGTTATCATTTATTTATTTTACAACCCCAAATCAGAAAAAGTTGGGACATTTTGTAAAATGCAATAAAATCAAGAATCTGTGATTTGTTAATTCTATTTAACCTTTTATTAGCTGACAAAAGTACAAAGAAACGTTTTCCAATGTTTTCACTGACCAACATAATTGTATTTTGTAAATATGAACAAATTTAGATTTTGATGGCTGCAACACACCCCAAAAAAGTTGGGACAGAACCATGTTTACCACTGTGTCACTTCACCTTTCCTTTTAATTACACTTTTTAATCATTTGGGAGTTGAGGATACTAATTGTTGGAGTTTTGCTAGTGGAATATTTGCCCAATCTTGTCTGATACAAGACAGCCGCTCAACAGTCTGTGGTCATCATTGCCTTATTCTCCTTTTCATGATGGGTCATACATTTTCCATAAGAGACATATCTGGACTGCAGTAAACAGGCCGGCATATCCCTTCTATGGTGCAGAGTGTCTAGAAATCACTCAGTTTTAGCACGTGCAGAATGAGGCCTGGCATTGTCTTGCTTCCCAGGAAAGATGTCATCTTGATGGCAGTTTATGTCTCTGTACAATCCAAATACATGCCTCCATGTCAATGGTACCTTCACAATAATGCAAGTTACCCATACCGTTTGCAGTGATGCACCTCAATACCAGCACAGATGTTTGCTTTTGCACCTGTCGCTGGTGAAAGTCTGGTTGGTCCTTTTCGTCTTTGGGACTGAGAACTCGATGTCCATTTTCTCCCAAAAACAAGCTGAAACATGGACTCATCTGACCACAGCACACATTCCTACTGTCTTCTAGACCATCTGAGATGAGCTCAGGCCCAGAGAACTCGCCGGCATCTCTACATAGAACTGATGTAAAGCTTTCTCCTTGCGTAACAGAGATTCAAGTGGCATTTCTTAATGCAGAGTCAGACTGTGTTCAGTGAAAACGGTTTTCTAAATTACTCCGGAGCACATATGTCTGTATTTAACGGATTAGCATGATGGTATCTTGTGCAATGCCATCTGAGGGCTCAAAGGTCACGCACATTCAACAGAGGTCTACTGCCTTACCCAACACAGACTGAGATTTCTCTGGATTCCCTGAATCTTGTGACAATATTATGTATGGAAGATGATGAACGGCATGAGCCATGACCCATCTTTGCTTAAAAAGACTGAGAAGCACTTTTACACCCAAACATGATACCCTCAACTATTCACCTGCTCATTGTGGACTGTTTCAAAATAGTTGGATAATTTTTTCACTTTTATTTGGTCTCTGTCCCAACTTTTTTGGGGTGTGTTGCAGCCATCAAAATCAAAATTTGTTCATATTTACAAAATACAATTATGTTGGTCAGTGAAAACATTGTAAACCATTGTTGTATGCCATTTTTCCTGCCGACCAAAATTTCGTTATTTCAAATGTAGGCGCGTTGAGCGTGGTAAGCGCGCTCATAATCCGCCGGAGCCACCACAACATTGCCCAACATCAAATGGCAAACGTAATGCAAGCGGAACGAAACTGCTCGTTATTGTGTGGTTGACGGACCGTTTATCAGTTTGGACCAAAGCAGCGCGAGCCGATCTTGATCAAGCGACACTGTTACTACACAGCGCTAATAAGAGATCCAGTAAAGGAAACATTTGAATTTGCCACAGAAGTAATAACATCGCTGCGACTCCTGCGAGATCTAGTGAGAAACATTCACATTTCTCCGTTATTAACGGATCAAACAGCACTGACGTGGAAATCAGGAAGAAACATTGTGCCATGAATTAACTATCCAGTGTCCACAGATCAGCAACATTCACCATGGATTTACTGTAGTAACACTAACTGCAACCATGGAAGTTTGGCAGGAATAGTAGGCTATAAGGCCTTCAAGTAGAATTACGTCGGTTTTATTTAGACATTATGAATACAATTGCTGCCCTCAAACTAATCTGAAATAAAATAAACCTTTGTTTATAACTACTACAATATTACATTTCAATTTTTTCCAAGGAGCTGTTTTGTTTTATATGCTCCTAAGAAGAGTCAATTATAGCTCCAGAATTGCTCAAAGTAAAAAAAATATCATACTTTATGATGTTAGTTTTAATTTAAAAAAATAATTAAAAAAATGTAATCAAGGAAATGACCAAAAACCTAAAACCTACTATCAACAGACCCAACAGACTAAAACCTAAATTATCAACAGTAATTTCTAACAATATAGGGCTATTTAGATTAAACAATCTGGCGAGCATGTTGTTTTAGGCTAATACACCAACAGCAAATTTCTGTTTAATAAAGCGCTCAGAAATGTGTCATTTGCATCAAAAATTTTACCTTCATAATAACCTTCCTGATAATGTTGGGGGCTCAGACACACTCTCCCAGTTCAAATCTAGATTAAAGACTTCTCTTTAGCCAAACATTCAATTAACACATCTCATAATATTGTTCTACAGTTAATATGTGATGAAATGGTAAAAAGTGCACATGATTCTTTTGTCTGAAATAATATGAACTGCAGCTATGCTAATCTTTCTCCCAGACTGATCTCATGAAATGGCGTATGTATGACACGCCAATTCGTATTTCCATTTTTGGCGTGCTATCAACACGCATAATCGCTTTTCAGCGTGTTTATCAACGCCTTTGACTTAACATTATATTACTGTATTATGTATATATAGATATATGACCTACCCCAACCCCGTCCCTAAACCTACCCGTCACTGGGGTTAATACCATTTATGAGTGTTCTCCTACCCTCCTAGGAAAAAAAAGATCGCTCCACAGATGTAGATATAGATTTTGCTTCGTTTCGCTCGGACATTTAACGGCGTACACATACACGCGGAATCACTCGGACATTTAATGGCGTAGACATACACGCAAAAGATTTCGGCGTGGACATACACGCGGATAGCTCAAAATGCGTATAGATAACACGCCACTTGACTTGAAAGTGGTGTGTATGTTTACGCAAAGTCATGATGTCATGTTGTTTCTCCTGTTACTTCCCTGTTTCTATCTCAGGATGCTCAGCAAGTTTACTAGAGATTACGGCAGCTCCGGGGTAAGCAATATTTAAAAAACGCTGTTGGAATTGTTGATATTTGAAATATCAAACCCCTCTCTTCAATGCTCCGCCTCCAAAACTCACCAGATTGCTCAGCAGCCGCATCACATTATTGGTGTAAAAATATGGCGGCAAATCAATGGCAATAATAATCGAGCGCAAAACTGATGTTGGCGCGCGCGGTAAATGACTTTCGCGAGAGAATAACAGATCTACACGCGATGAAACGGGAACTCGCGAGCTCATTCATACTCTGCGCGCGCTCATGACATCTCCTTGTACGCAATACAAGCCCTCCCGCGCGCGCATGATCATTTCACACGCTCTCGCGCGCACGCATGATCATTCCACACGCTCTCGCGCTTGATCTGCTCTCGCCTGCTGCTTTTGCTCGCTCGAACAATTTTATTTTTGACAGTCGAGGGGCGGGACTTCCTGTTTTAATAACCTCAAATGTCATTGGTTACTTCCCATTTTCCGGAAGTCAGTTGTGATTGGACGCCTGTCCAATTACTCGTAATTCACTTGATTTGAGACATCACTTAATTTGTCTTTTATTGTGGTTTATTAATGTGTAATGTGATTTAATGCATTGTTAATGTAGAATATATTCTTACCAGATACTTTATTAACAGAAAGTCTTACTAGTGATTGCATTGTGTTGTTAAGAGATATTTACAGACTGTAACAACGCATTTCCATGGTTATTGGCATTGTAAATCTACCAAAATTCTTATGCATTTTTACATAATATAAATGGTTCATTATATTTTATATTAAATGTAAAAGGGGTTCTGGCTTTGTAAGTTAAGATACAGTACACAGCATTAATTATAGCTTACAAATGCCTTTTCAGAATTTGCTACCGAATACAGATGAACAATATTAAACCCAGCAAATTATTAAACCCATCTTAAATCCAGCAAAGTAGCTATTACAACATTATATAGTGATCTTAATCATCTAACGTTTTGTAAGCTACATTGTATTTGCCTCATTACCAAGAAAAGAAAGAGACAGAAAAGAGATACGCTAGAATCAGTGAACGTACATTAATATACTGACGAAATTAGCAGGGTTTGGGATTAATTAAAATCATGTCGGTTTAAGAGCACGACATACCTTTAAAATGTTATTAGTTTTATTATAAAACTAATACAATTTTATTACATACTGAAATGGTCGATGTGTCTCGGGAGTCTTCTTTATATGTTGGCTTGAGAAATCCAGCATATTTAAACATTATTAGTATTTATTATTATTATTGTGAGAAATTGACTCCGCCTTGAACTTTAATGCTTCACCAAACTTGGCTCAGACCTTCAGACTGGTTAGACTCGCTTATATATTTTCTAACTGGTCAGACTTTCCCAAAAAATCCCATTGATTTGCGTAATCTGAGCAATGAAGGCCGTAATACTTAATGCTGGCCACTAGAGGGGGCGACAGGTTAATACATCTTTTCTACTCTCTTTCCCTGTTTGCATCAGTTTAAATGACAAATACATGCATGAATTTCATTCATAAATAGGCCATATCTGTGTTTTAGAACAAGCTTTACTCTGCAGAACATGATCCTCCAGGGTCAGGACTAAGTGTTAAATCTATAAATGAATGTGTAAAGTTGGGTGTCTGCATGCAAGTGACTAAGAGTTTTGTGTAAAACATTCTTTTTTTTCCTCCACTTCCTGCAGTAACATTTGTTCAGTTAGTAAGGTTCAAGCATGTGATAAAGACAGAAATGTGATAAAGATATCTTCAAAAACAGTGCCGTTTTGTTTGCATGTGTTGTGAGAACAACTTAATAAGAGAAAGTATGAGGAAAGCACACAGCATAAATGATTACAACCCATCTGAACATAACATAGCCTATCTTAAAAAAATAAAAGGCATTCATGCTGCCAGAACCCCTTTTACATTTAATAGAAAATATAATAAACCACTCAGAAATGACATAATAGTAATACACAGGATGAAAACAAAAAGCTTACACAACAACTCTTTCTTATTGATATAAACAATTCATTTATCTTTTATTCAAAGCCCTTGTTATATTTACAACTATTTAATGGACATTTTTTACTTTTGATTTGATCAATTTGATTTTGGTTGGATAAACGCAAATAACTGTTGGGGGTATAGTGGTAATGTAGTGGTGAACTACAGCAAATATGACTTTGCATTCACATTTTTCTCCAATTTCTTTTAGATATTTTAGATAGTGTTATATATACAAAATGTAAAAATACATATGAATTTTGGTAGATTTACAATGCTAATAACCATGGAAATGCGTTGTTACAGTCTGTAAATATCTCTTAACAACACAATGCAAACACTAGTAAGACTTTCTGTTAATAAAGTATCTGGTTAGAATATATTCTACATTAACAATGCATTAAATCACATTCCACATTAATAAACCACAATAAAAGACAAATGTATCAAGTCAAGTGAATTAGCCTACGAGTCATTGGACAGGCGTCCAATCACAACTGACTTCCGGAAAATGGGAAGTAACCAATGACATTTAAGGTTATAAAAACAGGAAGTCCCGCCCCTCAACTGTCAAAAATAAAATTGTTCGAGCGAGCAAAAGCAGCAGGCGAGAGCAGATCAAGCGCGAGAGCGTGTGGAATGATCATGCGTGCGCGCGAGAGCGTGTGAAATGATCATGCGTGTGTGCGAGGGCTTGTATTGCGTGCAGAGGAGATGTCATGAGCGCGCGCAGAGTATGAATGAGCTCGCGAGTTCCCGTTTCCTCGCGTGTAGATCTGTTATTCTCTCGCGAAAGTCATTTACCGCGCGCGCCAACATCAGTTGTGCGCTCGGTTATTATTGGCATTGATTTGCCGCCATATAAATAACAAATTTCTGTAATTGGATGAATTGCTGAACACGCGGTGTGGTGCTCTCGTTTTTCCAGGCGCGCCTATGCCACGACGAAATGAAAACATCTCAACTTTTCAGAATGCCGCAAGTGCACCGCAGATCATGTGACAAAACCAACCGTTCAGTTTTGGCCATGGAAAGCTCAGCTGGTGTGGTGAAGTGTTGAGTCCCACTGAAGTGATGGGTCCCAGTTTATGGCGGCCATACACCGTGCGATTTTCGTCCGATTTTGAGCCGAATTCTGACTTAAGCGACTCACGATTTTCAGCTTTGTCGTGCGTCATTTGTCGTGCAGTGTTCATGCAGTGTACAGGGGGAAACGAGAGGCGATAAACCTCTCCCGACAGGCAATCGGATGGCTTGATGAATCTCTGGCATCTCAGAAATTTTGGTCGCTCCTCGTCACTATATCTCGCTGTTGAAGCAGAGCTACGAACCGATTGCCCTGAACTCAGTGTTTTTTCCCTCACTGCGCCTGCACGAAAACGTCTCGGTTACATATGGTAACCCTCGTTCCCTGAGGGAGGGAACGGAGACGTAGGTCATGACTGACCAATAGGAATCTCGCTAGAGAGGCCAATCTACTTCGAGTGAAACTAAAACAAGCCAATACACATTGGCGTACAATCATTTGTATCAGCTGCGCGCCCTCGTTAGCGCGGGTATAAACGAGCAGCTGGTGCGATTGCACACTAGTTTTTTGCTGAGGAGCCAAGCCTGAGAAAGCTGGCCGCCCCGGCGGGCGGCAGCGGATGTGGCGACGGGACCTACGCCTCCGTTCCCTCCCTCAGGGAACGAGGGTTACCATATGTAACCGAGACGTTCCCTATCGGTCAGTCACTACAACGTAGGTCATGACTGACCAATAGGAATCCCTACCAAAGCGCCACAGCCGCTGCACCCCATCCAGCGCCCCCGTGCAAGCCTCTACACCTTCTTGCCTGGAAGGACGATAGGCGGAGGCTTACACAGAGTGAGTCTGACACTGTTGTTCCGTAATAACCCATACAGTGAGATATTGGATAACACTGGGAAAGCGTGCCCTTTCTGTTTAGGGAGGAACGCTGCGGAAGCCACTTCTTCAAAGAGTTATGTGGAAATGCATATGGACTAGCCGAAGGCTGTACTGCATATGAAATAAAGGGTGACTTAGCCCAAGGGAAAGACACGGGCTTCCGATAGGAGCAGCCGTGGAATATACACATATGGGATCCCCGTAGGGTCACACAAATGGAACCCAGCCCAGATCCGGTTCTCAAGGATTCAGCGGATAAGGGCCTGGCGCCGGACGCTCCGCCAAGTCCGGGCCGAGGGGTTTTGGAGGACTCAACAGGTTTTACTCTGGAGCAATAAGGGTGCACAGTAGGGTGCAGCAAGCCGACAGAGCCAGACCTCTCAGTGCTTCTACCCGTCTAGGGTGAGAACACGGGAGGACACCGGCTCTACACGTAGGCTATAGTATCTAGCGAACGTGTTAGGTGTCGCCCAGCCCGCAGCTCTACAGATATCTGTTAGCGAGGAGCCACGTGCCAGCGCCCAGGAGGATGCAACGCCTCTCGTGGAGTGTGCATGCAACCTGAGCGGGCAGGGCACGCCTTGTGCTTGGTAAGCCAAGGCGATGGCATCCACTATCCAGTGGGCCATCCTCTGCTTGGAGACAGCCTTTCCCTTCTGCTGGCCTCCGTAACAGACAAAGAGCTGGTCTGAGGTCCTGACGCTTTGAGTTCTGTCCACGTACATACGCAGAGCGCGAACGGGACAGAGCAAAGCCAGGGCTGGGTCTGCCTCCTCCAAAGGCAGCGCTTGCAGGTTCACTACCTGGTCTTTGAAGGGAGTGGTAGGAACCTTGGGCACATAGCCAGGCCGGGGTCTTAGTACCACGTGGCTGTCACCCGGCCCGAACTCTAGGCACGATTCGTCGACCGAAAAAGCGTGCAGGTCTCCTACCCTCTTGACAGAGGCCAGTGCTACCAGCAGCAAAGTCTTCATGGAAAGAAGCTTTAAGTCTACTGACTGCAGAGGCTCAAAGGGAACATCCTGAAGTGCTCGAAGCACCAGGGAAAGATCCCAAGAGGGTATGGAGGGGGGTCGAGGAGGATTTAATCGTCTCGCCCCCCTAAGAAACCTGACGACCAGGTCGTGCTTTCCCACTGCTTTGCCATCTATGTGGTCGTGATAAGCTGAAATAGCGGCAGCATGTACTTTGAGGGTGGAGGGAGACAGTCTACGCTCCAACCCCTGCTGCAAGAAGGAAAGCACAGACCCTATCGGACATCTTCGGGGGTCTTCTCGGCGAGAAGAACACCACTCGACGAACAGGTTCCACTTCAGGGCGTAAACACGTCTCGTGGACGGCGCCCGTGCTGAAGTGATGGTGTTAAGTACCTCTGGGGGTAAGTCACCTAAACCCTCCGCGTCCCGTCCAGGGACCAGACATGGAGTTTCCAGAGGTCTGGACGCGGGTGCCATAGGGTACCCCGTCTCTGAGTCAGAAGGTCCTTCCTCAGAGGAATGGGCCAGGGAGGGACTGTCACAAGGAGCATGAGTTCTGGGAACCAAGTCCGGGTGGGCCAATAGGGAGCCACCAGAAGGACCTGCTCCTCGTCCTCCCTGACTTTGCACAGTGTCTGCGCAAGTAGGCTCACTGGGGGAAACGCATATTTGCGAAGGCCCCGGGGCCAGCTGTGTGCCAGTGCGTCCGTGCCGAGTGTTCCCTCGGTCAGGGAGTAAAACAGCTGGCAGTGGGAGGTCTCTGAGGAGGCAAACAGGTCTACCTGAGCCTCCCCGAACTCTCTCCAGATCAGCTGAACCGCCTGGGGGTGGAGTCGCCATTCTCCCGGGAGCACAGCTCGTGATAGCTCGTCGGCCACACGGTTGAGCAAGCCGGGGACATACATGGCTCGAAGCGACCTCAGATGCTTCTGACTCCAGAGGAGGAGATGGCGGGCGAGTTGCGACATGCGACGGGAGCGTAGACCACCTTGTCGGTTGATGTACGCAACGGTCGCAGTGTTGTCCGTACGGACCAGCACGTCCCTGCCCTGTAGCCGTCTTTTCAAGCGGGTCAGGGCGAGATGTACTGCTAGCAACTCGAGGCAGTTGATGTGCCAATGCAGTTGAGGGTCCGTCCACACCCCTGACACTGCATGCCCGTTGTACGTGGCACCCCAGCCGGTGGCAGAGGCATCTGTGAATACCACAGCGTGCCTGGACACCTGTTCCAAGGGGACTCCTGCCCGCAGGAACGAGGGGTCTGACCACGGGCTGAAGGTCTGGCGGCACGCCGGTGTGATTGCCACCCGGTGAGTGCCATGATGCCACGCCCATCTCGGGACTCGGCCGTGAAGCCAGTGCTGAAGCGGTCTCATATGTAGCAGGCCGAGCGGGGTTACCGCTGATGCTGCTGCCATATGCCCCAGGAGCCTCTGAAAGAGTTTCAGTGGGACCGCTGTCCTGCCCTTGAACGTGTTCAAGCAGTTCAGCACCGACTGAGCACGCTGCTCTGTGAGGCGCGCTGTCTGGGCGACCGAATCCAACTCCATACCGAGAAAAGAGATCCTCTGCACAGGGGAGAGTTTGCTCTTTTCCCAGTTGACCTGAAGACCCAACTGGCTGAGGTGCCTGAGCACTAGGTCCCTGTGTTCGCATAGCTGATCTCGAGAGTGTGCTAGTATGAGCCAGTCGTCGAGATAGTTGAGGATGCGAACGCCCTGTTCTCTCATGGGAACAAGGGCCCCCTCCGTGACTTTCGTGAAGACACGGGGGGACAGGGACAGCCCGAAGGGTAGGACTTTGTACTGATATGCTCGACCCTCGAACGCAAAGCGCAGAAATGGCCTGTGTCGAGGAAGAATCGAGACATGAAAGTACGCGTCCTTCAGGTCGATCGCTGCAAACCAATCTTGGGGACGGATGCTTTCGAAAATGCGTCTCTGCGTGAGCATTTTGAACGGTAGCTTGTGGAGGCTCCGATTCAAAACTCGCAGATCCAAGATCGGTCGTAACCCACCCCCTTTCTTGGGTACAATGAAGTAGGGACTGTAGTGCCCTGACCTCATATCGGCTGGAGGGACCGGCTCTATCGCATCCTTCGCCAGTAGGACTGCGATCTCCGCACGCAAGACATGGGCATCGGCTGCTCTCACTGTAGTGGAGTGGATGGCCCGAAACTTGGGGGGACGCCGGGCGAACTGAATCGCATAGCCGAGCCTGATGGTTCGAATGAGCCAGCGAGACGGCCTGGGGAGCGCTAACCAGGCTCGCAGAGACCGTACAAGCGGGACCAAAGGGACCGAAGGCGTACCCGGAGTGGGGCAGCGAGGTGGAACACAGGGACGCAGCTCGGGAGGCTCTCTCTGGGAGGCGGCCCGTAGCGGGGTCTGAGTGTGCTGTGCAGCACTTACCTGGTTCCACGGGGCAGGAGGTGCGGGAGGCGGCTCGATGGCGTTCTCGGACCGTACGCAGCTGCCGGCTGGCGATAGAAGAGGCGGATGAGAGTGGTGAGGATTCTGACCCCCCACTACTCTCCGGGCCCTCTTCGGACCCAGAGATGATAGAAACTGCTCTTTTATTGAAAATTTGGGTACCGCTGGTTTTAAGGCCAGCGGCGGAACACAAACAAAACGGAACAAAGGATTTTCCACCAGGCCCTCTTCCGGGGGAGGGAGCGATGCAGTCATCGTCTCCTGGAGAGCAGTCCCTTCCACCTCTGGGTCGCCCGTCCTAGGGCCGCTTACCCTTGGCTTTGCCGCCCCTCTTGGCGGGGGCCTGGACGGGCGGGGCGCCCTGCCTGCGACTGGCTCCACGGTGCCGCTTGGATGGAGGCTGCTGCTGCGGCGCGGGAGCAGGGGCAGACGCAGGCGGACGCCCACGGCGACGAGCAGACCGAGGAGCCGCGGGCGGTGGGGTGGAGGCAGCAGCTGACCGCCGCGGCAGGATATGTTTAATGGCCTCAGTCTGCTTCTGTACAGCCGAGAACTGCTGGGCGAAGTTCTCGACCGCGTCGCCGAAGAGGCCGGTCTGGGACACGGGGGAGTTAAGGAACCTGATCTTGTCGGTCTCCCGCATGTCAGCCAGACACAGCCAGAGGTGGCGTTCCTGGACCACTAGTGTGGACATCGCACGACCCACTGACCGCGCAGTGACCTTCGTCGCACGAAGCGCGAGGTCAGTTGCGGCACGAAGTTCTTGGAGAACTTGTGGATCATGACCACCCTCGTGCAGGTCCTTCAGTGCCTTGGCCTGATGAACCTGCAACAACGCCATAGCGTGCATGGCAGAGGCAGCTTCCCCACAGGCCTTGTAAGCCTTGCCGGTCAGGTCCGACGAGTACTTACAGGCCCGGGAAGGAAGACACGGTTCTCCACGCCAAGTGGAGTTAGGGCACAGTTGCATAGCAACGGCCCGTTCCACTGGCGGGATACGCGCGTATCCCTTAGCTGCCCCGCCATCAAGGGTGGTGAGGGAGGAGGAGCCACCGAGACGGTTTCGGGCAGTAAAAGGTGCCGTCCACGTCCCTGTGAGCTCCTCATGCACTTCCGGGAAGAAAGGCACTGGGGTGGGTTGCTGAGAACCAGCGCGCGCCACCCCGAGATACCAATCGTCCAACCTCGAGGGCTCGGGACACGGTGGAGGGTTCCACACGAGCCCGATCCTGTTGGCGGCCCGGGAAAGCATGGCCATCATCTCCGGGTCCGACTCGGGCACCGCTGACACACCTGAAGGAGGCAGCGGCTCCGAGCCGTCGTCCGCAGAGAGGTCTGACCCACCCTCCGATGCAGCGATCGACATCTGGTCGTCGCAGGGAGCGCCGAACGAAACGACCGGTACACATCTCGAGGACGGTCCAGAACGTTCCGTTGGCAGCTCAACTGGTTGCGGAGCATGAGAGGAGTGAGGGTTCCTAGGGGGTTGGTTCCCCGAAGGAAGCGCGCTCACTGTAATCCTCAGGTCACCCGTGTCACTGCCCGAAGCAACCCGCGAAGGGGGGTTGGAACGAGGTGCAGGCACGGGGACTCCGCCCCTTTGCAGGAACGTGAGTCTCGACCTCAGCTCCGAGATGGTCATCTTCCCACAATGGGTACATGACTCATCCACGAACGCTGCCCGTGCGTGTTCGAGGCCCAGACACACGAGGCAGCGATCGTGACCATCCCGCGACCCCAGGTAACGACCGCATCCAGAAACACACAGATAGAACGTCATCTTGAAAATGACGCGAACTATCTGTGTGAGCTCTTTTAGGGACTACTCTCACTGGTGCTGAAGCACGCAGGGGAACAGCCACAGCGATCACAGACGGGAATGTGCACCCGTCTGTGCGCTGGATCTCTCTCGCTGGAGGTCTTACCAGCTGTTACAACAGCTTTTGAGCGCTTGCCAGGCGCACCTTACCAGCTGTTATAACAGCTTTTAAGCGCTCTGAAGCGCACCTCACCAGCTGTTAAAACAGCTCTTTTTCTTTGCTCAGTTTTTAAAATAAAAAAAAAAAGAAAGAGAGAGAAAGAGAAACTGCTCGCGCTGCCGTGCTGTCACGCCCGCACCGGGAAGGAGAGGTCCAGAAAGGCTCGTAGTAGTTGGTTTCAACTGAAAGCAGAGACATCGAAGTGTTTGGCTCCGAAGCAAAAAGCTAGTGTGCAATCGCACCAGCTGCTCGTTTATACCCGCGCTAACGAGGGCGCGCAGCTGATACAAATGATTGCACGCCAATGTGTATTGGCTTGTTTTAGTTTCACTCGAAGTAGATTGGCCTCTCTAGCGAGATTCCTATTGGTCAGTCATGACCTACGTTGTAGTGACTGACCGATAGGGAACAGAAGTTTAACCATTTCATCTGCAACAAAAATAAAATAAAAACGAAAAGAGGGAGCCCATGCAAGCAATAGCCGTCATTTCAACGTCCCGGTTAAATATAGACCCAATATAGTCCGGCTATATGTAGCCCACTTCTAGCCTAAATAACTATAAATCTGGTTATATGTCATTTTTTTCTAAAATAATTAGCGAGATGGTAGATATTACATCATGCTATCAAAGTCAACTGAGATTACAAAGTGTTTGGCTTCATTTATTTGCCATGTTATATGTGTACTCTGTGCGTAGACGCGATCTAGCTCTCTAGTAGACGGGCTATTTCCAAGCAAGTAAAAGTCGTCATTTCACCGTTTCTGTTTTACCCGATATAGTCCGTAACCCACTAGTCAAAATAACCTTGAATTTGTATACATGTCGTTTTGGCCACAATAAATTACGAAATTTATGATATTACATCATGGGAGCAAATGCAACAGTGATTACAAGTTGTTTGGTTTAATTTCTTTCACGTTATTCATAGTCTATGCATAGTCACAATTTAGCTCCTTGTCAGACCGACTATTTTTAGGCCACTTTGAGTCCAAAGTAAAAAAAAAAAAAAAAGTTTAAGGCCAGGTAGTGCATAAGATGGCTGTTATCCAATCCCATCATGTTTGCAACAAGATGCCATTCATGACATGGTCTTTTTTAGCCAAGATTTAGCTCTGAATTGGACGGGCTATATCTAGTCTACTTTTAGCCAACACTTTTGTAAACATTTTAATTAGCATTATCTTCGCTGTCACATAACATTCAAAGTTATATAGACATTCGACGATAATATTGTATTATCTTTTATTTTAAGTTCTATAAAAATTCAATTTAAATTCCCAAGCGCTAGATGGCACAAGCGAAGCCCTACCGAGATATGACTACAACATGGAATAGGCTACTGGTGACCATAGACTGACGCACGACAAGATCTCGCGGTAAGGATTTCCGCCATTTTCAAATGTATTTTCCACGAGACAGCAGTCGGAGAGCAAAGTGCGAGCAGAAAACCTTTCTACTTCAAACTTGTAAGTATGTGTGTACGTTTTTAATTGTTCATTTTTTAAATCTGCTACATTATTAGTCATAATGTGTCGGTACCGTGACATTTTAGCGTTAACATAGGAGATTAATTTTCCTGTCCAACAAGTTACCTAATTTACACGTGTAAAGTTACTGCAACTGTGTGTCCTTATAATTTATTTTTATAATTTATGTGGGCATGGAACTATGAAACGTTGTATTATTATTATTACAAAAGATAGGCTACAAATATATTTTAGTTTTTAGATAAATAACTTATATGAAATATGAGTTTTTGATTTAAGTTAATTTTTCAAAGTGCTTTTAATCTTGATTTAAAAGAATTAAGAGATTCAGCATGCCTGCAGTATTATGTGAATTTGTTCCAGATATGTGGTGCATAAAATCTGAATGTTGCTTCAAGTTTAGTTTTGACTCTGGAGACAGAAAAGTAGCTGGCTACTGTCCCAGATGACCTGAGAGGTCTGTTCTGGATGTTTCATAATACATCAGAAAATGTTAAATTTATTTCAGCCTTAAAACGTTCAATGCTTTTAAAACCAGCAGTGGTATTTTGAAATCATTTCTTTGACAAACAGTAGCCAGTGTAACCTCTGAACTGTCGTGATGTGATCCACTTTATTGGATTTAAAGACACTGTTTATTGTAAATTATTTTGCACAGTAATAAATATACAGAACAGAACATTTAATTTTTTTTTATATGTTCATTAGAGATAATTGGGTAAGTGATAAAAAAGTATCTACAATTGAGGGAATAACTAAAAGTAGCCTATGTTTTTTAAATGAATATAATCTTTTTCACCTTCATTATAATTAAAAACATAATGTATATTTCATTTTCAAATATGATAGTAGTCAAACATGTCTTGGGATAACAGTGTTACATAGTCAATTGTAATGTTATTTTTATTATCATATTCAACAGTTATGGATCCCAAATACCTAAGAGAATGGCGTCGATTGAGAGAACGAGTTAATGCTCTCGCTGCATCAAGTAGCAGCTTGGATGAATATCTAGATTTTGATGTAAATTTACAAGGAGATGTATCGGGGGATGATACATTAATACAAGGAGATGTATCTGGGGAGGGTCCATCAACACAAAGACATTTGTCTGAGGAGGGTCCATCTTTGATTGTAGATGCAGAAGAGGGTCCATCAAATTTAGACTATGGATACAAGGAAACTGTTGATTCCAGTGACTCTAATACAGAGCTGATTCTGATGACACACCATCATTACACAAAGATTTGGCTGAATGGGCAACAACAACAAATCAAACACATGCTGCACTAAATAAGCTGCTGGGAATATTGAGAACACATGGGCATACACTTCCAAAAGACAGCAGAACACTGCTTCAAACCCCTTCTGGACTTGAAATTAAGAATGTATTTGGTGGCCAGTACACATACCATGGCTTAGAGCCGGGCATTCTCCAGTTCCTTTCACAAAACACATGGTTTACAGGCACTGTAGACCTTACTATCAATATAGATGGTCTGCCAATATTCAAGTCCAGTAAAACACATTTTTGGCCTATTCTAGCTAAATGTTCTAATTTTGAGCCATTTTTGGTTGGTCTCTATTATGGAAATAGCAAGCCCGAGCCTGTTCATGACTACCTTCGTGATTTAATAGCAGAATTGCAGGTGCTTATGTGTAATGGTGTCCTCCACAAAACCACAGTGCACAAAGTAACTCTGCGGGCATTCGTATGTGATGCTCCAGCAAGAGCATTTCTAAAGTGCATCAAAAGCCATAATGCCTTGCACGGATGTGAGCGTTGTCTTTCAGTGGCCACATCAGTTGAGGGCAGGGTTGTCCACTTAAATACAGCGTCTTGTGAGAAACTCACTGATGATAAATTCAATCAGTTGCAGTATCCTAACTATCAGAAGGAACCTACACCTCTAGCCCAAATCGGAATCAAATGTGTCACACTATTTCCTCTTGACCACATGCACCTCATTTTTCTCGGAGCTGTGAAAAGATTACTTACTTTTTTGTTGCGAGGCCCAGTTATTTGCAGGATGCAAAAAGGGCAGACTGAAAAAATCAGCAATAAGTTGGTAAAACTGAAAGGAGCTATGTCTGCAGAGTTTGCCAGGCAGCCAAGATCTCTGACCGAACTTGATCGCTGGAAAGCAACTGAACTTCGGCAATTTCTGCTGTACACAGGACCACTTGTGTTGCAGGATGTTCTGTCTCAGGACCATTACCATCACTTCCTGTCATTAACAATTGGTATGTCTATTCTCTTGGATGATGATGATGCCAGAAGAGGACACTACCTGGAATATGCCCAAGACCTGCTGGAACACTTTGTGGATACCTGTTCTGAACTGTATGGGGAAACTTTCCCAACATACAACATCCACTCCATCAAACACATTGCTGATGATGTTTTTAACTACAAGTGCTCTTTGAACGAGTTGTCCTGATTTCCGTTTGAGAACCGTTTGTTGCCCAGGTCACTAAAAGATTGGCTGAAAAAGCAAATACACTGGAACACATGAAGCTTCCGAGGCGCAAACCGTACTCCATATCGGCCAAGGCACCAAATCACTGCTTCCTTTTGGAGACTGAGCAAATTGTGTTTGTGAAGGAAAAGCGTCATGATGGAATGTTGGTTGTGGATGTTCTTGACCCAAAGGTCACAAAGCAGCTGTTTGATCTACCTTGTGAGTCAAAGCTGATTAACAGCATGTATGTGATGGAAAATGACCTTAGCAGAGCAAAGAGGAAGCTATTGGAGGCAAAGGACCTGCATAGGAAGGCAGTGTGTTTACCACATGCACAGGGATTTGCCATATTCCCTCTTCTGCATGTCTTTAAGATGAACTGAAACTTGGTCCTGTCTTGTCAGTTAACTTTTCTGGGTGAGAATATTGCCGACGTCAATTAATATACCGACTCAAATGCCAGATGATCCTAAAAAATCTAGTTTCATCATTCTTCTATTTGATTAAGGTTATTAACAAATCTTTAAATTTGTTCAATCCACAGGCCATTATGTCTCAACGACTGAGGCATGCACCAAAAAAATAAGATTATACTGACTACATCCAAGGTATTTTCCATTTTCACCTTTCAGTTTCTACTACCACTTTGTTGATTCAGTTCAAAATCTCAGAATTGATTTGAAAGTACCATGGCCAAATTGTAATTTTTTGTAGATATTAGCTTATCGGAGTCCTGGATGCCATCACCACCACCACAGAACCGCAGAGGTAATTATGCTATTATTATTTTCTTTTTTAAAAATAATTTTCAAAAGATTGAATATGTTATATATAACAACTTAGTATGCATTTAATTTTGTAACAAGGCTTTTTTAATCACATCATTTGTTAAATTAAATATCATCAGGTGGCATGAGAACATATTTCAGAGAACATATTAGGAGCAGTAACAGTCCATGTTCTATGCTGTCAGTCAGACTGCTGTGACTCTTACATTGAAGCTTTTGTGTAGTATATGATTGCTTTAAGAAATGCTATTTTTTGGATAAAAACATCAGTGTTTACTTCACATTTTTATTATTTTTATATATCCCTTTCATGTTATAGTTTGTACTTTCCCTGTGCCACCCAAAAAATATGGTACGGCCTCCAAAGCTGACACTGCCTCAGGTACACAACACAACATTATAGTATAATTATTTTGGTCATGTCAACATTATTTATTTAAAAGTACTTTTTTCTTTATATATATATATATATATATATATATATATATATATATATATATATATATATATATATATATATATATATATATATATATCTTTTGGAAGTAAAAAATAATTTTTGCTACCAATAATAATTCTTTTTAGGTACAAAAAATAACAATGGGAGCAAGCTGATGAAGAGGGTCCATTCAAAAATGGGTGAGGTCATTAATCTTAATTGTAAACTAAGTGGTTATGGATATTGGCCATTTCATTAATTTGTTTTTGCAATATTAAAAGGAGCATTTCTCCTGCAATCGCTTGGCTTCTAATGGTTAAATGTGTATGTACTTGAGCAATACAAATTAAAAACTTAACTACTCTTATTGTGAGTGTTTGAATGACAGGCATTCTGTGTAAATAACTTTGCTTAAAAATCTTTTATTATGAATTTTCTTATTTTGCTAGTTCCATTTGAAAACTTTTCTGAGGACCTTTTTGCAACTCCACCTACCGCAAAACGTAAGTATACTTGTTTGCAAATATAAATACATAATGTTTGCCAATTTTTATGTCTACTACATTAATTTAAAGTTTAGACTACCTTACAAATTGTAACATTGTGTACATACTGCTAGTAGTGTTTTTTTAAAAAAAAAATTATTTAAATCTTTCATTAGGTACTCGTATAAGTCCATTGGATGACCATGAAATGTCTACACAACCAAGTATGATATTTAATGTAGACCTAACTGTAAATTCAGTTTATTATATCTTGTTGTGCTGTATTAACAGGGCACATTTAACTTATTATGCTGCAATCAGCTGCCTTCTACTAATTTCTAAATTAATCAAATATGAAGTGTAAATTGTATTTCAAAACAAGCATTGATCATTCACCAATGGCTTCTGACTGTGATTCTTGCAATAAACCCAAGACATACATGTACTAACAAAAAATAATTTGCAATATTGTTTTTAAATTAACCATGGAGATATTTTACACTTTATTGTATAATTGGAGAAATTAATGTAAGGTGACAAGAGCACTGTATATGAAGTCAAATGTTCTCTGTTAGTAGTACAACAACGCTATGAGGCAATTTATTTTAACCACCAATTAATTTTTTTTTATATAGGTTCTCAAACAACACAAGTCCTCTCTCCAATTCTTGAACAAAGTAAAAACAATATTCTAATTTAATAATGATACTTCAGTCTTTTAAAGGAAGTATAAGTAGTTATGATTGTAGTGTACAAACAAGAGAATTGAATACCAGTTCAAGACATCAGACACCTTCAGAATAGCCAAAAGTTGCATAATGGTATTTCATTCATTGCTGGTTCAAATTTGATTGCACGTTGTTTTTCCATGACTACAAAGGCACTCCATGGTCTCTGGACTCCACAAGAATCGATACGCCCAAAAGTATGTTGTGATTTGCTAATTGTTATTTGTTGACTCTAAAAGTTCTGCAGAGAAAAATTGCATTTATTTGAGAAATTAATGAGAATTCACTAAGTAAAACAAGACCCCTGTATTTCTGAAAGAAAAAAAAAACTTAATAAAATCTAATTAATTTATCTTAGGTGGTGAATGCAATACAATGATAGACGTTACTGATCTTTATGTATTTATAATCCAAATATGCTTTCATCAGGGACAAAGCAGGCAGGGTGTCATGATTCTGCCCTCGTGTCCTTGATTTTCTCTAGTCTTGAGGCAGGATCATGACAGAATCATGTTTTGTGTGCAAGCACATGGTCTTGTGTTTTGAGCCATGTGCTTGTGTTGTCTCGTCACGTCACCCCGCCCCCTTGTTATCCTCGTCTCGTCATTATTGTCTAGTCAGTTTCACCTGTCCTTGTCTAGTCAGCTTCACCTGTCTTTGTCATTAGTGTCTCCCTATTTAATCCCCTTGTGTTTGCTGTCCTGTGTCGGTACATTGTCTAACTTTGCGTGTTAATCCCTGTGAGTATATTGTCTGAAGACCTGTTTAATCAGTATTGTGAGTTTGTTTCCTGTCAAGTCAGAGTCTTTGTTTGTCATCGTGTCTTAGTCTTGTTATACTCTGCTCCAGTCCTGTTTTACCCCCTCGTGGGTTTTGTTTTCTGTTTTGGTCCAAAATAAATCATTTGAGTGTCATCTGCTGTCTGCGCCTGGGTTCTCCTTCCATCTTCATGATACAGGGGTCGTTTTTTAGAACGACCAAAACGCACCTCAACCCCAGGTAATGGAAAAAACAATACAGATAACTCATGACACAGCATAACATAGATTAATTTTTGGGGAATGGTGAAATTGATACACTTATAATATATATATATATTTACGTGATTACAGCTTCCAGGACAGAGCGCCAAGCAGCCAGGACTCCTCCAGGCAGAAATTCTCAAAGTTAGTATGGACATGCTTATGAGCTGAGTTTATGCCCGTCAAGCTCAGACGGAGCATCAGTTAAAATAACCTATTTAACATATTAATTTTAATGTGTCAATGTAAATTTGGGGTCAGCGTAACTACTTTATACCAATTAATTAGGAGAACCTTTTTTTTAAATTTTTTTATTACATATCGTTTACATGTGTTTTCTACCTTTTTTTTACAGACAAGCAAGACAAATTCCCAATGACAGACAAAAGTAAGTGTCTATTGATTGTTACTAAAATATTTTTCTCGATTTTCCTGAATGTGGAAGTAAATAAAAATGTTCTCCTTGTTGTCCCCTATATATGAGGAGGCAGAGATACTATTTTGTATGGTAATTGATATTAACACAATGCCTTTATTGCAATTAGGATTTCAAAGAAAAGTGTTGACGCTACTTATTGAAATTAAAGAAGAACTGAGAAAAATTGGAAAAAACGTGGAGCCAGACACTGTGTTCCACATGCCAACCTTGGCCACTGAGGAGGATTTCAAAAACCTAGAGAGGCAGTTGGAAAGTGAATATATTATATATATAATATATTTGAACTATAATATTGAATCTATGACTGAACAATGGCTTTTAGCATAAGAGACTATGAGCCAAAAAACCAGCACTTATGGGATTAAGGGCAACAATTGATTACTGTTTTATAAATTAACAGGTTATTTTATTTTTTATTTGGTAATTTTTTTTAATGTTAATATCTTAAGGTTTTTTTTTAATTATTGTTTGTAATATTTTATTGCTCATTTTTATGTTTGGATCTTTTTGTAAATTGTCTAAGTTGTTCATGTTGTTTGTGTAAATAAAACTTTTATATTTGATTTGTTTGGGATGAATTGTCATTTATGAGAATCTGCTATTTTCGAAGTAAAAGGATCCTTTAGCCACATTTTATTGGCTATTACATATGGTTCTTCAATAGCTGTGTAATAGAAGTCTAAACATCACCCAAGAATAGACTAGTCATCAATTAGATTTTCACTGACAGCCCAAATTTAGCCTTGTTTTAGCCTAGACCCATATGTACTGTCTATTAGACGTGTATATGTAGTTGTTCAATAGCCGTCTATTTGATGACTAGTCTATTTTTGGGCTATGGTTAGACGTCTATTAGGCATATAAATGTAGTCGTTCAATAGCCGTCTGTTTAATGACTTGTCTATCCTTGGGCTATGGATAGGTGGTCTATCAGATTTTCACTGACAGCCCAAATTTAGCCTGGTTTTAGCCTAGACGTCTGGGCTGTGTTTTGACGGCTATTAGACGTCTTTTAGACGCAAATTTGCTTGCTGGGAGATCTTTAAGCTCTGTAGTTCAAACTATAGCTACAAATTACTGTTGCTTGCAAAATGGATTAACCATATATTACCCACGTCAGGCCCGGATTGGCCATCTGGCAATTCTGGCACATGCCAGAAGGGCCGGTGTTATTTTCTATTGTTTTGGGCCGAGCTGACCACGTTGCTCTCCTTGATCATTTCAAATTCAATTCACCGCTACTTTTTCCCATGCTTTTTCCCTCTTCCTCGCTATGTTCCTCGCGCTCGCGCCCGCGCCGCTGCTACCGTCTTCTTCTTCTTCGATAGTAGCCTAAGCTACTGTCTGTATACTGCCACCTGCCTTACTGGAGGTCTAGCAACCCAAGTGCAAGCCGCCACTTCACAGACACAGATAGTTGCGTGTTCTGAGTTAACACAATCAGAGTGTAAAAATACGGGATATTTTACGGGAAAATACTTAAACGGGAAGACAGCGGGAAAAGAGCTAAAATACGTGAGAAACCCGGAAAAAACTAGATGGGCCGGCCCATATTTATAGGGGGGTTTCTCCCCCTAGCTACTGGCAAGTGATATGGCAGGACGTGCATGCGGAAGTGATAGGCAGAGGCCCTCCCCTCTGCCCAAAGTAATATGCTCCACGTCAAGAGTACGCAACCAAAAGCGGGGAAAGAGTAAAATAAATGTTGCTAGTATGTCAGTGGCCGATCATTGAAAGAGTAGTGGAGAAGAGCGCGCTGATGCAACGGCTGCTGATTTAATAAGGTAGGTCATGCTTCTTTTTATCATATATATTCTATTGTGGTTTGGTCATGGTGCTTTTTCTTTATTAAGCAGTTGTGTTGTGTGCGTCGTGCCGCCGTGCCATGCTCGTGTGTGTGCGTGTGTTTTTGGCTGCTGTGCCATACTCGTGTGTGCGTGTGTTTTTGGCCGTTGTTCCATGCTAGTGTGTGCTGTGAATGTGTATGGACTAAAGTCTATGCGCCTCAGTCTTATATCATGACGTATGCCTACAGTGTTAAAGTCATTGCTGCTTTGTATGGTGTGTCTCAGTGGGAAAAAATTTCAGATTCTGGGGACGTTTTTTTTAACGTCATCAATTAGTTGGGCCGGTGAAAACCACCAATGCCAGGGCCGAATTTTGGTCCCAGTCCGGCCCTGACCCACGTCTTCCAAGCCACCTGCAATGTAACGCCTCTTTTATTAATTTGTTAAACAATGTTTTTGAAATAAACCTGTTTTTAATTTTCATTGACTAATTATTGCAATGTTCGGACATATTATAGACTGTTAATAGTTAATTATATGCCTATAATTTATTGTAATCGACCTAAATGTTTTAGACAATTTTCAATGAGGAGGAGTAAGCTTCTATGTAATATTTTATTATCCTCACAGCACGTTGATTATGTGCTGTGAAATTGTTGCGTGGCAAATTAATTATAATAGCAGATCAATTTAATAATAAAATTAGCCTCCCCTAATAATGATAATACAATAATACTAATAATAACTTAATACATAAATTGGAAATGCTCAATCATCTTGATATTGATAGCTGATGCTTGTTTTGACAATATCTCTGGATACATGATATCGTCTATAGGCGCAATCCAGGGGTTTATCGCAGATATTTCACACGTATAGTGTGAGCAGTCAAGTCGCAGCTCGACGTTGGGACCGTATAGTGTGAGCACATACATCTTGAACTTTGGCTTTACATCGCATGCGATTTACTCGTTCAGTGTGAGTAGGTATAAATACCTTGCTGAAATCGCACAGACATCGCACAGTGTATACCCGACTTTACGAGGACCCAAGCAATCCAATTGGTTCAAAGCATGTTTTATAGGTAATCGCTTTAGTGCCTGGTTACAAATCAGATATCACTTTATTATATAAGTCTTTTGAACTACATTATAACGACCATTAATTAATATATTTTAACTTGTATGTTTTATATACTATTATATAACCGAAGCTATAGATTGTGAAATTAAACATTTCTCGTTCTTAGTGTTTTTTTAGTTAGCTTAGGTAGTAGCATAGCATAAAGCTATCCGAAATGGTTAGAGATAACGTTTTTCTCACCATCTACGAAATTTTTCGATAAAAAACTTCAATAACAAATATGATACAAGCATAATACTGTTTAAGAATTTATTATGACATGACATGCTTGTATTTAAAACAAATTATATTATGCCTTATTGCCTAATAAGAATGTCGCAAAACAAACCTAAACATTTTATTTCTTTAACTATATACATAATCAGGATAAAAATAAAAGATTATTACATGAATTAAAGTTTGATTGATTACATTAAGAATCGCAAGAACAGCTTTAGATCAGGCATACTACTGTACTGGGGTCCTAAGCTGGGACTCATCACTTCACCACACCGGACAGTTGATCATAGCTGTACAGGCGGGTTTTTTATTTCTCATCTCCATAAATATATCTAGTAATAAAGCTAAGGCAAGGGCTAGAAATACATTTTTGCAAATACGTTCTCGTTATCATGGAGAGCGCAGTTCATGGTTGCATAGCAACGACAGACGCCACGGGAGCACAATCGCTTGTGGAAAGGAGAAAGCGCCGCGATTTTTAGACGTGTGAATGGCGTCTTATTCAGGATAAACTGAGAATCTATTTGGTTTAAAATGGTTTTTGTTTTGTTTAAAATGGAGATCACGATAACATACATCAGACAACTACACAGAATAACATGTTCTAGTCTATTTAAAAAAAATTAATTAATTTTTTAATTCAAACACTTTTAAAACTAATTAATTCAGTGTCTCATTCATAAATACCTGTTTAATTAATGGATGATTCACCGTATTTGAATGAATCTCTGGAGTTTTCTTGAATAAATGATTCAATGAAAAAAAATCTAACAGTCGATTTTTGCTGGAGTAATAATGTAATCAACATCTTTATTTGAATAGACTCCTTTTACTTTAGCCATTTTATTGGTTATTGCTTAAAATTGGCAAGAATAAAAGGTAGAAATATTAATTCTTCAAGTTTTTGTCCTTTTTTTCTTTACAAAACAAGAATCTATAAGAACCGGATTCGATAATCAGAATCGCTTTAATGATGAAAACTATGACTCTTGTTCACCTCACGGTTCACGGATGACCGGGGCGAGCAGTGCTGCATATACCGCTCTACAGCTTACGATGCAGACATCAGACTAAAGCCCAATGATCTGGCTAAAGGAAACAGTTAAAACGTATTTATTGATGGATTTGTTTCTTAAAGAAAAGACCTAACTGCTTTTCCCCACTGTTTTCCACTCTGTTACAGGCTGCCAGGAAGAATCCTTCTCTACTGTGGATCTACATTGTTGCTGTTCCTTTTTTATCACTGTTCTCCTGGAGTTATTTCTGGTGTCATTAAACTATCTTAACTTGAATTGTGTCTGTTCATTATAGAGACAGTTACACACACAAAATTAAATTGTGTCTGTTCATTATAGAGACAGTTACACACACAAAATTAAGAAGATATTTTTCAATGTCATTATAGCCCACTTTTTTTCATATTAGATACTCAAGTAACCCCGGTGCTGTATATCACCATAGACATTGAGGGGGAGAAGTTCTATATTATACGTCAATAATAATAATAATAGCAATAATATGTCAATAATTAGAAATGGCCAAACTTTCCCCTCAATGTTGGAAATTCTTGCTCTGCTTTGTTTTTAGGATGACAAAAAGGTTTAAAAGTTACACTTTAGGCTACTTTGGGCTGGTCTATCTTAGCCCAGCAAGCAATAGCTGTCATTTCAACGTCCCGGTTAAATATAGACCCAATATAGTCCGGCTATATGTAGGCCACTTCTAGCCTAAATAACTATAAATCTGGTTATATGTCATTTTTTCTAAAATAATTAGCGAGATGGTAGATATTACATCATGCTATCAAAGTCATTTGAAATTACAAAGTGTTTGGCTTCATTTATTTGGCATGTTATATGTGTACTCTGTGCGTAGATGCGATCTAGCTCTCTAGACAGGCTATTTCCAAGCAAGTAAAAGTCGTCATTTCACCGTTTCTGTTTTCCCCGATATAGTCCGTAACCCACTAGTCAAAATAACCTTGAATTTGTATACATGTCGTTTTGGCCACAATAAATTACGAAATTTATGAAATTACATCATGGGAGCAAATGCAACAGTGATTACAAGTTGTTTAGTTTAATTTCTTTCACGTTATTCATAGTCTATGCATAGTCACGATTTAGCTCCTTGTCAGACCGACTATTTTTAGGCCACTTTGAGTCCAAAGTAAAAATAAAATAAAAAAAGTTTAAGGCCAGGTAGTGCATAAGATGGCTGTTATCCAATCCCATCATGTTTGCAACAAGATGCCATTCATGACATGGTCTTTTTTAGCCAAGATTTAGCTCTGAATTGAACGGGCTATACCTAGTCTACTTTTAGCCAACACTTTTGTAAACATTTTAATTAGCATTATCTTCGCTGTCACATAACATTCAAAGTTATATAGACATTCGACGATAATATTGTATTATCTTTTATTTTAAGTTCTATAAAAATTCAATTTAAATTCCCAAGCGCTAGATGGCACAAGCGAAGCCCTACCGAGATATGACTACAACATGGAATAGGCTACTGGTGACCATAGACTGACGCACGACAAGATCTCGCGGTAAGGATTTCCGCCATTTTCAAATGTATTTTCCACGAGACAGCAGTCGGAGAGCAAAGTGTGAGCTGAAAACCTTTCTACTTCAAACTTGTAAGTATGTGTGTACGTTTTTAATTGTTCATTTTTTAAGTCTGCTACATTATTAGTCATAATGTGTCGGTACCGTGACATTTTAGCGTTAACATAGGAGATTAATTTTCCTGTCCAACAAGTTACCTAATTTACACGTGTAAAGTTACTGCAACTGTGTGCCCTTATAATTTATTTTTATAATTTATGTGGGCATGGAACTATGAAACGTTGTTTTATTATTACAAAAGATAGGCTACAAATATATTTTAGTTTTTAGATAAATAACTTATATGAAATATGAGTTTTTGATTTAAGTTAATTTTTCAAAGTGCTTTTAATCTTGATTTAAAAGAATTAAGAGATTCAGCATGCCTGCAGTATTATGTGAATTTGTTCCAGATATGTGGTGCATAAAAACTGAATGTTACTTCAAGTTTAGTTTTGACTCTGGAGACAGAAAAGTAGCTGGCTACTGTCCCAGATGACCTGAGAGGTCTGTTCTGGATGTTTCATAATGCATCAGAAAATGTTAAATTTATTTCAGCCTTAAAACATTCAATGCTTTTAAAACCAGCAGTGGTATTTTGAAATCATTTCTTTGACAAACAGTAGCCAGTGTAACCTCTGAACTGTCGTGATGTGATCCACTTTATTGGATTTAAAGACACTATGTTTATCGTAAATTATTTTGCACAGTAATAAATATACAGAACAGAACATTTGTCAATGATTAATATCGAATGTCTTGTTACCAAAATAATTTAAAAAAAAATGTTTGTTTAACAGCATAAAGAATCCCATACAGGATTGGAACCACGTGAAGGTGAGTAAATGATTACATGACTTCTTTATTTAGGGAATTACCTATTTAATTTTCTTTATATGTTCATTAGAGATAATTGGGTAAGTGATAAAAAGTATCTAAAATTGAGGGAATAACTAAAAGTAGCCTATGTTTTTAAATGAATATAAACTTTTTCACCTTCATTATAATTAAAAACATAATGTATATTTCATTTTCAAATATGATAGTACTCAAACATGTCTTGGGATATCAGTGTTACATAGTCAATTGTAATGTTATTTTTATTATCATATTCAACAGTTATGGATCCCAAATACCTAAGAGAATGGTGTCGATTGAGAGAACGAGTTAATGCTCTCGCTGCATCAAGTGGCAGCTTGGATGAATATCTAGATTTGGATGTAAATATTTACATTTATTCATTTAGCTGACGAAGGCGACTTACAATTGCTATATAGGTCGCACGCCTCTGGAGCAACTAGGGGTTAAGTGTCTTACAGTGGATTCGAACCCGGGTCTCTCACACCAAAGGGATGTGTCTTATCCACTGCGCCATCACCACCCCTACAAATTTACAAGGAGATGTATCGGGGGATGATACATTAATACAAGGAGATGTATCTGGGGAGGGTCCATCAACACAAGGACATTTGTCTGAGGAGGGTCCATCTTTGATTGTAGCTGCAGAAGAGGGTCCATCAAATTTAAACTATGGATACAAGGAAACTGTTGATTCCAGTGACTCTAATACAGAGCTTGATTATTCTGATTCTGATGACACACCATCATTACACAAAGATTTGGCTGAATGGGCAACAACAACAAATCAAACACATGCTGCACTAAATAAGCTGCTGGGAATATTGAGAACACATGGACATACACTTCCAAAAGACAGCAGAACACTGCTTCAAACCCCTTCTGGACTTGAAATTAAGAATGTATTTGGTGGCCAGTACACATACCATGGCTTAGAGCCGGGCATTCTCCAGTTCCTTTCACAAAACACATGGTTTACAGGCACTGTAGACCTTACTATCAATATAGATGCTCTGCCAATATTCAAGTCCAGTAAAACACATTTTTGGCCTATTCTAGCTAAATTTTCTAATTTTGAGCCATTTCTGGTTGATCTCTATTATGGAAATAGCAAGCCCGAGCCTGTTCATGACTATCTTCGTGATTTAATAGCAGAATTGCAGGTGCTTATGTGTAATGGTGTCCTCCACAAAACCACAGTGCACAAAGTAACTCTGCGGGCATTCGTATGTGATGCTCCAGCAAGAGCTTTTCTAAAGTGCATCAAAAGCCATAATGCCTTGCACGGATGTGAGCGTTGTCTTTCAGTGGCCACATCAGTTGAGGGCAGGGTTGTCCACTTAAATACAGCGTCTTGTGAGAAACTCACTGATGATAAATTCAATCAGTTGCAGTATCCTAACCATCAGAAGGAACTTACACCTCTAGCCAAAATCGGAATCAACTGTGTCACACAATTTCCTCTTGACCACATGCACCTCATTTTTCTCGGAGCTGTGAAAAGATTACTTACTTTTTTGTTGCGAGGCCCAGTTATTTGCAGGTTGCAAAAAGGGCAGACTGAAAAAATCAGCAATAAGTTGGTAAAACTGAAAGGAGCTATGTCTGCAGAGTTTGCCAGGCAGCCAAGATCTCTGACCGAACTTGATCGCTGGAAAGCAACTGAACTTCGGCAATTTCTGCTGTACACAGGACCACTTGTGTTGCAGGATGTTCTGTCTCAGGACCATTACCATCACTTCCTGTCATTAACAATTGGTATGTCTATTCTCTTGGATGATGATGATGCCAGAAGAGGACACTACCTGGAATATGCCCAAGACCTGCTGGAACACTTTGTGGATACCTGTTCTGAACTGTATGGGGAAACTTTCCCAACATACAACATCCACTCCATCAAACACATTGCTGATGATGTTTTTAACTACAAGTGCTCTTTGAACGAGTTATCCTGATTTCCGTTTGAGAACCGTTTGTTGCCCAGGTCACTAAAAGATTGGCTGAAAAAGCAAATACACTGGAACACATGAAGCTTCCGAGGCGCAAACCGTACTCCATATCGGCCAAGGCACCAAATCACTGATATTTGATTTGTTTGGGATGAATTGTCATTTATGAGAATCTGCTATTTTCGAAGTAAAAGGATCCTTTAGCCACATTTTATTGGCTATTACAAATGGTTCTTCAATAGCTGTGTAATTGATGACTAGTCCATTCTTGGGTGATGTTTAGACGTCTATTCGATTTTCACTGACGGCCCAAATTTAGCCTTGTTTTAGCCTAGACCCATATGTACTGTCTATTAAACGTGTATATGTAGTCGTTCAATAGCCGTCTATTTGATGACTAGTCTATTTTTGGGCTATGGTTAGACGTCTATTAGGCATATATATGTAGTCGTTCAATAGCCGTCTATTTAATGACTAGTCTATCCTTGGGCTATGGATAGACGTCTATCAGATTTTCACTGACAGCCCAAATTTAGCCTTGTTTTAGCCTAGACGTCTGGGCTGTGTTTTGACGGCTATTAGACGTCTTTTAGACGCAAATTTGGTTGCTGGGAGTGGTCTAATAGCGACCATCCAAAATAGATAGCCAATCAAATCAAAGTAGGCGGGGTTTCCTGTTCACAGAAGCAGAGCACGTTATTCCAACAGTTTAACATTGAAAGAGTGCGAGCACTGCGAGGTGAGATGAAAGTTGCAAATCATTTAATATTAGTCAACTGTTTTACGATAAATGCCTGACAGTTATGTCCAGTGATGCAAACTACTCGACTTTTTCTTCTTGAATATAGCCATTTTGAGGGATGAAAGTTGCATGTGTTCAGTATCGATGCTATTTTATTAATGAAAGTCGCAAGGGCAGCGATGACTACAGTTTCTGTGATACTGAGTGTGCAGCGCGATCTCCGCTCTTTGAGTGCAAATGATGTGTGTGTGTGTGTGTGTGCGTGCGTGTGTCTGTGTCTGTTCGTGCGTGCTTCAATAAAAGCAGCGCATGTGTCTAATGTAAAGGAGTAGCCAGAAAGGTTCGACCCAAATAAATAAAGGTCCTATAAAGCCCATGCAGAGCGGAAGGGATTTACAGCTTTGCGTCGTTCAAACATCGGCCGAAGATCATTTGCGATCATATGCCGACGTTGCGGCGACATATTGCCGATTAGCAAACGCTCTCTGAGCGACATCGTCCCGATGGAACTTTGTACATCGGGCCGACATCGGCCAGACGTACGTGTGCTATCTGTGTACTGTTATATGTTGGCATTAATTCAGTGTTTGTAATGCGAATACTAAAGGTTGTGTGGGAAAAAAAGTAGAAAACTTGTCTAAGTCTGTGAAATAAACTGTTAAAAGGGATTTGATGATCACTAGTGTGAGTGTACGTTATTCTGTGTTGTCATCATTCAGTTTGGATTTGATCTTTAATGTAGGCTACTTTTAAAAAAAATTACAAAGCAGCTGATATTACAATAGCGACAGGAAAAAGCTAGAGATAGTGATGGGAAGTCCGGCTCTTTTCAAAGAATCGGCTTTTAGAGCGGCTTGTTCGCGAACGACACACCAACACTGCCGAGGTGCTTTCACCCCAAAATGGCGGAAGCGTAGCGCTGCTGCTGGGCGCGTTTGTTGCAATGGAACGGTCTATTGAGTTTCGCCTCTTGTTCTTCTATAGCCTACTCTTTGGCTTTGTTCCAGCCGAAGACTTCGGAAGTGACTTAGTAGGCATATATGTGCCCCTCGGCGGATAAGAAGATAAAAAAAATACATTTGTGCAAAATTGACTTCATTTGTTTAATATATGCTTTTTGGAAATGTGATTTCTAAGAAATGTGTTTTTGCACTATTGTAAAACATTTCTTGAATAAAAAAAGATAAAAAATACACAGTAGGCTATTCGTAACATTGATGTTTTTGTCTAACGTTGTATTTGAGGATTTAAACAATAAAGATAACAATAATAATAAAATACAGTTTAATGTATTTGTCTCATGTAATGTGTGCTCGTCGGCCGGCGGCAATCTGAAATGAAATGAAGCCCATTCACGGCCATAGTTACATGTCCCCCCACCCCCACCCCCACCCCGGAATAACTACAAGTGCACACGCTTTGTAACAGCTTATGTGGCGCGTCTCTTATGGGAGTTGTAGTTTTAAAGTATATTGGTATATTTCTCACAATTAAAGAAGTTAAAATTGTAAAATTTTGGATACACCCTGTGTTTTTTTGGGATGGGGAACACACTGGTGTTATCAGATTTCAAAAATGTAATCGTTAAATAGGTGAAATAGCTTATTTCCATATTTGACAGTGCTTACAGTGGGTAAACCTTGGTGACCATATCTACATGACAGCAGAGGCCCAGAGCTTTCTATAAATGCTGGTCTTGTGTTTAGCACCTTCTGTTGCTAAATTACAAACCAAGATGGACTGGGTTCAAGGTTCAGAGGTCTATATTTCAAAGCAGGAGTAATGTATCCTCTTCAGACTGAAATATGTTACTCTTCAGGTTGAGACCTTTCCAACGATGTGTTTGCTATAGTCCCAGAACAACGTTTTAAGTTTTACTTATCATGGTTTGCAGATGATCCACTTTGGGCGATAGCCTCCTTTATTGTCCCCAGAGGAATATTTACCTTGCCGTCAAATGCTTCACACATAACACGTGACTTATTGTTTTATCATACAGCTGACATATACTTAAAAAAAAAACATAAATAAAGTGATATGTAGTCAGTCTGAAGCACATCACACAACAACAATCTATGGCTCATCTTTCACAAACAGTGACAAGAGCAACACCCATTTGCATTGCATCATGCAGCTATTACACAACCAACCTCAAACAACATTATTTAAAGTTTTAATTGAGGTAGGCTCAAATTGTGCTATAGTTTAGAAATATTAAGTTTAGATTGGAGTACCCATATCTTCTGCCAGAGGATAAGAGCTCATACTTGGTATGGAGAATAAAGATGGATCAGACCACATTCTTTATGCTTGCCTGGAGAGACTGGTTTCTATTCTTCTCCACAACCTTTGACAGTCATATTAAAATACTCTGTAATGCAGCCTTGTATAACATTAAACCCTCTGATTCATTGTGAGTGTTTGCTCTAAATGATAACACCCACTTTCGACACGGGCCTTCCAGCCAAAGGTGTTGTCCATATACACCCCAAGGTGCCTGTAGGAGCAGAGCTGATGGATTGGTTCATCATTTATGACTTCTGATACCTTCTGACCCATGTCAAGACCCTTTCATCAACTTGTGAAATGGTTGAATAAGATGTGTGAGTTGTGTCTGTAGGCTGTAAGCTGAGAAGAAGTGTGCCAAAAATACCAAAACACATGTTGTATACTGTATGTACACTAACCCTAACCCATAAATTGAAATTTAAAAAAAAGTAATTCATTTAAATTTTAAAACAACTAATAATGCAGTGTGATTTTAAATCAAAGTCCCACCCATAAATATGCTCATGTTTTTTCCCCTTTAGTCTCTGCTATTAACATTTATCAATCACAAAATTTGAAAATCAACCACAAAATTGCTTTTTTAAATAACTATGCATGAAAAAAGAAATACTTCACTTTTTATAGTTTTTTTTGTTTTGTTTTTTCACAACAGTACAAGTTACAACAAATCCAAATTAATCAAACAAGCCATTAGGCTGTATTTTTAAACACTCAACTGTAGTTTTTTTATATAGTATATAAGGCAAATCAAAGTGCTTAGGTCAGGAAACGCAGTTATTAAAGCAAATCTTGAAGTAATTCAATGACACTTCCCTATTAAACATCCAAATTCAGAAAAATTGGTTTGTGTGTGTATATAATAACCACTATAGTGTCTATAATTAAGTCACATTTTCAAGTTTTGGGCCAGTTTTTGCATTTGTTGAACCTCTATGTACCTTCACTGCACATTAGAAGCAGCTGAATAAGTCCTGTCAAGGATGCTTTCAGAGACCTTCTGTAGCAGGTGAGTTAATGCAAGAGTCCAAATTCAGAAGAAAATGGGGTTGTGTGTCCATGTAAAACTGTCAGAAAACTCAGATTTGCCACAGCAGATGACATCAGTGGAATTATGTTTATTATTAATAGTACAATACACATATTTACACCTTCCAGTAAACTTTCCAGCACATAGTTTTGTTCTACCATAAACAGAAGAGGACTATTGGAAAAACAGTTACTTAAATTAATTTCAGTTTGTATAACTACATTCATTATTATTGTTGTAATGTAACATGTAGATATGATAATTACTATTATTCAAGCATATCTGACTTACAAACAGTGTTTCCTCTATGTTGATTTGACCGTGGTGGCACCCCACAGCAAAATTTCTGCCCCCCATTGAATCAGAAATAGGGCTGCATTGTTAGAGTGCAAGTCGGAGAATAGCGCAGACATACTTCACACCGCAAGCAGGTACGCGCGTCACTTAGCAGAAAAAGGAAAAAGAGATGCTGTTCGGATGATAAACAAGTTGAGATTGTGTGTGTACTTCCTTGAGAACAATAAGTCGTATAACTTATGTTGTAAGTTCATTTAAGCCTGGTCTTGTACATTTTAATTAAGTTAAAGCTGCAGTCAGCAAGTCTGGCAGATTGAGTGGATTTAGGCAAAATTTAGAATGTTTACAACTCTCATGCCCCTCCCCCACTATCAGCTAAATACCCTCTTACCGAGTTCGTGTTCGTCAGTGAGTGTGCACCAGATTTTCTGTGAACGCCCCCGTCTCATCAGCATCCATCAACACCATGCAGTATTAGGTATGCTGCCCTGGCTAATCTACCGATAGATTGCAATTGCTAACGTCATTTATACTCTAAATGAGCTTACTTAATTTGTTAGTGTCCGAGGAAATTGAAAATTTTCCACCATCACTCGTCGTTACTGTGCGAACTTCAGCCGTGTGCATGTGATTGTAATGTGCGCGAGGGGTGGCGTGTGCACAACCTGTGATTGACAGTCAGATCTCACACCCCCCTGTGCTGATTGGACCCGATGATACGGGAGCGGTGGATTTTTGCAAAACAAATAACACGCTCCAGAAGGGTAGGTGGAGTTAGAAGCTCGGGTTTTTTTCTAAAACACTTTATTAATGTTGTTCTGTCGGATTATAATGTCGATTTCACTGAATATGATCAAAAAAATGTTGCCAACGGCAGCTTTAACTGGTGATTTTTTTGGACCTGCCCCCACTACTAAAAACAAACAAACAAAAGAAACACTGACAAATATAAGAAATCAAACCAAAAGTGAGTTAATGGTCATTTATCACTTCGAGAGCTCCTCAAACTGACAGTCCTCAATCTGACAGTTCAGAATCACTGTCGTATCCATCCCAATCATTCTGGAAGTCCATATTTGTACCAGTCAAAACTTGAGCATAACAGTCTCTTGCATGCTTCATCATTTTGGTGACTTCTTTCTTCTTTCTCAAAGTTAAGCTGAGGAAACCCTTGATCCCTTCTTCATTTAGAGCCCACAGCTCACCTTATGGGAGTAAAACAAAAAAATTACAATGTAGAGTATAGTATTACAACACATTACTTAAATACGTACTTTGCAATACCTCACTGGAAAGCTGGGATGACATTTCCTTGAGTGTGTCTGCACGAGTGTAGAGAGATTTTCAATGCTTTGCCATCTCAGAAAGAACAATCTTCTTCTCCTCCTCAAGTCTCCTTATTGCCATCACAACATCAAATGCCTTCCTCTTGGTTTTCAAATCTACAGCGTCTGGGATACAGTTGTGGAAAATAAGTAAATTGTAAGTATGATTATTTTTCAAATAATATTTGAGATAATCTGGGATAAGGCATAATTGGTTTTGTGCTACTATGTGAATCAAACAAAATTGTCAACAGATTTGTGTACATACCAGCATGTGAAAGTTGCCATGGCCAAACTGTCTCGTCAGAGAGAATGATGTCAAAGACGATTATTTCTGTATCTGGAACCATACTGTTGTATTTTTCAACGACAGAGCTAAGAATGGCCTTCTCCTCTCTGATTTTGCGCCGAATCCGGGCCCCACCTTTGCTGCCATCGGTGTCTTTGTAAAGGCGCTGGGACCTTCTTTTAATGCTGGCCACCAGCACCTCCATTCTACTGGCCACCGCGTCAAGATCGGCATTCCTTTGGGATGTTGTTGCTGAGAAGAAAAGAAGTGTATAAGGAGTGTAACATTTCACTTACATTTTCATGGCAGTAACTGAAACGAGCTAAGTCTCAGTGTAACACAGAACGCCACAGGGAAGTCATAAGGATTATCCCTCTTTGCTTCATTTTTTTTTCTTTATTAAAAAAAAGCTCCTGGAGGAAGGACAGGTGAGTCTCAATAATCATTTCATATTTATTAGCGTGTATGGGATCCGCTAACTGCAAGAAATGTCGGAAACACTTTATTTTACGGTGTCCTTGTTACATATGTTACATGAACTTAAAATAGAAATAACAATAAATTATGCATAATTACATGTAACTAACCCTCAACCAAATCCCAATCCTACCCTAACCCTATAGTAAGTACATATAGTTATGTAAAGACTCTGGGGCGGATCTAATCCGTGGGGAATTTGCATATCATAATTAATAATTAATAATTGGTAATTAATAATTATTCATACATGTTTGGATTAGATCAGTCTTACATGTTAATAAAACTCCCGATAAGGGATGATATGTCATTTTGCCTGCATGCATGTCTGTGTATCCTTGCACTTAACCACAAGTTGATTGCAATTAACTACACGGACAACGTCTTACAAAACAGGCTAAATTAATTAGCTCAATTGTCAGACTAATATCTGTGGGAATCCACAATATCATCTTACTTTATAGGATTTCAGGAAAAGCAATTCTGTGGCCACAAGAATTGGGTTTCCTGCCCTATAAACACATACTCTTTAAAGTATCTTTAATTTGTAAGCTTGTTGCTATAAGATCTTTTGGCACTTAAGGGACTTAAATGAGCAAAAAGGCAGTACATCAATCAGATGAATATAATGAATTTAATAAGGCAGAACTACTTATGTATTTACTACGGTTACATGGGATATATGTATTTACAAACATAATAAACAACAATACACGATAAGGCATCGATGAACGAGAAATGCATAGAGTGTGGACAAAGGAAACACGTGTGAGAGGGGAAGGGACAGAGAGAGAGAGAGAGAGAGAGAGAGAGCATTGGCAACATTCCCCTGACAGTTCCCTGCCTGTGACAACACGAAAACATCATCTTAATGCTTCTTAGAAGCTCTATAAAGAGATATACTTAAGTTTCTGGGTCTCTCTGTGTCGCGGCATTCCTGCGCGTGCGTGAGCGGAGTCCTTTAGGAAGCGTCACTGGGTGCTGCTTGGCGCGCGTTGAACGGAGTTTCCAAGTCTTTGGGGTAACATTACCAAAGGAAAATAGTTCGGCTAAGTTTGTTTCACTTTGTGGAAGTGAACAGAGTCGACTACGGAAAACAAAACTTTGACTAACAAAGAAAAGAAATAAAGATCTCTACGGGGAAATCACGCGGAGTTAACGTCACATCTTCGCATGGCTGGTGAAGAAGCGTGTGTGCGTCTCTCGCCACGTGGTCACGTGCGCGTGTTTCTCCTTCAAAACGAGCGCGCGCTCGTTTAAAGGTCCCTTGTAGATGGATTCGCTGAAGAGATATGTCACGCGGTGTTCTTTTCACTCGTCGATTGGAATTAAACACGGAGACTTATCTAAGACTGAAAAACACAAACTAAACTACAAACAAAAAAAGAAAGGCGAAGAGCTCGCCCGGAGACGAGACCTTACATTATGACAGTCGAAGTAACAGAGGGCGAGCGGAGGGGGGAAGCGTCATTTATCACCTTGGAGAAATCCGGCCTCTTTCTGTTGACTTGGCCAATTAGAGGGTTGGAATTTCACAGGCGGGACTTTGGTTTTTATTGCTCTTTGTATAAGAGAGAGACATTTGAAACCGACGAAATTAGGGTGTTTAAGAGCAGAATCTTCACAATTCTTATAATACTAATGTGTCACAAGTTTAGCAAAATGTAATGTCAATTAACAAATGGGGAATGAAGATTGGAGTTTATCGAGACCAAACTTGCCACAAATGGATTTGGTTAAACATTAGTTGGCCAAGTTTAAAACATTATCGCATTAGAGTTGTCGAGAAACATAGACCAAACCACAAAAAGGCAACTCATGAAATAGGGAACTTAGATACATTGTTCATACAATTCTCAAGTGGATATATAATAGCATATATATATATGAATACAGGATTCATTTCTCCTCCTTGGTTAGAATTCAGAGAGGGTGGCAGTTCTGTGAACATTCCTTTGGGTCGTAAACGCCGTTATCTAAGAACACCAGTGATGTTAGTTTTGGTCTCTTTTCACTCCAAAGATGGAAAGCATAGTAAACTATATCTTACTGGATATTACTGTACGTATTCTGATTGATCACACCGAAAGCATTCTGGAGGTGTCCAGAACTATGTGTACAAGTTATGGGAATAGACAGTTATATTTAAAATGCATAATGAAGGTATTTATAATTCACTTTAAGCTACGATAAAATCATAGTCATTCCAATGTGACATGGGCAAATGGACACACATAAAAACACATTGAATATATCTGGTTAAATGTCTTTTAAAGAAAAGAAGTTTCTTTTCGCTTTGGAATCCACTTCCTTTGGGACATTCCGATCAGTCATAAAATGTCTTGTAATCGGACACCACACTCTGTCCTGAGTGTGGTCTTCACTGGTGGGGGAATGTGTGTGTGTGTGTGTGTGTGTTTGTGTGTGTGTGTTTGGGTTAATTTACATTCAGAGATTTTTGGTCTTTAGCCGGATGTATTTAGTTATTCAGATTCACCCACTTAGCCCAGTCCCTACAGTCCCCCTTTTTGTCTGATGAAGTCCCTGTGTGGACTTAATCGGACAACAATCATCACAATGGACGGATGACAGGTGAATCATGATGATCGGGTAGCAGGTGCTCTCAGGCTGAGGCTGAGGGCTCAGCTTGATTAAGTTCGACGCAGCCTCCAGCGTGGTACCCTCTTCCTGAGGGTCCCGTGGGCTTGGCGATAGATGTTCGCGCCTCGTTGAGCCTCTTGTGCAGGATGACTGTCGAGCGTCTGGGTGTGGTTGATAGAGGTACCCAGCGTAGGGTCGGCCGCAATCCAGGATTGGACAGCAGGTGTGGTGGTTAAGTAGGGCAGTTGAGACAAAGCTTGGAGGGCTGTGTCGATAGGATAAATGTCAATCTGCAGCCTGCAGATTCCGTCAGTGTTGTCTCCGAGGAAGGGTTTGTTAGGGCAGAGATAGTGAGTGTCTTTGGTCAATGTGCATACGTACGGGTTCGGAGCTAAAGACAGCTTTGTGTAGCTGTCGTTGAAGACGACCACGTCCGGCGTGCGGATCTTGATGTGAGTGTTACTTTTCAAAATCTGACATTGACAATGTTCTTGAGCCGGTAGATTCGGCTTGGCTCTATGATGGGCGAGTTCAGGAGCAAAACCCACTTCTCTCTGCTTGGGGTTGACGCAGAGTGGGCTGGCACTACCCAGCGAGTAGGCAAGGTGTATTTGTAGAGAGTCAGCTGGTGTGGTGATGGCGGAAGCCAGCACGGTTTGCACAAGGCTTAAGGGTATCAGGTGCGGTGGAATTCTACCCATGGCTAGGCTGTCAATGGAGGAGTTCACCTCCAGCAGCGTGTCTGTCATCAGGGCTGTAACCAGCTGAGTTTGAGCAAAGTCATTCTGGAAGACCGTAAACAGCCGTTTCATGGAGTTCACTGTCTGGGTCAGCCGAACGCTGTGGGTGTTGAAAATTACCACAGTTCCCTTTAATGTCTTGTCGATGGTCTGCAGGGATGCACTCTGTGTTGGGAGTTGCTCTGTTATCTGTGGAATCTCAGTCTGAATTTCGGCTGCATGCCGACTCACGTTGGCTAGGTTTACTGCATTCATGCTGGACATACAAGTGTTAAACAGAGTTCAGACGGCAGTGCGGCGGCGGTTGTGGCCACCTGGCTCCACTGGCGTGACAGTCATTTTCTCAAGTTCGTTGAGCATGTGCTCGACATCGGCCTCAGCGTGAGTGAGGGCGTATTCTGTCCATCGGCCCCTACCCAGCTGTATTGTGTTCTGTAGGCGTTGCGAGGATCAGGTGGCACATACACTTTCTGAGTGCGGGTCCGGCAGAAAAGGAGTCCTGGTTGTTCCCTTAGGACGATGCCTGATGCCGGACCTGGTGAGATGTCCGATTGCGGCTGCTCTCTGGTTGGCTGGAGGCACAGCAGCATCCTGGTAAAAGTGAAAGGGAGAGAGAAAGAGAAAGGGAGGAAAAATTTCAGCAAGTGTCGTCCTTGGTTGGCTAGGACAGTCTTTCCGCTTTTGAGGACGCCGGTATGCCACTTGGTTCGGTGTCTTGCAAGTGTCTCTGGTGCTGCGGTGTGCAGCACATGGTGCGTCATGGGCATACATTGGCATGACCCCCCTTTTGCACTGTGGCACCACAAGCTGTGGCGCAGTGATGGCATCAGGTGCAGAACGCTGAATGTTGTCTTGTGCACGCAGCATGTGCCGGTAGACGTCGGTTGTCTGGGGCATTGGTTGTCGGTGGGTGCAGACGGCGTTCGTGGGTGGTTGGAGGGGTATGAGAGGTGGTTTCTCATAGTGTCCATTGTTTGTCATAGTCTTTGGTAAGCTGGAACGTTAAGGTCAGGTTAAGCAGAGGCTCTGTGACATTTTGTCGCACTTGTGGTGAGACTAATGCATGACCCTAAAAGTTCAGAACCAAGGTTTAATGGGTTCGCTAGGAATGTAGCATAAAGCTATGCGTTTCACGTGTATCTAGCTAGTGAAGTGTGTCTTGTATCCTTATCTTAGCTGTGGATGTTAGGAGGCTAAGACTTATGTTGGTTCCGATAGTATTTCCTGGAAAGGGCCTATCCGAGATTAAATAAATGACTTAAGATGGTTCTTATGACTAAATTATTTCTCTGGACTTTGTAGTGGTTCACTACGGCTTGACGAAGTGAATGATAGGGGGAACAAGGACAGCTTTCCTATTCAAATTATGCTTATTATCAATCCTCAGGACTATAGTTATGCCCTAGTAATCGTTGAAATTACTTGTGTTGCAGGGTCATAAAAATTAGTGCACTTGTTGAAAACAAACAAAATCACAAATAAAGGTGTCTCTGTTTCCTTTCTGGGCCCTATGGGAAATGGAACCACATTCCAACAAGAGAGGAAATGGAATTGAATCATATAGATGACCGAAAAGACAAGGTAATAGCTGACTGCTATTATTATTAAAGTAAAAATAAAAATAAAACGTGGGTGAGTGGTCAAAACAGTGGGAATGATCTGAATGTGAGAATTGTCAGTAGCACTAGTGACTAAACTTTGAATTCGCTTGGACCAACACTCCATGGTGGGTTACAGCGGTTGCGTGTTCACGACCACTCTGTGTGTCCCTTCAAAGGTTTAGTCAACCTGCTGATGAAAATTCTCATTACTATACAGATTCTTCTCTAGCTACACATTTTACATGTACTTAAGCTTAAGTTTAATTGGCGATTTAGCCTACAGTGCTCAGCAAGGCCTATGCCTAAACTAGTGAAGGTGAACTTTAGCTGAGCAGAATTGAAAGTACGGAAAGTGAAGAATTACAAACCCTAACTGGGGTTAAAGAAAGTATTCTAGAATACTTTGGGCTGTATAAACAGCAGCTGTAATTAAGGCTTAAAGTAAATGATGCTAACTGCTAACTGTAGAAGTTATTATTTAGCTTAGCCTAAGCGGGATGGATGTTAGGTTAGGTTAGCCTAGCCTAAGCTAGATGGATGCTAGGTTAGGTTAGCTTAGCCTAAGCTGGATGGATGGATGCTAGGTTAGGTTAGCTTAGCCTAAGCTGGATGGACGCTAGGTTAGGTTAGCTTAGCCACCTAGGCTGGTTTGTTTACAAAGTGACATCACGAGTTAGCACTTCCTGTGACAAGTCATTGTCATGGGAACCAGAGCATGTCAGAACAATTCGACAGTACCTGAAGAATGTCTGCACCTTTTAACTGGTTAAAAGGGTTATAAGGGGGCGCCTATACTTTAAAGTCTTTTGAGAACTTGACGTTAAATTAAGTAAAGTGCGACTGTGTTTTGGCATTTGCTAGTTTTACTCATGTAACTCTTCTCTTTACTTTACACAACTTATTCTATTTGTTTACCGAGTAAGGAAATAGATTTGCTGTAAGTCAAAGGTTGTCTAAGCATCTATAGTTACGTCCCTCTCATGCACAAATGCTGGCTCTTCAGCGAGTGAACAGTTTTGATCGCTAGGTAGCTTTCTGCTTGTAGATGCAGCTAAAATTATTAGGTGAATTACATCAATCTAACAATAATTTGTAAGGCCTTTACATTGTAGAAAGGGGAGCATCACCCAGGTCTACGTATATATAACACTGTCCTGAGCTTCCTTTGTCAGAAACAGGTTTAGCAATACTGCAATTTGGATTTCTTTAACCAAAGCAGGATAGATATCGGTACAGTTTACAAGCTGCTGAGATGAGATTTTTTTTTTTGTCAAACAGACTTACGCTTTACTGCTGAACTTACTTATATTAGTTGGAAATCTAAGACTCTTTCACTTACAGTAGAGATGTCAATTCCAGCTTTTGTTTTATCTGCATTTAGACAAGCCAGCAACCAGTGATCAAAATGCTTATCGCATGTTGTGTTCCGTTTGGATCGCAATGATCAAATGCACACCTGTAGGTTTACAGTAGTTTCAACTCAGGTGGTTTTCCTACACTATGGCGTCAAGGTGACGTATGCCTTATTTGGAGCTAGTGTTTCCTGTAATGGATGGATGGATCCGAATGGATCCTCTCTGGGAAGCCATAGATGCAGAAATATCTGTCCCACAGCTGGCGAGCTACTTGCTTGGCTGATTGGTTCCTGCATGCAAAGGCGTGTGCCATCTTAGTGAAATGGTCTGTAATCACCAACACATCAACACTTCCACCACGGCAGTCCTCTCCAGACCAAAAGTCTATACACACCAGCTCTAGAGGCTTGGTTGTCTTAACACTCTCGAGCGGGGCTCTTGCTTCTGGTTCAGGCGTCTTGCTCACTACGTAGCGCTTACAGCACCTGACAAGCTCTCGAACATCTCGCTCCATGCCTACCCAAAAGAATCTTTCCCTGGTCAAGTGAAGTGTTCTGGCCTGGCCCTGATGACCAGCATCGTCATGTACTCCCTGCAGGACTTGTTGGGTGAGTGAAGCTGGGACGACGTACTGCCAACGCTTCTTTCCTGTTAGCTGGTCTTTGCACACACGATACAAAACCCCATCCAACATTTTCAATCTTTCCCACTGTTTAAGACTCTTCAGGATCTTTAACGAATCTTTTGTCCTCTCACGTCTTGATGGCCTCCTGCCATGGGAGACATAGGAAAGAACTCGAGCCAAAACAGGATCTTCTGATTGTTTATCCTGAAGCTCTTTCAGTGTAAATATAGGCAGCACACTTTGACCAGCTGGAACCAAATTGTGCACATCCTGAGCCAGCCAATAATGCACTTTTCCCTTTGGCCCTGCATTCCACTCTACTTGGTTCATCAGTATGGCCGACACTTCATCTGAGGAGAACGAGAAACCATTTTGCCCTTGGTCAGAGAACGGAAGTTCGACACTCTGACACTTAGCGCTGATTCTGAAAGCGTGCTGTACTACGTCTTCTTTAAAGTGATTGGCCTCCTCCAACAGTCTCGCGTAAGGTTCTGTTACCAACCTCCGACTTGCACGTCCTTGGACAAAGGGTTGTCGACTCATGGCATCTGCCACCACGTTCTTTTTCCCGGGGATGTACTGGATACTAAAGTCGTATGGTGCCAACTTGGCGACCCACCTCTGCTCACACGCATCGAGCTTTGCCTTCGTCAAGATGTAAGTTAACGGATTATTATCTGTCCAGACGGCGAATGAATGGCCTTTCAGCCAATGGCTGAACTTGTCGCAGACCGACCACTTTAAAGCCAGGAACTGTGAGCAGGTGAGCAGGGTAATTGCTTTGGGCACGCGAAAGGGCCTTACTAGCGAAAGCGACAGGACGTGCTCTAGTTTCGCCTTCCGTGACTTGAGAAAGTACAGCGCCCAATCCATCCAAAGAGGCGTCTGTTGACAGGATGAATGGCCGGTTGAAGTCTGGGTGTGCAAGCACCACGGACTCCAAAAGGGCTGACTTTAGCTGATTGAAGGAGTCACGCTGTTCCCTCTTCCAATCGCATGGGTTCAGCTTCCTGAAGGCAGATGGCTTTGTTTCATTATTCTTTTGTCCCCTTGGTGCAGCAGTCAGTGCGAACAAGGGTTTAGCTATGCTAGAGCAGTTCTGTATGAATTGCTGATAAAACATGACCATACCCAGGAACGACTTTATCTTTTTTTGAGACGGCGTAACCCCGTCTTCCATCATAAGGTCCGTTTCCGTTATCGATGTAATGGCTTGAACTTTGTCAGGGTCAGCCATTACCCCTCTCTCATCAATCACATGACCTAGGAACCGTACACTCCGACGTAACAGGTGGCACTTTTTCGGGGCAAGTTTTAGACCATGGGTTCTCAGGCGGCTGAACACCAGCTCAAGCCTCTCCATCATCACACTCTCATTTGGTGCAAATACTAGAAGGTCGTCTAGGTAACAGAGTATGGTAAGAAAGTTCTGGTCCCCAAATATGCCCATCATAAGACGCATAAAACTTGCAGGACTGTTGCACAAACCTTGAGGGAGCCGATTGAACTCGTAGAGTCCCATTGGTGTTGTAAACGCAGTGAATGTTTTATCTTCCTCCGCCATCTCTATATTGTAGAATCCTGAGGTAAGATCCATAGCACTGAATATGGCATTCCCGCCAAGCGCAGCTAGACAATCTGCCTGGTGTGGCACAGGATGGGCATCTTTAGTGGTGCGGGCATTCAGCCATCGGTAGTCGACACAAATGCGTGGATCTCCACTTTTCTTCCAGACGAGCACCAGCGGGGAGGCCCACTCACTAGAGGCTTTACGAATTATCTCAAGCTCCTCCATTTCTGAAAGAACATGTCTGAGCTTGTGGTAATGTGCTGGTGGCACACGTCTGTAAGGCAGTCTAAAGGGTCGACTATCTGCAAGATGCATTCGATGAGAGAAATCCTTCGCTTTGCCACAGTCTAGTGAGAGTGAGTCTAGTGAGTCTAGTTTACTCTTTGAGAAGACATCCTCATATTTGCATATCAACTGGACAAGTTGCTCCTTCCAATGCGGTGACACCTCGCAAGACTCAACATCAAGGTCACTTAGACCGAGTTTACTCAGTCTATTGCAAGGACTTGAATCAGAGAGCCTGCTGTCAGCGACTGAAACACCTGTAGTTTGGTTCGTAACTTTCAGCTCATAACTGGCTAGATGCTCGGGACCGATGTCCAAGTCCTCCAAAGCTACACAAGGGAATACGTCAGCCAACTTGGTGTTCCTCCGCAATGTTATGGGCTTGTCTGTAGCATTCAGCACCTTGACTGGCACCCATCTGTCATCACTCATGGATGCTACCACCCGCCCAATGACAATGTTCTTATGTGGCTGTGACTTTGCAGGTTCAACAAGGACAGCACTTCCCTCAGAAACAGGTACGGTAGCAGGTAGCCGTCCCCAGACGAGGTGTTCTTGCTGAGGACACAGCACTATGGCTTGGGTGAGCTTAGCCGTTCCTATCTTGCTGGGCATTTCAATGCCTTTCCACCTGTGGAGGCCAGACAACATGTCCAAAAACTGCATAATATCTTCATTTCCTGAACTCTCAGGTCGATTTAGGACACGCCAATACCCGTGTGTACTCTTCATCTGGCTGATTATGTATTTGATAACATTAGTGCCCAAGATCATTTCGTCTCGCTGACCAGGAACGACAAGAGTAGGAACACTAACCGCATGTCCATACACTTCCATTTCAAGCTGGTAAATACTCTCAGGCTGAATGCTGACACCACCGCAACCAACAAGGACAATATCGGGGTGCATTTCACTGGGTGCAAACACAACTCCTGCACTCTTCAGCTTGCGTTCGGCCTCCACATTCATGGTACAGGCCATGGACCCACTGTCAAGCAGTGCACGTAATGTAACTTGGGCCCCTGAAACAACAACATCGGTGTAAAAAAGGCTGTCAGCTCTTTCCAACTTCATTACATTTTGATATAGGACACTTTTATCAGGAATTGCTTTGCAGCTTTCTTCGTACATCAAAAGATCATCTTTCCTGCTGAGGGTTTCGTTTTTCCCGCTCACATACTCCCCTCCCCAATGCGAGCAGGATAGTTTTCCGGAGTGTGAGACGCCATATTCGGCCGGGGAGCTGGTTCTGTAACGTTAGGACAGTCTTTACGCTGGTGTCCAACCCTCATGCAGATAAGGCACCGCCTCTCTCGCATACAGTGTGAGCGAGTGGAGTGCGCTGTGTCCCCACAGATGCGACAAGGCGGAATGCGAGCTCCATGTGTTTGGAAGGGCCTTGAAGGACTATGTGCCGGCCGACTAGTCCGTTCAAGCACTCTCTCTAACATGCTGAGGACACGTTCTAATGCATCAGGATTGACTGCATCACCTGTCTTAGAATGGCTACTTTGAGTGCATGCTGCGACATTGATAGCAGTGATTTCACTTTCCACAACCTCAACGCTAGGGACTGCGGTAGCAGTAGATACTTGAAGGGTGCGAGGCATAACTGTACTGGGAACTCTGCAAGACTGGCTTTCCCTCTGATGTTCATCAATAGCCTCTTGTATCTCTTCGACTGACCATTTGCTCATAGGCTTGCATTTAAACACACTGGACAGTTCTGGGTCAGGGCAGTTTCGTATGAACATCATGGCCACTTCTGCACTCATGTTCTCCATGTTACCACCACTACGTTCTAAGTGACCATTGGCTCGTTCAGCTGCGGAGTTCAATCTCACCCAATATTCTACGGGGCTTTCCTTAGCTTTAGGCTGTGTTGCGTAGAAATCTGCCAATGGCAAAAGTGACACAGGGTGATCACTAAAGTAGTGTCTCAACATGTCATAAATTTTCTCAACACTAGCCGGACTAGAAGAAGCTGTGCTTTTTAGTCCCACTTTGATTATATTTTTAGCCCTTCCTAGGAGGTGACTCATCACTGTGTCGGCTTTTTCCACTTCGGGGCAACTGCTTTTCTGCAAGTACAGTTCCATAACATCTATCCACTCTTGGACTGTATACTTGTCACTCTTGTCTCCTTTGAACATGGGTGGTTCTTTGATGTCAGACCTCACTATAAAGTTGACTTTGGGGGATTCAGGTTGGAGCACATTCTTGGTTAGCTCTGATGGACTTGTGGGTAACGGGTTGACTACACTCTGACTGGCTAGCAAATGGCTGATTATGGACTCACCAATCTGACTACCCAGCTCTCCTATTAACTCTCGTAGCTGCTGTGTGACGTTGGGGCTGGGATCAGATGGAGTGGAACATGTTGGCTGTGCTAACTCTGGATTAGGATTTATTTCTGGCTCTGACAAAGTACTTGGGAATAACAGTTTTGGTAGGGCCCCTGTATTCTCTCTCACACTATACAGTCCTCTACCCCTCCCAGCTAATGGAGTGAATATATCAGAAGTGTCTCGACCTCTTCCCGCCATTTTGAATAGTAAGACAAAAATGAAACCCAAATGAATTAACACAAATTTGTGAAATATGTAAATATGCAGTGGTTACATATCTGCAAAACACTCACTGAAAATATCGAATTTTAGAAGGACTCAGTCTTCAAAGGAATGTAAATGTGAATGTCAACGTCCAATATGTACAAATGTCCGATATGCGTATGTGTGTAAAGTGTACGACACAGTATGGAATTAAGTGGAACTTCACGGTGGATGGGTGAGCGTGTGTGCAAATGTCCGAATAACGTCACTTGAATATCCGCTGCGTAGATCCTCTGGTCACGTGGAACAGCACACGTCACAGCACACTGCTTGACCCCAGCGATCGGCTGCAGCTGACCAAGTGGATCCGGGTCACGGCACCAGTTTTATGTAGCAGACTTCAAATGGCAACCTCCGGACACCACAGAAACACGACCACACAATGACTGGGATGATGGACACATGGAATTTATTCACCTTTAACAGAGTAGTGAGTCAATAATTAGTATACAGACATCGGATGGCCTACTCTCTCATTCCTCTGCTTCCCCGTTCGCATACACTATGCGTCTGCCCGCGAACACTTTAACAAGGGCAATACATATCATTTAATGTGTAAATGTCGATGCTGAATTATCCCACATAACAGGACTGCACACACAGAAAACATAAATGAAACATATTTGTAAAAGTTAACATACAAATATGTTGTAAATTCTCAGAAATGTACTAATAAATGTACTATAAACTCTTTTAAGTGCATCAGATTCTGATTATTGAACTACTGTGTGTATAATAACGTTTTTTTTTCCCACAACCACAGTCTCATTGCATGAAAATATACCTCAAGGCAATTAGTATGAAGGTAGTTGAACATATACTGAGGCACACAACCGTCAAATTAAGTTCACAAATTACATAACAAACACTCAAATTAATAATCACAAATTGAAACATACCTTTAACAGAGTAGTGAGTCAATAATTAGTATACAGACATCGGATGGCCTACTCTCTCATTCCTGTATTGAAATATGCACGTGAAAATGAAGCGCTTATTTTAACACGGTAAAAGAGCCACTTTCAAGGAAAATCAGATAATCACACTGATACACAATATGACATAAACTCTTAACAACGTTTCAACATCATAAATATAGTGATTAGATTACAAGAAAACAGTAAATGCAAGACTAATACGAGAGAGAAAATCTCCCGCTGTTTCCCTGTTCGCATACACTATGCGTCTGCGCGCGAACGCTTAAAGGAGAAGCGATATATAATTTCCTTCGGTGTCCCCAGTAATTAAGGCCCCACATACAACAAATAATAGGAACTCCCAATCGGAACTATTGAGAATAGTACATTGAACACAAGTTTTGCTGAAGTTAACAGTTTAAACTACATTTCTCCTTGCACATAAAAAAATATATAAAATTAAACTCAAATGTCTAAATTGACCGGCTACACCAGCTGGATTCTCATACTTTCCAGGTCCTGAAGTTGGCTTTCCAGGCGTTTTGTGGCCTTCAAATAACAAAAAAAGGAAACGAAAGAAAAATGTTATACCTACAAAAATATACAATAGAAGGTATTTACAATATAAGAAAATAACAATACTCATCTCTACCTTCTGATATCGGCAGGCAAGTGAAGCAGCCAAGTTATTAAACTTTTGCTGATTCCAGCGCATGGCCATCAGTGTAAGCATGTCTTGCTGCAAAAAAATAATAAAAAAATACATGAATCTGTGTTGTACCACATTTCCCTCACTGGCTACAATTTTCTTGTAACACTTTCAATCTAAGTAGTGCAGTGTGTGGTTACCTTACCTGCTTTGGACATGTGCTTCGTGATCACAGCAATCCTAGAGAGGAAGGCGTTACACTGCTCAACCTCCTCCCCAAGTGTCAATCCGACCCCTTGCTTCTTCTTCTTCTTCTTCTTCTTTTCTATCATGGCGGATTGCAAGCAACTTAAGGTGCATACCGCCACCTACTGTTCATGAGTGTGTAGCAACATTGTTTTACATCTATTAAATTCTATTTTTTAATTTTGTATTCTGAAGATAAATAAATAATGCTTTCCTTAATCTATAAATATCTTTTATATTTCCTTTATTTCCCAATAATCCTTTAAGACTCCATTCTTGGCCTGTCCTTTCAACTACTCTTCTCAATTTCTCCCTTTCAGGTTCATATGTTTTACAGTTCATCAATACATGTTCTATATTTTCTATCTCTCTACATCCTTCACATTTATCATTATTTTTCCTCCCTATTAAATATAAATTGTCATTTAAATAAGTATGACCTACTCTTAATCTGATCATTATTATTTCTTCCCTTCGGTTTCTCTCATTAATATTTCTCTTTACTACTGACTTTTGTACTTTATATAATCTTCTTCCTTTTTTATCTTCATTCCACCTTTTTTGCCAATTTTCAATTTCTTTCCTCTTAATAAATGATTTTCCTTCCCCTTTCCCTAAAGGAATTGTAATTGCTATTGCCTCCTCTAAAGCCCTTTTTGCTAATTTGTCTGCCTTTTCATTTCCCTTTACCCCTTCATGTGCTGGTACCCAACAAAACCAAATATCAATGCCGCCCCTGTATAATCTAAATAAACTGTGCTGAATTTCTAATACTAAATCTTTCCTATTATTTCCTTCTCCCTGAATACTTTCTAAAGCTGCTTTGGAATCCGTGCATATCACCACCCTATCTGGTCTAACCTCCTCAACCCATTGCAAACTCAATATAACTGCCACCATCTCTGCTGTGAAAACTGATAGTTGATCTGACATTCTTTTAGAAATGTGTATTTTGAACTCAGGAATATATATTCCCATTCCCACACACCCTTTTAAATTCTTAGACCCATCTGAATATATTTTAAGGTAATTATAATAAGAGTTTCTTAAATATATGTCAGTCTGTATCCCTATTTCGTTTAAATTCCATTCATTTTTCATTTTAAGAAGTCTCATGTCTACATTTATCTCAGGAAATAACCATGGAGGAACAACACTAATTGGATTACATTGTGCTATTTCCTTATCCTCTAATCCAAACTCTTTAATCAATTTGCTTATAACCCATCCAAATCCATTACCATGGAACTTTGAATGTTCCCAACAAGTTTTTAGAATTGTTGAAGTTACATTTTCATCCATACTACTTTTAATTTTCATCCAATATACTAAACCTAATTTCATTCTTCTCATTTCCAGTGGAGTTTCTCCAGTCTCTACTAAAAGAGCATTGATAGGTGTTGTTTTCACTGCTCCTGTACATATACGTAAAGCTCTACTCTGTAATCTATCTATCCTTTGTAGTGTTGTTTTAGCTGCTGCTCCATAAATAAAACTGCCATAATCTATTATTGATCTCATAAGAGCCCTGTATATGTTTAATAATGACTGTCTATCTGCACCCCAGTTATTTCCAGCCACAGCCTTTAAGAGATTTATAACTTTCTTACATTTAGTTTCCAAGTTATCTATATGCGTTTTCCATGTATAAGAGCTATCTAACCATAGTCCTAGGTATTTAAATTCTGTAACCCTTTCCAACGTCTGTCCATATAATGTCATTGTTCCTATATCAATATTTCTCTTATTTGTGAATACCATAAAACAAGACTTGTTTGCTGATAATTTAAAACCCCATTCATAAGACCATTTTTCTACTTTATTAATTGTTTTCTTAATATTTCCTACTACATGTTTTATATTCTTTCCTCTCATCCATATGGCCCCATCATCTGCAAATAATGCAGATTTAATACATTTGTCAGTATCTGAAAAGATGTCATTAATCATGATATTAAATAAAATTGGACTTATTACACTACCTTGAGGTATTCCATTTTCCACATTGAATTCTTTTGAATAATCGTTCCCCATCTTCACCCTTATTTTTCTATCCATCAAAAAATTTGCTATCCAATTATACATCTTCCCACCTATTCCCATCTGCTTTATTTTTATAAGTAACCCTTCTCTCCATAATGAATCATATGCTTTTTCTATATCAAAAAATACTACAACCATTATCTCCTTCATTTTTAACGCTTTCTCTATATCATTACTGACTCTAATTAATGCATCCATTGTTGATCTCCCTATTCTAAATCCACACTGGTATCCATTAATTAATTTCTTATGTTCAAGAACAAACCCTACTGACCACTATTTTCTCCACCCATTTACTTAAATGAGAAGTTAAAGCTATTGGTCTGTAATTATTTGGACTGATTGGATCTTTCCCTGGTTTATTAAATGGTAAAATTGTTGCCCTTTTCCAACTATTTGGTATTGTACCTTCTTTCCATATTTTATTGAATAATTTTAATATTAATTCCAATGTAACTTCCGGTATCTGCCGAAACATAGCATAGCATAATTGGTCCTCCCCTGGAGCTGAATATCCTGTCCCTTTCAATACTGTTTTAATTTCTTTCACAGTTATATTCATGTCTAATGTTGATGTACATTTTTTACATTTTCCCAATATATTTTTATGCTTTCCAAGTTTTTGTAGCTTCTGCCTTCTATGAATGTCTGTTAGATGATCACCATTATGAACTGCAGCAAATGTCTCGCCTAATAAATCTGCCTTTTCTTTATTTAAAACTACTATCTCCTGTTCTCTAGCTAAAGCTGGTATTTTAACATCATCCCTTTTCCCCGTCATTTTCCTAAACATTGACCAAACATTCTTTAATTTTATTTCTGAACCTATTGAGGAACAATACTCTCTCCATGTTTTCTTTTTTGCTTCCTTAATAGTTTTACGAACCATTGCTCTTTTCCTTTTATATTCAATAAGATTTTCGGTTGTTAAATTTTTCTGTAATATTTTAAATGCCTTATTACGCTCCTTAACCACTTTGCTACATTCATCATTCCACCAAGGCACTACATTTTTCTTACCTTTTATGATTTTTTTCCTTGGTATGCTATAACTTGCTGCATTTAAAATATGTTCTGTTATCTCCCTTGCACACTCTTCAATGTTGCCTTTTAAGGTAACCATATGACTGGTTTCCTCACATTTAATTTTAAATTTTTGCCAATTAGCTTTATTAAAGCACCATCTTGTTAATATAAAATCTTCTTGCCTGTTTATATTGTCATCAATTATTGTACTTACTGGAAAATGATCACTTTTCCTATTGTAGACTCCCAGTTGACATTCCATTTACATGAACTAACCAGACAATCAGATATTAATGTGATATCAAGACATGAAACTGTATTTTTATGTATATTTACTCTTGTACCTTTTCCATTATTAAGACAAACTAATGACCTTTCATCCATTATTTCTTCCACTATGCTACCATTATGATCTGTCTTCCTTCTACCCCAAAGACTATTGTGGGCATTAAAATCACCACACCATATTTCTCTTCTATGTATTTTCCCCGCCATCTCCCTAAATATATCACTTTCAAGATTTTTACATGGATTATAATAATTAATAATTTTAATATTTCCATATTTTCTTACATTAAATATTTCTATAATAACACATTCTAATTCTTTATTCATGAGATTTTTCTCATAAGCTATTCCATCTTTAATAAAAATAGCACATCCTCCTCCACTACCATTACTTCTATCCTGTCTTTCTACGCTATATCCAGGAATCTTAAATTCTAAATTAGGTTTTAACCATGTTTCTTGAACGCATATTATATCTGGAATTATTTCTAATTCATAAACAAACTTTTTAAATTCTTGTCCATTGGCAATTAAACTTCTGGCATTCCATTGAAGTACCGACCCCTTGCTGGTAAGCTCCACTCCATTTAACCTATTGAAGAAAATACTTAAAAGCTGCCAACATACCTTTGCAGGTGTTTAGGGACAGTTAATAACATGGTAATGTTTTCTTACCTCTCATTTAAAATCATGGGCTTAGGAATGAAACACTGAGAGGAATGCTTTCATGCTCAGAAGGTGCTGGAGCTCCGGGCAGCTTTTTGTCACTTTGTTGAGGTAGGGCCAGTACTTGCAGGTTACATCCATGGCAAAAAAGCTTATTGACTTATTTGCCAGCTTGTTCTGCAGGTAGAGGGGATAAGCATATATTTCTCCCCTGAACATGTTGAGAGCGCCGAGAAAAACTCCATGTCGACAGACCGCAAGCTCAAGTCACTCCTCATCAATTTTACTAGAGGATCTCTGAGAAGTTTCCCTGGCAGCTGACCACTCCCCTCCACAGACACCTCTTCCAGAGACCTACAACATGGAAAAAGGTTGATATAAAAAGTCAGGACTCACCCAAACAATGTCAACTGTAAAATGTTATTGGTGGTGTTTTTAGAAATATTATACAACAAGTTTACATGGTTGGTGTTGGAATGAATGTAATCCACAAATGTTTCTACTTCATCATCTTTTGCAATGAAGATGCCATCAAATAAGGCTTATTCTTCAGATCTAAATGAAAGAAAGGTACACATTGACCTTCAATATGACCCAGCAAAGGTTACTTTAACAACACTGCAAATTAAACACATTTTGTAAGTACCTTGCTGCGTTCTTAAAGCGGTAGTGCTTGCGATTTCCATCCACAGAAACAGCAGGCATGTCTGGGGTGCATGCAGGACAGATAAAATGCTCCTCCCTGCAGATCTTATCCACTTCAAATCTAACAGCCTCCGACTCCAAAAAGCTTTTTCTGAAGCTGTCTGCTGTGATCTTCCCAGTCTGTTTCAGAACAGTAAAACATGTCAACATAATTCACAGTTAAGTTAACTAAAGTTAATATGGTCAAAGGTGACACCAAATCCTCCTGCATCGAGCGTCCACAGGCAGCCGCTCAGCCCAGTGCATCATTGGAAATCTTTTGGCTCTTTGTATGTCACGGACAAAAAACATCACGACCAAAGTCCCCCCAAAAAAAGACAAGTTCCACAGCAAACTTAACTAATGTCTTTATGGACCTATTTGTTTTTTTCTGAATGCAAACTGCATGCCTAGGATGTGACATCACTACTTGATCTTATACACAGGTCTAATGTTTTGAGTGATTGAGTTGATAAATTGCTCCAATACTTTTGTACATTTAGTGTACGAATTTAGATTTTTTACTTAGTGGTAGTTTTTACACAAAGACTTTGAATCTTAGATGATGTTCTATCAATGTATCGAGTATAGCTGAATCACTGTTTTGATTTCATCAACATGCTCCAATTATAATAATCAATGTGTTTATAATGTCACCATAGTAATTCTGCGATACACATCAATACTAGTACTAGTTGTTAGTGATTCCCACCACTCATACTCACATGGCCAAAGCGGACAGTTCGTTGATCAAGCATTCTTAAGAATGCTTGGCAGGACAGTCCTGGTGCTGCCATATTCAATTCTTCATAAGAACAAAAAACATCTGTAGCGTACACCGTGGAAAAGTGAAGGGTAGCAGGCCAGTAGTCATTACGGACTAAGTCATCCACTCCAGCGCTCCATGTGGCTTTGCATGCCTCACATTAAATCTCAGGCATACTGAGATCATATCGTCCTGGAAAAATCAGGAAAAGTAGCCTACATTACTATCATCTATCAGGACTGAAAATCCTGCCCAGCGCAGACTACTATAGGGACCGTTTGAATAGAAATAGATCAGGACACATTTACAAAGCCGATAGCACAGCCTTGTTTTTTATTTTATTCAAATAGGACAATGAAAAGTGGCGGGAAGCGAGTGGGAGAGCCCTATGGGGTGGAATCAGGTTAGAGTCCAACCCAGGTCCCTATGGGCACTTTGCCCAGAATGTGATATTGACGCTAAAGCCACTTGATGTGGAATGTTCCCTTAAGTTCATTTTATTCTTACCATTCATTGTAACCACAGCAACAACTTTTCCTGTGTTGACACTGAACGTTCCCGGAGAACAACTACATATTTTTTTGGGCATCTCCAACGGCACAATACACACTGAAAGACACATCATATGCAGGGATTAAAGACATACATCATCCTATGTACTAACTGGGAAGTATTCTGCAATCATTTTCTTTTTTCATTAATGATTTGAAAAGCTTTAAAGATAAAAGGTCATTAAGTGTGTTTCAGAGAAAATACTCAAAAAATTCCTGTGAAGCCTATTATACTGTAAAGTTATTTAAATAAACTGAGAATGGGACTAGGGCTGCACAATATATAATTGCACTTTTTCTGACAGATAAAGCGATTACCATTTCCAATACGATTTTTGAATGTCTATGATTTGATTCAGTTCAATATTCCAAATGTCTCTTTAATTTGTGCCACCCCTGATAGGTAAGCACAGCCAGTGTACAAGACTAACACCCACTGACCGACTGAAGTTCACCAATCAGAATTTTTGTCCCCTTCACCCACTACGCACACCCACCAACCAGAAGTTGCACAGTCAAGGAGGATGACGTGAATATAAAAGTCAAATGTCACAAATGATATTTGAAGATTTTACCATTAGGCAGTTTCGTTGGATCATATTGCAATTACGATTGCAATAATTGTGCAGCCCTAAATAAGACACTCAAAGAAATACAGCTTACCACACTAGGAAAAAGACCTCTCAACGACACAGGTTGTTGGCGGCAATGGCTGAAAGAATCCAGCTATTGTTGCATCCCTGTTGTGGAAGACATGGTTTCGGTGTATACTGACTGTCACAGTGTTGGGTTTGTGTTCCCCTGATGTCCACTAGATGTCCTCCTTTCCCACGGTGTCCTTCACTTATGAACTACATTTCCCACAATCCTTTGTCTCATCATTGCACTCAGCTGTTCCTTATCACTGATCATTCCAATCAGCCAATTCCCCATTATCATTGTCGATTCCCTGTGTATATAACCCTGTCTGTTTCAGTATGTGTCACGGAGTCCTTGTTATTGTCCCCACACTTCCGTTTACTATTCGAGTCGGTTCGTTGTGTATGTCTTCTTGTTATTGGATTGCCTTTTCTGGATTTTGACCTTTGCCTGGACTGTTGTGAGTACGGATTACCCTTTAAATAAAGACCGCTATTGGATCACTGAATTCCTTGTGTGTGCTTGTCGTGACACTGACATCACAATCAGCACAGAAGAATGGTTGTGGTCGACAGTCACGACAACGGACAGCAGCTGGACTGCTGCCACATTGTTGGCAGATCTGAGTGTTCACATTTTGTTGTGCCACCATGGTATTCACCAGACAGGGTCTCTCTTTCTCCCACCTCTCTGAGAGGAGACTTTTTCGAGTAGACCAGTCTGAGGAAGCTCGTGGTGGTGCTGGTGCCGTTTCCTGATCATCCAAGTCATCACCCTGTGATTGGTTTAGCTCTTCAAGGAAAGTCTCTGTTAAAATAGTACATCAAATTTAAAAACAATTTTCTACACTATCAAAGTGTGCAACATGTTGTCGGTTATTTTGTCGCAAAAACATGTAATTTACATTCTAATTATTAGAATCTATTAACATAATGAACTAATAGACACAAAATAAAGAACATACCAACAGTATCAGGAGGACAGTGGTTGGTTATCTCAAAGCTGTTGTCCAACATCCTTGTATGAGAACCAGTCTTACGACTGTAGCTGTGACTAGCTGTAGCAAAAAATAAAACCCAAATTAACCTTTGCAGCATTACAATTCCATACATTTTTACAATTTCATTTTATTCTACACAATGATACATACTTTTATTGGCCCAATTTCGTTGTCTATACCACTTTGGATGATCATGCGTATGTAATAAAAACCTTGTATCTCATACCAGACACATGACTGATTCATGTATTCAATCCCAAGTGGTAAAACAATCTATATCTCCGTTTTAAATATATGTGAAAAATCACAGGAGTACTCCTTTAAGTAATATGACTGAAAAAAGAAAACTGACCCGTTTGGTTACGGGATGATCTCGGTCTGTCATAGACAACATTTCCATCACTGTCTCTCTTCAGCCACCTGACAGGTTGATGGCTAGTGGATGGTGCTGCCTCCTGGACAGGTTGATGGCTAGTGGATGGTGCTGCCTCCTGTTCTCCCGGCATCTTATTGATGAAATCTTCCAAGATCTGGAGTTCATAATTTAATTTAGAATGTTCAACAAGCTCATTAAGGACCTGTTTGAAATTGCAAGTGTCACTCATGATGAACAAGGACAAACAAGACAACACTAAAGGGATAGGGAGGAAGAGCAAAAGAGCAAGAACAACAGAGAATCAGACAGACTAACAACAATTAACTAGACAAAAGTGGCTCTTAAAAGTACCTTTGTTTTTGCTTTGTAACAAAGCTGAGGTTTTGAAGTAAATGATGAAGGGACTAGGGAACCTGTTGAGAAGGGAAAGATAATAAATTCAGATTTGAAGATCATGCTACATACAACTACATAACTACTAAGTAACTGAAAGTTTTAAGAATTTGAGAAAATGTTGGTCTAGTTTGCCCATGCTTTGGGCTGTGGTGGGGAGGTCTGTGGGTGCTTATAGTAATATTAGGCCAGAATACTGTAGGGCTGGATGTTGCCTATAAACTCATAATACAATAACTCACTAGGTATGGACTGATCTTGACACTCATGTCTGATATTGATACCAACCATTCAAAATGCCAGTTTGGCTGATAATCAGTGCCATTTTTTAATCTGTTTATGTTATTAATTATACTTTTGTATTAACAAGGAAACACATTTCTTTAACTTTTCCCCTGTGATCATTTTAATTAAAAAGTTCCCTCAGCAGTCATAGTAGTTTAGAACACTAGCATATAATTAACACTGATTTAATTTGTTAATGTGCTTTTTTATTTTCATGTCTATGCTTTAATAGCAGACACATACCGTAATTCCTCAAATAAAAACCGGGGCCTTTATTTACCTGAACTGCAGAAGGTAACCGGCTTTTATTTGAAGCAGGCTTTTATTAGAGGCAGGCCTTTATTTCTAATTCCATCTTTTTCATAAATAATAGGATCGGGCCGATAGACGATGCAATCATCTATCGCGATGGCTGACAGACATCACTATGTTGATAGCATCGCGATCCCCCCGCCCGCCTTGTTTTCATGGTGACGCGTCATGCTTGGCACGCACGTGATTCACCACACCCAAAATAGCGCTGTATGACAGATGTAGCACTTTTTTTTCTAAATATTAACAAACTTGAACTTCCAAACTCCGATTCTCAAATACATGTAGGAGAGTTTGTTGTGTCGTTTAAAAACCTTTAACGTTATAAATGATCTTAATCTGTAACGTAAGATGTTTGTTTGGGCCGCAGTCCAGAGATTCCTGTCTGTTGGACTTATTACAGCACGTGAATTCATCAGTTTCTCACGAAATACATTAAAGTAAGTGGCCGTGAACTGGGAAAAGAACAGAGTACTGTGATATGAATAAAACCCCTCGGCAAATATACTGAATGAATTGTTATTGCCGCTTCAATAGACACTATTGTGTATTTTACAAACTATAAATGTATTGTTCTTCAATAAATTAAGTGTATTTAAATGTCTGAAAACCTAAAATAAACATGATGTGGTTAAAAACACTAAATAGTTGTGATATACGGTATGACAAGCGCTGAAAGCTCAGCGTGAAAGCACAGTTTGAATCTGGCAGTTATGTCGTGACAGAGCAGGCCGACATCGATGATGAGATGTAGAGGAAAATATCTAGTGGAAAATGAGTATGTTACGTTATGTCATTATATGAAAGGCACAGGAGATTACCTATCAAAACTAAATTTTCCCCGGCCTTTATTTGTCTGTGTTGACCCCGCCCCCGGCCACTATTAGAGGCCCGGCGTTTAATTGACTACCGGTTTTTATTTGAGGAATTACGGTAAGTTACACCGACTAGCATGTGTATTGTCGCTACTCGATCCGTACCGGAAACACGATCTGTACTGCGCATCTGCGAAAACGCATCTCCTTCCTGTCTGATGTCGAAACAATTTACGGCAGTTGTTGTTCGACACCATGATGTCTATGTTCGACACTACCCGATCCGTATCGTAACCATCGACAGTAAAAGATCGTAACTGATGCCCCTTAACTGACTTTTATTTATCCTTTGTCATTTTATTTATTTAATTTTAACTTTAATTTATTTTCTTCTCCCTAAAGTTGTGTTATTCTGCGTGCTCCGTTTCCTGTTAACACTCGTCAATTCTGTTTAAGCCAGTTATTGTTGTCAATTTTACATACAGATGTGTATGTAGCCTCCTCTACAGAAGTAATATTGTAATATATTGTAATATTTACAATATTACTACATGTAATATTTCATTTTGTAAAAGTTTGTTCTACTTATTGCAGCATGCTTTAACAAATGTCTGCACTCAAGAAAACACACAGAAACATTTATTTATTAATGAATGAATTCATCCATACCTACATCCATCCATCTATCATCTATCCCTCCCTCCCTCCATCTCTCCTCCCCTCCCTCCATCCCTCCTCCCTTCCCTCCATCCCTCCTCCCTTCCCATCATCCCTCCTCCCTCCCTCACACACTCGCTCTCTCACACGCTCTCTCGCTCGCTCTCTCTCTCACACACACACACTTCCTCAATCCATCACACCCTCTCACTCGCTCTCACACACGCTCTCGCTCTCCATCCCTCACACACACACACACACACACACACACACACAAACACACACACACGCTCTCGCTCTCCCTCCCTCATGCACACGCTCTCCATCCCTCCCTCACACACAGACACGCTCTCACTGTCACACGCTCTCTCTCTCTCACACTCACTCTCTTGCTCTCACACGCTCGCTCTTACACTCACACACGCTCTCTCTCACACTCACTCTCTTGCTCTCACATGCTCTCTCACACTCTCGTTCTCACACATTCTCACTCTCTCACATGCTCTCAAACGCTCTCACTCTCACACGCTCTTACACACTCACACACTCTTGCACACTCATGAACAAACAAACATGGCATTGACCTTCAGGCCTTGTTCATCAGCACGGGATGATAAAAATGTTTCCATGTCATCTAGACACTGGAATAAAAACAAAAAGTCATCTTTTGCGTCAGGAAGTTCCTCCAGGACCTTCCTGAGGGCATTTTTTTGTTGACTTGCGCTCATCTGCAGAAAAGAAGGCTCTGTCACCTTCCCACAGAATAAGTCTCCATGACTGCGTACCCAGTCCCGCGCTGTAAGAAGGTCTCTTACAATGATTGGCTGTAAATGTATATAATGGCACAAAATAATTAATCTATTCATCTAGCATGCATGCAACTGCTTGATATATGACCAATAAAATAATTTACCTCATCAGTGTCCTCTTCAACTTCAACTCTTTTGCTGAGCGACAGTTTGGTGGTGGTGGATTTTGACACCCTAAAGACAGGCTCAAGGTTTCCCTGAAGGAGTTGGGATGCTTCCTTGGTCCAAAATGCAAATCTTTGTCCATGCCTTTGGAAAATATGTAAATGTAGGAACTCTATTTGTATAAAACCTTTTTATTGTCACTTTTCTAACAGTGGCTAAATACAGTCAAGATACTGAAATTTTATCTGTAGAATCTGTCATACCCTTCTAGGCAAAACCTCTCCATCAGCTGAATGCACCACCACTGGCGAATCAATGGCACCTCCTCCTAAAAACACACACAAAAATAAATATTTGATATGAGTTTGATGGGATACTTGTGTGAAAATCCAGCTTACCTCTGTGAATATTAATGGACAGGAAGTACAGGTACTGAGAGCATACTGTGAAATACAAATAACACTGTAAGACTTTGATTTTCATTATCTAACAGCTCTGACAAATGAATTATTCTTACCATCAGCATGTAAACAGCACAGGAGTTCTCTGAACACTGTTGAACAGAAACCTGTAAAAGGGAAAGTCCATTCCAAAGTCATTTTAAAAACAACTGTCAGCTTGTTTAAACATTTATACATGCATACTTAAATTAGCTTTACACAATTCTATCCTTTAAAACATACCCCAAGGTCTCTTCCTGTTTTTTCAGTCCAGGATCCTCGGTCAATGGAGCTTGCAATGTGCCTGGCATTCCAACTTGAATCCTGAGAACGAGGCTTTTATGTGAACGAAGCCTGAGAACGAGGCTCCCTTTGGAAATTGTAACCAAATAACATGCCTGGAACAAGGCTAGTAAATTAATTATCTTTTGTCTCAACCTAAATATGGTTCTGTAAGTCTCATCTCCAAAACCATCAGGACGAAGAGAATCAAGGAAAAGTATCTCCCTTTTAGCTACCAACATAACCTGAAATGGGTATTTTGTTAATATCCATGAAAATAGAACGCACTTAACCCTACCTTGTGAATTAAAATGTTACAGCTAGAAAGATTATAGAAAAAAAACTCAACACAGAGCAGATAGTGATCTGCTTCATCCGGCTGGCTGCTCCAAGCTGGAAATAGTATGAGATCCTTGGACCTCACGTTTTCCTAATAGTATTGGAACAAAAAATTATTCAATAATCATATACTTCTGTGCCTGTTCCCAAAAGAGTTGGTTGATGAGTATATGATAGAAAAACAAAACAAAAAAACACTTGCAGGCAAACAATGCACTGGGTCCACATTTTGGTCTTTCCAGGTGGGAACCACATAGAGGTCCACAATGTGCACATCTTTTCCCATATGGAAAGAACAATATAAGTTACTGAACATGCATACATTAAAATAAGTACTTTTTAAAAGAAGATATAATAGTATGAAGTACATGTCTTTGTGCAGCTTCTTCCACAATCTTGAGGAGAGCTTTTCCGATCTGAAATTAATTGAAAAAAAATTACATCCCAGTGAAAGCTGCCTTGTGGAACATTATGCATTATCTGGGAATTTCGTTTTTTTGTGCTGTGAACTAAGATTGAACATACGCACATTAGATTCCATGCACTGGCTTAAACCCAGGCTACAGAAGTCTTCTCGAGTGAGGCAAAATTTGCCTTGCTTTATGATCAGTTCTCCTGACGGACGATTTTTGTCTAACACATACTTTAACTAAAAACAAAGAGCATTTGACATGAGTAATGAGAACTATTTAATGGCTATTTAAATATGCAAAGTTTTACTAAATAGACAGAATGCTTACCAGTTCATCTTGAATAGGGCCCAAATCCTTCTCCCACTCTGCTCCTGAACAAGCATATGGATGCTCTATCTGCCACTCAAATATTGAGTAACAGTGGTCCCGGAGAATCATCCTCTCAGTTGGTCCATCTGATGATCCACAAATACGTGACAATTATTAACAAGAAATGTTGTGGAATTTAAAAAAAGAAATCCAATATTTCTGAATCTAGCATGTAATTGTAAACTGTTTTGTACAAAGTTTATCGAACACTCTTACTTTTCAATCTGTAGTATGTCCTCAGTCTTGACACATTGACCCTCTGACAAGTTGACCCTTTCGCAATAGTAGCCACCCCTTTGGAAGAGATGCTGGCCACAGTAAATGGTCCTTTGTGCTGACTCGTAAACGTGTCTCCTATCCGTCGTTTCTTGGGGTCCCCCGAGAGCAGAACATCGTCACCAGCCTGAACTGAACATACTCGCACAAACTTCCGCTTGCGATTTTGAAATGCATTTTGTTGCATTCCCTGTGCGTGCTCTATGTTGTGAAGAACCTACAAAAAAAATAAAAATTACATTCTCCACATCTCTATACAGTGTAACAGTGACATTAGTTACAAATAAAGCAGAATCATAGCAAAGAAAATGCATAGATCAGCCTCTGCCTAGGTCTAATTCTGAGAAATTCACCACTTCATTAACCTTTATTATTCAGAAACAAACCGTTTCATTGAGAAGTTTCATCTTATCGACTCTGGTGTCGATGTCATCTTCTGGGTCAGTAACTTCAAAATCATCTCCCATGGGACAGGCATTCATGACCTCTGGCAGACATGGGTGTCGATTGAAGAGTAGGAAGTATGGACTGTGTCTAGTGGAGTACTGATCACTTCCCATTTACTATCAAATGTGTATTAAATGAAAAACTTCACCCTTAACATTAAATATTAAATAAGTTCATCAATTCAGTTTTCCCGTCGACATCTAACTGTAGATATAATAAATATAATAAGTAAACGTGTTAAGACCTGCTTTGCAGTGTTGATACCGTACACCACAGCCGGAAGGTGGAGGTCCCAGTCATTGTGGTTTTCATTAACATACTTTCTGAGAGCACGCTTGATGTTTTGATTGGTTCTTTCATCCTGTACATATCAATGCATTTATAAAGTTGATGAATAACCGGCCCAGGCTCATATGGACCATGGAGCTGGTTAAGTGATGCAAACTTCAGAATTTATTAGTTTAAAAATCATGCACTATGGTAAAAAGGGTTTTGAGGTCATAAAATAATATTGTGCAAGGAGCCACGTGAAAACAAGTCATTGATACATAATCTGCCCTTGTAATCATAATTGTGTACAAAAATTATTAAAAGTGCTTGCTATTTTACTGCCTCTAGTGTTCATTTTTGTTGGAAACTGCAGTGACATGTATAAATATTGCCACAAGCACGATTTTCTAATGAGCCTGTGTTGTGAATAACCGTAAGGCAACAATAGTTCTCCCAGGACAGATATCCTGTATAAGAGTTACCTGTCCGTTGGTCTGGGGATGGTAAGCACTGGAGACAGCATGTTTAATGTTCAGCGTACTGAAAATGCTGCTGTTGAGCTGCAAAGGGATCATCAGTTAAATTTGCAAGACTAGAGTAATTGCAGACAACAACACATATGTTGAGAGTGACTAGAGTAGGGGGAAAACAATTAAACCTTTACAAAACTTCACCTTGTTGACAAACTCCTTCCCTTGGTCGGTAATTATTTTTCTGACCGTGCCGAACAAGTACAGCTTTTTGATTATTTTTGCAGACACCTCAGCTGCTGTCTTAGATTGCAGGGGCACTACAATAACCCACTTTGTGTACAGGTCTGTCATTGTAAAGACATACTTCTTGTTGCGTGCCGTTTCTGGCAGTGGTCCAATCAGATCCAAACCAATGACCTCCCAAGCTTCTTTTACCTGCGTGCCACAAAATTAGTATTAGTCAAATGCTGGTAAAACACAAGCTTGAGACTAGCTTGTTAGTTTCATCAGTATGTTAAAACATTGTAATCAGTACTTAATGGAATGCAAGACTGGCACAACAGTCTTGATTGGGTCATTCAACTGGCAGCGGTGACAAGATCTGACCTAAAAAGCAACACATTTTTTTGAACAAATTGTCTAGATAAATAGCCAGTTGATGAGAGGCGCTATTAACATTAAGTGACATGGCATCTGTGGCTTTAATATGTTAAGTCCATAATGCTATTGCAGTTTATACAAGTTGGTGATAATGCAGTAGTCAACATTTGAAGTGGATAAAGACCTTTCATTAAAGTTATATATGACTTTTGAATAATACCCGTTCTTGTCTTAGGACAACTTTGATTAATTTTTTTGATCCACTTTTGATCCAGAGACAACTTTTAAATCAAGGAGGTATCTAACAATCAAAGGTGGCAAAAGTAGACACATTCTTAAGTATAGATATAAGATACCCATTAACTATGTAAAATTACCCATTCTTTCACATCCTGGACAATTGTAGACAAATAGTAGCCAGCAATAACCCTGTTTTGAGTGCCTCTGACACCACTATGATTCCCAGTCCCAGGATTATTGTGGCACTCCGTGAGAACAGACCTCTTCTTTTCCTCTGACAGGACAACTAGCCGCATATACTGCATACTGGGGCCGATGTAGAAGAGTCTGTCGTCTGTTTTAAAAGGAAAAAAGAAAACGTCTGAAAGAGTTGAAGTTCAAAGTAAATAGAAAAATATCATATTACTATCTGATATCTGACAGGTTTAACTACATTAAAGTCACGTATTAATACCCAGATATGGGAGGTGAACAAGTACAGTTAAAATAACTTGATATTTTAAACAAATTTGTCCATTTAGAACATGAGGTTGTACCAGTCAGTCAGTTCTCTTCTATTTTTCATTATAAAATCTTCCGGTTCTTATACCCCCGGTATCACACAAACAAGGCCCAGAGAGTAAAATGCATATTTGAGCTGTTTTAACTGAAAGCAACACCGTGACTGATACATCTTAAGATGTGTCAGTGCCATTTTTTTGTCTCAAGATACACACCAGTAATGTTTATTTATTTATGGATCACGATACTGAACTCACGATACGATATTATTGCGATACTCCCAAGAAATTATAAAAGGTTATTACAAAATGCACTGTTGATTAAAATGCTAACTTTGATATTACATTGTGGGTTTAAATGAATAGGCTTGGACTTGGTGCTTGTAACCCAAAGACAATGGTGCCACCAGAATAAAAATTATTTTAGACGAATATGCTTAACATTCTGGTAACATAAGACGTTTGGCATTAAAACAACATTATAAAGTAGTTTAATGTGTCTGATAAGCAGCACTGCCACACATGCTATGGTTCGTTCTTGCTCTACAAGAAAAATAATGAAGACAAAGCAGTCAGTCAGTTCAAGGCAGCATATATGATTCCAGCCAACATCTATGAAAGGAAACAAGCTGGCAATAAGCTCAGACTGATCGCAGAGAGGAATCTCAACGCCAAGAAGCATCTGAGATTTTGGCCTTCATATCTTCTGAAGACAAGCAGGAGATGCAAGCAAAGGAATATTTGCCCATCAGCAACACTACTCATAATGAGGAGCAATAAAAACTTGTGCTAAGGCACTGAAATTTTGACTAATTTCTTGCTTGTACATATATTTATCAAAAAAACTTTAATAAGGCTACTAAAATATGGCTACTAATATTCACTTATTCATTTACATGTATTTATCAGATGCTTTTATCCAAAGCAACAAATGAGGAACATTGCACACTATTCATAAGAGCTAACAATATTTGCAGGACACAATGTCATAAGCTAGAACAGTAGAAAATAGCAGAAATAAAATGCAAAAAATTAAAAAATAAAACATTACTTAGTCTTACTAACCCGACTAACTCTACTAACACTAACCAATCTCAGACTAGCACTGCTTCTCACTCAAACATCAAAATAAACCAAATTATCAAACAATCTAAAAATATATATCTGGAACATTGGGATCAGGAAACTAAAACACAAAGTAAATTATAATTGATGAAATGCATGGAACGTTCTTAAGAACTTCCGCAATTATATAAGCTAGCTGGAAAACTTCTGGTTTCTGGTCACTTGTTGGTGTGTCGTTATCTTCAATGTCCTGAGGGAGCTTTAACAGCATCAATAATGTAATACTTAGCTTATAATCAGAATAAAGTCACTTTAATATTCAGGCCTAGCATTACTAGTGTCATATTCGCCGCCTTCTTCGTCTGTGTCTTCACTACACTTCCCAGAATCCCCTGTCATCATCACCTGCACCTGCGCCTCATCACCCTCATCATCACCGTCACCTGTTGTCCTTGTCATTATCTGTGTATTTAAGTTCCCTTCTCACCCCTTGTCAGGGATGGTTATTGTTTGTGCACTAGCACACTGTTCTGTTGTTTTGGATCTTTGCTATTAGAAAAAAGCCTTTGCTGTTTTGTATCTTCGCCTACCGTCTTCTACATTCACCCACGGACATTACAACTAGAATGAATAGTCAGGCCTAGCGTTACTGTGGAAGCAGAGCAGGGCTGAGAGCCAGAAACACGTTGCTGTTTTTATTACGCATATATCAGTCAGCCTCTGCAGCTAATTTTGCTTTGTTGTTTATGCATATTTTATGATCAAAGTTACAATTAAATAATATTTTATTATCAAATTATTTTTACGATTGAACTAGAACTTTAGTACAGTAATGTGCACTCTAAAAAAATCTGTAAAATTTTTTCTGACGTATACAAATTTTGGGGTAATGCAATGCTGTTTTACTTGGTCAAAACAATCTAAAATATGTTTGAGTGTGGTGAAAGTTGTTATAAAGTAACCCATGTGCATTAGCTTTGTGGCTGGTATGAGACACTAGTTACACAATGCAGTAAGCTAGGTCAATATTAGAATATCATATTAATAAAAGCTGCATGGCTTGTCTTGCTAAATGGAATGCAATTAATTGTAAAATATATTGTATGGCGGAAAAAAACTCTGTATTACTGTTACTACAAATAAAGTTCTTTCTGATTATGCTATGTTAGCCACTTGACAAAATAGTGTTGTCTCTAAAGCATGGTACAAACATGTTACTTGCGGTAAATCAAGAAAACAAAGAGATTTATACAAAGACTTTCGCGTTGAACTATATAACAATGAATAGTTCCCTTTCAGTCGAGAACGTCAGACGTAGTCGACGGTCGACTGAATTGGGAGATCGCTAGAGAGCCTGTCTTCTTCGAGTACTATTGAACGAGCCAATGTAATTGGCGTGCGTGATTCGCATCACACACTCCGCCCCCGCGGCGCGGGTATAAATTCGGAAGTGGATGCACGCACTAGTTGCCTTTCGCTTCGGAGCCGATCGTTTGATGTCTCTGAGAGTGCTGTTGTCTACAACGAGCGAGTGTGTCGGTGTTCTTCAGGAAGACTCTCCCAGTGCTGGTGTTCTACAGCGCGAGTGCAGTAGAACAGCAGCGCGAGCTTTGAGCTCTCAACTGCTGTTTTAACAGCAACAAATTTCTAAATGTTTGTGTGTGTTGATGGCTGGTTAGAGGGCGGAAAAGTGAGTGCTTCACTGTTTCAGTTCTCTGTTCAGTGTTGCCGCGGTCATTCCCCTGTGTGCTCCGGCACTGGTGACGGTCCTATTTTCTGAAAGAGCAACACGGGTGCGTTTGCGTCTTTTTCAAGATGTCATTCCGCCCGTGTGTTTCTGGGTGCGGTCGTTCCCTGTCTCTCTCTGATGGTCACAACTGTTGTGTCACGTGTTTGGCTTACAGAACGCTGAGACAGCTTTTGTGGACAGCTCATGTTTTCACTGTGGGAACATGACTGTCGCAGTGTTGAGGGCGAGACTCGCCTTCGTTCGTGGAGAGCGAGTCCCCATTACCATGCCCCACCCTCGGGTGCTGTGTGGGATGGGTGACCGGAGGATAGTGTTGGATGTCCCGCCCGGTAACCATTCCCTGTGGGCTCCTCACTCCTCCCTTCCACTGCAACCACTGGAGCCTCCTGTGTTGTCTGCTGGTCCATCTGTAATGGGTGGGCCAGCGGTTTCACTCGGGGCTCCCCTGGAGGACAGGACGCCGATTACAGCATCGGAGGGTGAGCTGACTTCTAGAGATGATGACTCGGCTGCATTGTCTCCCTCCGGGAGTTCAATGTTGCCCGAGCCGGATCCAGAATTATCAGCTATGCTGAAACGGGCCGCCGAGGCTGCCGGGCTCGAGTGGAACCTCCACCGTGTCCCGTTCAGTCTCGGTTGGAATCTGGAGTTTGGTATCTTGGGGCGGGCCGCGCTGGTTCTCAGCTCGCCGCCCCAGTGCCTTTCTTTCCCGAAATGCATGGAGAGCTTATCAGGTGGTGAACAGCATCTTTCTCTGCCAGAAACTGCCTGAATAGCTTTTCCCCCTCATTACCCTTGATGGAGGAACGGTGAAGGGTTGCGAGGTGTCCCTCCATTGGAGCGGTCTGTCGACACAGGTGCACCTGTGTCCAGCGGCCGCTGCCTTTTGGGGGGATCCTCGTCTCCCCCCTAAGGCCTGTGAGTTTCGTCCGTTCCGACGGGCAGAGCTTACAAAGCCTGTGGGCAAGCCCCTTCCTCTTGCGTGCCATGGCGTTGCTGCAGGCTAGGGCACCCATGGCATGCACGAGGGTAATCCAGACCGTGCGCTCATAGGTGAGCACCACACTGCATCCGACCTCACCCTCCGGGGTACGGGTGTCGTAGCGTGCGTGATCGGTCTGGCGATGTCCACCTTGGTGGTCCAGTAGCGCCTTCGTTGGCTCAGCCTGGTTGGTATGGCGGATGCGGACAAGGTTCGGTTCCTGGTCTCCCCAATTTCCCAGGTTGGGCTGGTCGGCGACGCGGTGGAGAACTGCATCAAACAGTTCTCTGCCGCTCAAGCGCAGACGGAGGTCATCCGGCACATCCTGCCCCGGTGGCCAGCTGCTGCCTCCACCCGCCGCCGGTGGCAGCTCCTCCGCCTGCTCGTCGCCGTGGGCGTTCTCCGGCCGCCGCTCCTGCTGGCCCTCCGCAGCAGCCTCCACCCAGGCCTCAGCAGGGAGCCGGCCGCAGTAGAGACGCCCAGCCCGCTCCAGGCGCTGCCAAGCCAGGTGGCAAGCGACAACGAAAGCATTCCGGAGCGGGCCGCCCAGGAATGGATGAGATGCTCTTGGAGTGGCACGATCACTCCCTCCCCCCGGGTGAGGGCCGGGTGGAGCCTTTGTTTGTGTGTGTGTCTGTTCCGCCGCTGGCTCCCTAAAAAAAAAAAAAAAAAAAGTGGAGCAAGCGGTACCCACACTTCAAAGAAAGGGCAATTTCATCTGTTCCTGGGTCCCAAGAGGGCCAGTCTGGTGGGTGTGACCCTGTATAGCCTTACACCCCTCAGCTCCCCCTTGGTCGCCAGCAGGCAGCTGGGACCCGGTCATCCGCCTTCTCACGCGCCCCCTGCCGCTTGTGGAGACAGGTAAGTGTTGCACAGCACACTAACACCACTCTCTCTACTTTGCTGCCCCACCTCAGGCTCGGCTACCCCGCTCAAGTCAGTGATAGTCATCACATTAGGTGTTGAGCAGACGTGCTCCTGAAAATTCAGTGATATTCATCACACCGAGTGTTGAGCAGTGCTCCTGACTTGTGCGTGCTTATCTTATCCTGCTGGCGAAGGATTTGATATAGCCGCTCCTCCAGCCGGTACGAAGGCCAGTTGTAAACTCGTTCTTCGTGCTACTAGGGGGTGGGTCGTGACCATCTTGGCCCAAGATTGGTCTGCAGCTTTGACCTGAAAGACAGGTGCTTCAGATCTCTACCTCCCGCACCGCAGGCCATCCTGTGTGTTGCGTCTAAGGGTGGAGTATCAGTACAGTGTCCTTCCCCTCGAGTGCTCCAGAGCCCGTTGGGTCTTCAGGTCAACTGGAAGAGAGTAATCTCGCCCACGGGCTGAGTATCTCTTTTCTAGTTTTGGAGAGGTACTCGGTCCAACATGTCTCTCCAATGAGAATGTGTTCAGCTGGTGTTGAAGTGAGAAAGGGTCCCACTGAAAGAACTTTCAGAGGCTCCTGGGGTATATGGTAGTCGCAGCCTTTGGCTCCCTCCATATGTGACCGCTTCAGCGCTAGCTTCACGATCGAGTCCCGAGGTGACCGTGGCAGAGCAGCTCACCCTGTGTGACTATAGTTCATCCCGGTCTGCTGCCAAACCCTCTTCAACAGAGGGGCCATGTACAAAGGGCGTGTTTTAACGGGGGCCTGGGCGACCCCCGACTACACGGGCATTCGTGCCTCGAGTTGTTAGACATTGCGACTGTTGCGCAAGCTTCCCCTGCATGTCACAAACTCACCCGTCACCTCCTCCTTGGAGTCAGACGCTTCTGAGGGCGCCTTGTTCCACTCCTCCCGCTTACTCAATCGTGCCGCCATCGAGCCTCACGACAGTTATAGCCAGGGCAAGTGGAGACTCCATCCCCTGGGTCCGGCTGGGTCATGACCATTCCGGGGCCGCTCAGTTGCCCCCCCGGTTTTATTTTTCCGCCAGTGTTTGGGTAAACCGAGCGGACTACCCTTGGACAAACACTGGGACTCAGCTGCCCCAGGGGCCCGCAGAAATGCGTTTAACCCCAGTGAGCCTTCTAAAAGTGACTGCGACTCATGGTCGCCTTGCGCCTGCAAGTCAGTGAAATCATCACACTTCATGTTGAGCAGAATTGCTCCTGAAACTCAGTGAAGTTCATCGCACTCAGGTGTTGAGCAGCAATGCTCCTGTAGCTCAGTGAGTCCATCACAGGTAGCTCAGTGAATTCATCACACGCAGTGCTGAGCAGAAATGCTCCTGGTGCTCAGTGAAGTTCCTCGCACTCAAGTGTTGAGCAGAAATGCTCCTGAAGCTCAGTGAGTTTATCACACTCAGGTGTTGAGCAGTAATGCTCCTGAAGCTCAGTGAACTTGTCACACTCAAGTGCTGAGCAGAAATGCTCCTGTCGTTCAGTGAAATTCTTCGCACTCAAGTGTTGAGCAGAAATGCTCCTGAAACTCAGTGAGTTTATCACACTGAGGTGTTGAGCAGGAATGCTCCTGAAGTTCAGTGAACTTGTCACACTCAAGTGCTGAGCAGAAATGCTCCTGTCGCTCAGTGAGGTTCTTCGTACTCAAGTGTTGAGCAGAAATGCTCCTGAAGCTCGGTGAGTTTATCACACTCAGGTGTTGAGCAGGAATGCTCCTGAAGCTCAGTGAACTTGTCACACCCAAGTGCTGAGCAGAAAATGCTCCTGAAGCCCAGTGATCTTCACATGTTGTGTTGAGCAATGCTCCTGTCTTTTGCGCCCGTCGCTTGCACCTACGTGCCAAGTCAGGAGAGGAACAGGTCTTCATAGTTGCCCCTTATTGGCCCAACTAGACCTGGTTCCCTTCAACAGCCTTCCTGACTTCCCCTGAGAACTCTTTCGGGGACGGGGCACGATGGCACACGCGTTCTTCCCCCGGAGATTCCGGGTGGTCTTACATCTGAACGCGGAGGTTCAGGTGGCTATCACAAGAACATGTGATAGTTACCATCACTTCTGCGAGCACCCCCTAGAATTGGGTAGCGTGCTTACGCCTTTAGAAGTGGAACCTAGTCGTTGAGTGCGTCTTCTCTCCAGAGGAGATCCTGAAAGCTTTCGATCACTTCAGTGCTCTCTTTCCTGCAAAATGGGTTGCAGTAGGCTGTTTTCCTTCACCCTCAAAATGATGTTGCCTCGGTGTTTAAACGACGCTCATCGTGTTGCAGAAGTATGCAGAAGCACGTTCTGATCGTCAGGTTCCTGAGGAGCAAGGTCTTGTAAATCCTTGTGTCCCTCTTTATCCTCTTGGGCCTTGTCCCTGGTGCGACTGCACTGCAGAGACCGCCCCTGAGCCACTGCAGGCAGTGAGTTAAAAATTCTGTTATATCAGTTCTCCTGCTCGCGTGGTCTCTACTAGAGGGTAGGGACTTGCTCGCTTTCGGTCAACGTATTGTGCCTGGAGTCTGGGCCGGCTAACTCTCACAAGCTGAGACCCCGGCTCGGATTGTGCCCAAGGTTCCTACCTCTCCCGTAATAGGAGCAGGTGGTGAGCCTGCAAGCGCTGCCCTGGAGGAGGCAGATCCAGCCCTGGCTTCTCTGTCCGTTCGCTTGGATGTGTACAGAATGCAAGTCATAGACCTCAGACCAGCTCTTCAAGTATCTGTTGGAATTCAGCAGAGAGGGAAGGCTGTTTCCATGCGAAGTTGCACTTAGTGCTTGCCTTCATTTCGGCAAAGATCCGAGATGCAACATGTCCACTTAGGTGTTGAGCTCCTCTATGATGAGTGTAAAGTGCTCCGCCTGGGCGTTGACGATATACTTTGCTAAACAGATTCTAGAGTTGGGGGCTGGACGACACCTAGTTGAACCGCTGCCTCACGTGGGCTCCCTTCTCATGAAGCCAGTTTCACCGTGAGCCCGGTTCAAGTGTCGGCTTGCTGCGCCATTCCCCTCCTATGGATTGGATACGTGCGCCTTTTTACTCCAGTTGAGTTCCCTTAAAATTGAACCCTGTTGAGTTCCTCCACACCCCTCCGACGTTGGACGTGCGGAACGTCTGGTGTTAGGCCTACCACTCGTAAGCAGTGTGGAACCTGTGTTAGGCTGGGTCCATATGTTGCGGTCCCTTCGGTGACCCCATATGTGTATTCTTCCACGATACGGCTCCCTGCGGTGAGCCCGTGTCTTCCCTCGGCAGAGTCTCTCTGCCGTCACTGTCCGGTGTGTCTCCCCCCGTCTTAGGCTGGAGCCACCCCAGTGACATTCCATATGTTAGACTGCCCGGTTTCCACCCAGTTCATATGTGTATTCTCCACATTACCTCCCTCTGGGTTGGATGTGGCTTCCGCAGCGTCCCTTCCTTCCAACGTACGGGGAACGCTTTCCCAGTGGTCCTGTAGGAACAGCAGTGACTTCCCTGGCCTAAGCCCTGTCCTTCCCCGCCTTAAGTTTGCGGGGGCATCAGGAGGCTTTGGTTTAGGCACTGGAAGGTGGCAGCGTTAGTGGCGTGTTCAATGAGTGATCCCAATTCAGTCGACCGTCGACTACGTCTGACGTTCTCGACTGAAAGGGAACGTCCTGGTTGCGTATGCAACCCACCGTTCCCTGAAGGAGGGAACGGAGGACGTAGTCCCCTTGCCACTACCGCTGGACCACCGCTGACCCCGGGTTACTCTCGGCTCCTCAGCGAAAAGCAACTAGTGCGTGCATCCACTTCCGTATTTATACCCGCGCCGCGGGGGCGGAGTGTGTGATGCGAATCACGCACGCCAATTACATTGGCTCGTTCAATAGTACTCGAAGAAGACAGGCTCTCTAGCGATCTCCCAATTCAGTCGACCGTCGACTACGTCCTCCGTTCCCTCCTTCAGGGAACGGTGGGTTGCATACGCAACCAGGACGTTTTCTTTCTATAAATTATCCATAGTTACTCACCTTTCTAATAAAAATGCATAACATATTATTAAGCATCTTTGTTGTTTCCATGGTTTCTACGAAAATTCAAGGGTAGCATGGATATGACATAATTGACAGGCGATGCAATGGCATGGGCCATTACACTGGTTAAAATAGCTGATTTCCTGGATTTAAACATTGTTGGAAACATTTGGGATAATGTAAGTTCACAAATCAACTAAATATATAACATTGTTTTAGTGGTTTTTGGATATTTTAATCCAAAAATATTTAGTATTTAACGGATATCAGAAAGTAACAAATAAAAGATACAGTATCTATATATATCTTTTATCTGTTACTTTCTGATATCTGTTAAGCCTCATATATATAGCTGAACATGACAGTAAATGAGAGAATTAGATATGCAGAAAAATAATGACACCAGATACCAGATGACTGAGAATGGTTTTAGACCATCCTTTATTTAACTAGCAAATATCACACATCACCTGAGGCAGCCTTTAGCTCTCTCTTTCCAAATTTATTCTGCCAAAGTTTCAGTTTCTATTCTGAGTTTAACCCTCCCATTTCTAGGAGAAGACAATAAAGCCTGCCCGCACCATCCTTATCAGACTTATGAAACATTTATCACACAGACGTCGATGTTGAGGTAAGTACATGCCTACAATTACAAAGGTTTAGCAGTTGGCCTATATTTTTAAGAAAAGTTATTTATTTAGGCTTTGTTTTGTTTCATTATTTTCCTGTTATCACTGTAAAGGTAATTTGAAACAATACTGTAAAAAAACGCTATATAAATAAAGGTGACTGACTTTTGACTTCATATCTGATGCCATAATAAGTAATCCATATATGTATTTAAAATCTATGATACATATCTGTAGTAAACAGCACACCATATAGAAACATATTTTTGCAAACTGAAAATAATAGTTTGCTTAAGCCTTCAAATGCCAAAATGTATTATAAAATGTACTTCAAGGGGCAAGAAAATTTCCAATTTAGAAAATACAATTTTGATAAAATGTACTTTTTAAAATATTTTGGTGAAAAAAAAGTATTTAAATAAAAAATGTATTAATAAAAATAGCCAAAGTACATGAGGAAATATAACTACAAATAATATACTTTTAAAATCTATATTAGCAATATATTTTTGGAAAGTTTTTTGTATATTTTGAATATTGTTCCATATGGGAATTACATTTTCTTTTTGTTTTTTCAGTATGGAACCTGACAGAACTTTGAGAACAAAACTTCACCAGCTGGAATGCCACTTCACCTGGGGTCTGATAAAAGATGATATAGATCTTAAGGATGTTCTCAATAAACTGCAAGAACAGATTAAAATGGACCTTGAAAAGAAAGAAAGACTTGCCCGTTCTTACAGTGCTTTGGCATATGTCCAATTCCTTCTGGGCTTTCACGAGGAGGCACATAACAACCTCGTGATATCCATGGAGCTCCACATTGAATGCCAAAGGGATGAATTTCACAAGACTCTGATTGTAACTTATGGAAACCTTGCCTGGTTAAACTACCACATGAAGAACTACACAGAGTGTGAAAGTTACCTGAAAAAGCTTAAGAAGATTAATGAAACATTTCCAAAAGAGGCTTCATCTGTTCCAGAGGTGCTTGGTGAGAAGGGATGGACCTTTCTTAAATTCTCACGCAAATATTACAACGGAGCCAAAGAATGTTTCAGGAAGGCTTTAGAATTGGAACCAGATGAAGGCGAGTGGAACACTGGTTATGCCATTGCTCTGTATCGCACCGAATTTGAGAGTTTGGAGAACACTTCGGAGGATTCGCCCACAGTCAAGCAACTGAGACGAGCCATTGACAAGAATCCAGATGACGACGTTCTCAAGGTCCTCTTAAGCTTGCGACTGATTGTTCACAAGAAGAACAAAGAAGCTGAAAGCTTGGTAGAAAAGGCTTTAGAAAGATCTCCAGATCACCCACATGTCAACCGATATGTTGGGAAATTCTTCAGGAACCAAGGGTCTATGGACAGGTCGATCTCTCTGTTGAAGCGAGCGCTTGAAGACTCACCCAATTCAAGTTTCATACATCATCAGTTGGCTCTCTGCTATAAGCAAAAGAAAATCCAACTTCTGCAGGAACAAAGTCACCATGCAAAGGGGTCAAGAGTTCAACAGATTCGTGATCAATGCATCTACCATTTAGAAAAGGCTACCAGCCTGACGACCTCATTCATTTCTGCAATGAGCGACCTGGCACTGCTGTACGGAGAGAACCGTGACATGCCTCGGGCTGAGGAGCTGTTTCAGGTCACTTTCAAAACAGCTGAAGAGAAAAATGATAATTTACATGTGGTTAATTTCTATTATGCTGAATTCTTGCTATATTGCCACAAATGTGAGCCGTTAGCTATCAAACACTTCATGGAATGTCTGAAGATGAGCCCGAAATCAATCGAAGGGAAGAGAAGTGCCCAAAGTTTGAAGAGGATCGCTGAGAAAAGGATTCGGAGAAACTCGCAGGAAGGGCAGGCTTATGGGATACTAGGGTTCCTTCATAAGGAAACAGGAGAGAAACATCAAGCCATTGAGTGCTATGAGAAAGCTCTGAGTTATAAAGACAACGATGAGTTCCTCAGTAACCTTTGTGCACTCAGGCTGTCTTTACAGTAAAGTCATCACAAATGATATGATTAAACAATTATGCAATATGCATTTGTGTGTGCTTCATGAAATGACACTTTATGAACATTTATGACTGTATAAAGGAGATTAAGAAAAAAATACTGTCAGAATATATATAATATATTGTATCTTTATATTTTAAGATTTACTAACATAGTTGTGTATAATATTTAACATTATGTCATATACTTATAAACTGTAATAGTTTATTCAAAAGGCACTTTAAACTAAGAGTTTGAAAGTTGAAATAAAATAAAATTCATAATGTATACAATGCTTGTTTGTTTGTCTGTTTTTTAATTGTCCATACAGACTGTGGTGGCAAACAATTTGTCATCACTGAATAAGAGACAAACATGTACCAATTGTCTTTAAAGGTTATTTATTTTCTTGCAAGAAAAGGCCAGCTGTCATACAGTTATACAGAATGGCTGCAGAGTGTGACAGAGAAGGGAGGGCATCCTTTCTTCTTTATAGTTGACTCCCCATGAACAACATGTCCCATAACTAACACATTGTTGCATCCTACTACTAATGTGTAAAAGGCCCTTTGTCTCAGTCATACAGAGTCACACATTACTTTTTGTCAAGTCACGTATACAAGGTCATACACAGATAAGGGTAAATAGTTCTTTGTTCCATCAATGTAGCAGAGAATCATGGGACTCCACATGCAATCCTTGTGCATTTTAATCTAATTACTATGAATATAAGAAAATGCACATATATAGAACATATTAAATTGCTCCCACAAGACCAAAACCTATGCTGCAGTTACAAAGTTAAATAGTTTCCTTTCAAATCCCTAAAATAGTGTTATGTAATGATTGCATTTCAATGTGGCATGAATTTTCTTCCATACTTCACATTCGAGCAAACAAGTAAAAAATTCATTAATTTTCAATTCAATTCAACTGGTAAAAACAACAAAACTACCATCCAGAGACCTCGTTCAATACTTATTTTTATTTATTTATTTTCAAGGATAGCCCCTTGAGATGAACCATCTCATTTTCGAGGGGGTCCCTTCTTTACAACAAACAAGATCATAGTTGAAAATCATAAATAAAGTAAATACAACACAGGACTATTACAAACATTTAGATACATTGACATTCTCATTCATAAACACACACACTCAAACAATGCTCTCATAAACTTACTCCCATCCCATTTGTCCCATACCATCATCAAAAACAGGTCAATAAACCATCTGCGAAAAATGAAAATACACAAACAAGATATGGATATGCTTACAAACATCCATAAACCCATACAGATATCTGAATAGAAGAAAAAAAAAAAAAAAAAAAAAAAAAAAAAAGGAATCAAAAACAAGAACATATTGTTTGAAGATAAGTAAAAAGAGATGATTTGAAAACATAAAAAGAGGTTATAGATCTGAGCGAACAAGGAAGATTGTTCCAATCTGATGGAGCTTTAAATTTAAATGCACGACGTCCTAATTCTTTATTAATTCTGGGTATATGAAAAAATAACTGATCCGTGTGCCTTAAATTGTACTGAGTGTTAAAAGAAATTAGGTAATATTTCAGATATGAAGGGAAATTAAAATGAATGCATTTAAAAATAAGTAATGACCAATGAAATTGCCTCCTTGACTTGGGTGCCAGCCAGTTCAAAGACTCGTACAATTGACAGTGGTGAGTTCTGTAGGGACATCGAAGCACAAATCTACAAAGACTATTATATAATACAGAAATAGGACGAAGATTTAAATCTGAGGTGTTCCCATAAATGGCATCAGCATAATCAAGTATTGGAAATATTAGATGAGTAATAATTCTTTTGCGAACCTGTTGTGAAAAGCAATCAGCAGAGCGATAAAGTGATTTCAATTGCCCGTATACTTTCTTGCAAATTGAATCAATATGAGGTTTAAAGGAGAGCTGAGAATCAAGCCAGAGACCAAGATATTTATATTCTTCAACTTTTGTTATTGATGTTCCATCCTGGAAACTAATAGACCAGTACATAGACCAATACAATCCAAATGACAGCCTCACCCACGGATATTCAAACACATACTATAATCCAAATGACAGCCTCACCCACGGATATTCAAACACATCCTACATAATTAATATTTACTGAGCGTAACACAGTGCTGTATTTAATTACATTTTGAGGTGTAGATTGAGTGGATCATATTTAATTCTGGCACAAATTCTGCATTGTAAACTCAAGTGTTGCTTTTAATTGTGGCACAATTTCTTCAGGTCCTTAATGGAAAAGCAATGCCATACTTCTATTGCATTTAACATTGTTCTTTCTAACAATATTTACATGTTTTATCACTAAGTAGGCAAGATGTATAGCCCTGCTTCCTCAAAAGTACACACAAATGATTTTAAAATTATTTGTCCAGTTAGCATTCAAACATTTAAAGGTCCCATATTATGCAAAATTCACTTTTGCATGCTGTTTGGACATAAATGTGTGTTGGCAGTGTGTGTACATAACCACCCAATAGTGATAAAAATCCACTTTTTTATTAAACCCCATAAATCATCAGCAGTGTCTCCCAACGACCTGTTTTCAGAATGCTGTTTTAGTGACGTCACTAAGTACAGGCCCCGCCCACGAGTGTTGACAGACACTGCCGTTCTAACATAGACCCGCCCTGATCAATAATAACCAACTGCAGAACCGCAGAACCATACGTCATAGCAGTGTGAGGACGACAGCGAGAGCCTAACAGTCTGATGCCGGAAGTGGGCGGAGTTCATGTTTAACTATGGCGGAGCAAAAAGTTGTTCTATCTTTGATGGATGCAACATACTTAACGTTATACACTTATACAAAACGGCTCTAAGTATTTTGTAAGTTAATATTCAACAATACTATTGTTCTTTTTTACATGTTTGTTTGTAAATTGTTTTTCTTTTTTCCCTTTTCTTTTGAAGTTGACCCAAATAAAACTTAACTAACTTAAATCTGTCATTGACACCATTATATGAGAACTGAACTGAGCTGGACGATGACATCACTGTTTTCTCCAGAATGGCTATATAGATTAATTAACTGAATTAATAACTTTTTTACAACATAAATGAATCAACACTGAACTTACTTGACACTATTTTGTTCTAGATCTGCAGAGACAAACTTTGTTGCACTATTTTCCTATTATCCCTGTAAAGCTGCTTTGAAACAATCTGTATTGTAAAAAGTGCTATAATAAATTTGACTAAGTGAGAATTGTGACGAAGGCACTTGATCATGTATTGTTATTTTATAGTTGGATTGTATCACTTTGTTAGGTTACATATTCATGATTTGTGATTTAATTTGTTGTTGGCGTTGTATTTTACAGCATGTGTTAAATTTTCTGACCATGAGAATTGCATTAATTGTATTTTATTTCACCTATAGAAGCAAATAACGATTCAGAGAGGTTCAGCACTACCAACTTTGGAGCAATGCACAACGTGCTGCAGAAATTTTCACTGCCCTTTTTGTGATAGCAGTATTTTTAAACCGACAAGACGGGACAAATTGAATAATCACATTAAAATCCACTTTAAAAAGGCTGTTGTTCCTGGAGGTATGAACATCTGGAGTTATTTTTTAATATACAGTGGCAATAGATACTACTTTACATTAATGCATTTGGCATACGCTTTTCTCCAAAGTGACTTACATTGCATTTCAAGGTAGGCCTAGTCCCATTGGAATTAGATGGTTTTCTGCATGATTTAGCAATAAAAAATGAATTTATCTTCATTAACGTCTAAAGGTTACACAAACAATGCACACTGAAACTTAAGCTAACAAAACACAAAAAATCATATATATTTGTGTATTTGTATTTTGTTATAATAATATTTCATATCTATGAAGGCATCAATTAAACATTTAAACACACAACAGGGATAAGTTTGAGTAGGGTTGGAGTTACACTCTGAAGCACAGGAACTGTGTGTTTCCTTTTTCCCGTCATATTTCACATTTCATCATATAATTGTTGTGTATGGTCTATGAAAAAAAAATTTGGTTGAGTATTAAAAATTGTTTTCAATTAAATCAAATGTTCAAACGCTCAAGCTTTGTTTTCATTGTATTATTTTTGTTTTTGTTTTAAGCTTTGTTCAATTTACATTGTTAGTCATTTGACTCAACAAAGCAAATGGATAAAGTATAATTTTAACTTTTAAAAACCGATTGACATTTGTTAATAGTAGGCTACTAGTAGGTTATATTGTCTTTTGTTAATAGGACAGAACATAATTCTTATCTGTTATACTATATTTAAATATATATATATATATATATATATATATATATATATATATATATATATATATATATATATATATATATATATTATCTTTTCAATTAAATCGTTTTTAAAAAAGTCTTTATAATAACGTTGTTTTAAACTTGAAAATGTTCCAAAACACGAAAGTAGCGCAATGCCTTGCCGCGCCCACTTTCACTGCGGTCAAGTGGGCCGCGCGTTGAAAATACACGGTAAAGCCAGCCGCACATTTTTTTAGTATGCGCGTCTAATTGTGTACCTATGGTATGGGTGCTGGAAGAGGTCAAAATTGATTTTTAGACTATTTTCTGCTGTTTTGCATCGTATTAGGACACAATTTCATGATTTTAAAAAAAGAACATAACTTTTTTTATTTTTTTTTATTTGAATGTTTGTAGGCCTATATATGATTTACATTAATTATTACATAATTTATTCATGTTCATATTAATTTTAATTGTCATACATTAATTGACATGATTCTGCCACAAGACCAGAAAAATCAAAAGACATAATGGCAGAATCATGACAATGTGTGAAATATTATACAACAACACACACACACACACACACACACACACACACACACACACACACACACACACACACACACACACACACACACACACACACACACACACACTATATATATGGCCATCTATATATATATATATATAACCTGACTACTACTGTATTTATTTTCAAGTCATTTTACTAGTCATTTTACTATATATATATATATATTAAAAGAATGAGCAAACCTATGAAGGAACACTTTTTAAGATTGTTTGAAAATGGGACATGGTGTAAGTGCTAACATGCACTTTAATGACTGGCTGAGGTTGTCTTTACTTTTCTCCAAAACTATACAGTACAATGATATGAAAATGATAACAGTAATAGCCAGGGTCACTCAGAACAGAAATATATTGAAATAATGAGCAAACCTATAACAGATAGATTTTTATGAGTGTTTGAACATGGGACATGGTGTAAGTGATAGAATGCACTTTGATGTTAGGGTTCAGTTGCCTTTACTTTTCTCCAAAACCATACAGTAAAATGACTTGAAAATAAACACAGTAATAGTCAGGGTCACTCTGAATACGAATATATTAAAAGAATGAGCAAACCTATGAAAGAACACTTTTTATGAGTGTTTGAAAATGGGACATGGTGTAAGTGCTAAAATGCACTTTAATGATTGGGTGAGTTTGTCATTACTGTTCTCACAAACTATACAGTAAAATGACTGAAAATAAACACAGTAATAGTCAGGGTCACTCTGAATAGGAATATATTAAAAGAATGAGCAAACCTATGAAGGAACACTTTTTATGAGTGTTTGAAAATGAGACATGGTGTAAGTGCTAGAATGCACTTTGATGTTTGGGGTGAGTTTGCCTTTACTTTTCTTCAAAACTATACAGTAAAATGACTTGAAAATAAATATAGTAATAGTCAGGGTCACTTTGAATAGGAATATATTACAAGAATGAGCAAACCTATGAAGGAAGACTTTTTATGAGTGTTTGAAAATGGGACATGATGTAAGTGATAAAATGCACTTTAATGATGTTTAAGGTGAGTTTGCCTTTACTTTTCTCCAAAACTATACAGTAAAATGATATGAAAAAAATAACAGCAATAGCCAGTGTCACTAAACACATGAATATGTTGAAATAATGAGCAAACCTATGACAGAAAGATTTTTAGGAGTGTTTGAAAATGGGACATGGTGTAAGTGCTAGAATGCACTTTGATGTTTGGGGTGAGTTTGCCTTTACTTTTCTCCCAAACTATGCAGTAAAATGACATGAAAATAAATACAGTAATAGTAAGGGTCACTCCGAACAGGAATATATTACAAGAATGAGCAAACCTATGAAGAAACACTTTTTATGAGTGTTTGAAAATGGGACTTGGTGTAAGTGCTATAATGCATTTAGATGTTTGGGGTGAGTTTGCCTTTACTTTTCTCCCAAACTATGCAGTAAAATTACATGAAAATAAATACAGTAATAGTCAGGGTCACTCTGAATAGGAATATATTACAAGAATGAGCAAACCTATGAAGAAACACTTTTTATGAGTGTTTGAAAATGAGACATGGTGTAAGTGTTAAAATGCACTTTAATGATTGGGTGAGTTTGTCTTTACTTTTCTCCAAAACTATACAGTAAAATTATATGAACATGATAACAGTAATAGCCAGGGTCACTCAGAACAGGAATATATTGAAATAATGAGCAAACCGATTAACAAACACTTGTTATGAGTGTTTGAAAATGAGACACGGTGTAAGTGCTAGAATGCACTTAGATGATGGGGTCAGTTTGCCTTTACTTTTCTTCAAAACTATACAGTAAAATGATAGGAAAAAAGATTTTTATGAGTGTTTGAACACGTGGTAAGTGCTAGAAGGCACTTCAATATTTAAGTTGAGTTTGCCTTTACTTTTCTACAAAACTAGTAAAATTACTTGAAAATAAATACAGTAATAGTCAGGTTTACTCATATGAGTGTTTGAAAATGGGACATCATGTAAGTGCTAGACGGTATAGTAAAAAATGAAAAAAATTTTTTTTATATATATATATATAGATTTATTGTGTGTGTGTGTGTGTGTGTGTGTGTGTCTGTGTGTCTGTGTGTGTGTGTCTGTGTGTGTGTGTCTGTGTGTCTGTGTGTGTGTGTCTGTGTCTGTGTTGTGTTTTTTTAGTACAATATTTCTTACATTAGGTATGAATGTATATTTCATAGATCAGTTTTTTATTGCTCATGAATGCAATTCAATTATAATTGACAGAATTAAAAGCCACCAAAAGCCTGTTGCATCATATTTGTCATTTACATTACAGTTTTTTTCGATTGCTAAACGACAGTGAGCACAACTGGAGCTACATGTGTAAAACTCTAACTACAGTCTGCACAGCAGCAGTTCATGTGGATCAAACTCTAGTTCGTTTTGCATTGCTTGAACACAGTTTTCAAAACTCTACACACTTATCCTATGAGTTTAACCACAACCTGCACAACACTGTGGATTGACAGCACTTTGTTCAAATGCTAACACACTGCTGTCAAAACTGTGAACCACACATTCAAAACAGAATAGATTTCAGCCTTGTGCCTTTCAAACACTGACTGCAATTTCAGCTGAAAGGCTAAGCAGTGTCTTGTTTGTTATTTGTTCGAATTACAGTATGTACTTTTAGTTTCTACCTTTTTTTTCTCTCTCATTACTGTAATTCCGTAAATTACTATACAGACTATTGAAGCAAACTGCTAATTTTCATTTACCTTAAAGAATTGTTATGTTCTAAAAATTTAAATAAATCATGTGAAAGATTGTCACTCTTTTCTTTGAAGAAAATATTACTTTGAATGAGGTCACTGAAATTGTTCAAACTGTAAAGATGAAAAGTTTGTATTTTCTGTATTGGAGTTTGATGCTAGTGTTTTTACTCTCAGTGTGTTCTGAGTGACAGTGTGTGTTATCTCAGTGAGCCATGTGTTTAGAGTTGTGTTGCTTGGAATGAGTTTTGCAGGTGATGTGAACTGTTTAGCTCAGGTGACTGTTGGTAGTGCAGACTGTAGTTAGAGTTTTGCACATATAGCTCCAGTTGTGCTCAATGTCGTTTAGCAATCGAAAAAAACTGTAACATGAAAAATGTAAGTAAATAATAAATAAACATCAATACATGATGTATAATAATTAATGTATGCTTTATATACAAACATTAAAATCAACAATAAAAAAGCAAAATAAATGTATGTGTCACGATGTGGGTTTGTGTCCTGTCATGTTCTTTGGTTCCCTGTCTTGTTCATTAGTTTTCCCAGGTGTTTCTGATTTTCCCACGCCCCCTTGTTATCCTGTTAGCTCGTTTGTCCCTGATTATTTAAGCCCTGTGTTTCTGCCCTGTCTTTGTGAGTTGTTGTATGTTTCAGGATCATCGTGAGTGTGGGTCGTTCCCTGTGTAAAGTTTTCTTGTTCCACGTTCTGAGTCTCTGTTTAAGTTTATAGTTTGTTTAAATAAAGCGTGTACACTGCGTTTGGATCCAGCCTCATATCTGCCTTCACCGCATCACGCTACAGAACAACTCACCACGAAATGGATCCAGCAGTTGTCAGCAACCGGGCTCTGGGAGAATACCTGTCGACGTTATTGCAAGAGGGCCAGTCCGTCCAAAGGTACGCGAAGGATTTTCTGTCCATTTGCCATCTGGGAGCGCTAGATGAGATCCAGCTCATGGACCTGTTTTGGAACGGGCTGGATTATAAGATCGCTCGATGGATGCCGAGGGATCTTACTGAATGGACTCTTGACCGGTATATTGCTCAGGCTTGCTCCTTGGATGATCTCTTCTCGATTACGGGCTTGTTCTACTCGACACCTGCCGGGCTCTCGTCGCCTCTCGTAAGCCCAACCGAGGCCGCGCTTCACGTGAGCCCCGACGAGCATGCATTTCACGTGAGCCCCGACGAGCATGCATTTCACGTGAGCCCCGACGAGCATGCATTTCACGTGAGCCCCGACGAGCCCGCACTTCTCGTCTGCCCCGCCGAGCCTGCGCCTCATGTGAGCCCTGCCGAATCCAGTGATACCCCTTTTCCACCAAAGCATTTTGAGAGCCGGTTCGGAGCCGGTGCCTACTCGCGAACCGGTTCTTTGTGTTTCGACAGCCAAAGAACCGGTTCTCGGCCAGGAAAACTGGTTCCAAAGCGGCACCAACTCTTTGCTGGACTAGAACCAGAGAACCGTTCTTTTACCACCGTGTCATGCTTACGGCGGGGCTGGAGGCGGGTTTAGATGTGTCCTAAACATATTTTATGACCGCAAAGCCAGGAGAAACATTTGCAGAAACACGATGTAGTCCGCCATTGTACTTGTTATGCTTGAAGTTGGCGCAAGCGTTTCTAGCTTTTTTTAAATTTTATTTTTTTATTGAAAACATTATGTAAGCAAAGAAGAAAACAGTCACGATATAGAACAAATAAACGGAAAGAAAAAAGACACAAGACAGGGGTACATAACTAATCAGAAAAGATTACATATCAAAGGAAAAGATTAAAAGACTTACTTATTTCAATTGTTTTTAAAGCCTTCATGGTACACAAGTTAGAGATAATCCCAAAATAATGTACTTGCTAGCGTTTCTGTATGGCGATGTACACAGTGACGTAACGACGTCGTTCGCTGGGCGCACTAGTCAGTGGGAAAACAAACCGGTTCTGAGAAGGTTCGCAAGTTGAACCAACTCCGAACTAACTTTGAACCAGCACCAGTTCCGAACCAGTTCTTTTTTGGTGGAAAAGGGGTATGAGTCAAGTGCCGCCGAGTCAAGTGCCGCCGAGCCAGGTGCCGCCGAGCCAAGTGAGTCAAATGCCGCCGAGCCAAGTGAGTCAAATGCCGCCGAGCCAAGTGAGTCAAGTGCCGCCGAGCCAAGTGAGTCAAGTGCCACCGAGTCCACCGAGTCAAGTGAGTCAAGTGAATCAAGTGCCGAGTCAAGTGAGTCAAGTGCCGCCGAATCAAGTGAGTCAATTGCCGCCGAATCAAGTGAGTCAAGTGCCGCCGAGTCAAGTGAGTCAAGTGCCGCCGAGTCAAGTGAGTCAAGTGCCGCCGAGTCAAGTGAGTCAAGTGCCGCCGAGTCAAGTGAGTCAAGTGCCAGTGAGTCAAGTGCCGCCGAGTCAAGTGAGTCAAGTGCAAGTGAGTCAAGTGCCAGTGAGTCAAGTGCCGCCGAGTCAAGTGAGTCGAGTTCCAGGTCAAGTGAGTCGAGTTCCAGGTCAAGTGAGTCGAGTTCCAGGTCAAGTGAGTCGAGTTCCAGGTCAAGTGAGTCGAGTTCCAAGTCAAGTGAGTCGAGTTCCAAGTCAAGTGAGTCGAGTTCCAAGTCAAGTGAGTCGAGTTCCAAGTCAAGTGAGTCGAGTTCCAAGTCAAGTGAGTCGAGTTCCAAGTCAAGTGAGTCGAGTTCCAAGTCAAGTGAGTCGAGTTCCAAGTCAAGTGAGTCGAGTTCCAAGTCAAGTGAGTCGAGTTCCAAGTCAAGTGAGTCGAGTTCCAAGTCAAGTGAGTCGAGTTCCAAGTCAAGTGAGTCGAGTTCCAAGTCAAGTGAGTCGAGTTCCAAGTCAAGTGAGTCGAGTTCCAAGTCAAGTGAGTCGAGTTCCAAGTCAAGTGAGTCGAGTTCCAAGTCAAGTGAGTCGAGTTCCAAGTCAAGTGAATCCAGCCAAGTGAAAGTTTCAAGCCCAGTGAAGCGCCGTCGCAGGAGGAGGAGGACTCGTTTTGCTCGCCAGGCTCCGGAGGGCGTTCCCAGATGCCTCGCCCTGCCGGCCCCGCCTCTGCGCCTCGCCCTGCCGGCCCCGCCTCTGCGCCTCGCCCTGCCGGCCCCGCCTCTGCGCCTCGCCCTGCCGGCCCCGCCTCTGCGCCTCGCCCTGCCGGCCCCGCCTCTGCGCCTCGCCCTGCCTGCGCCCTTCAAGCTCCGGGAGGGCTTTCCTGAACCCGTGGATTTCCCCAAGTATTTTTTGGGGGGGGGGCAAGGGTCCGGTGAGGAGACCATGAGGGCTGCGCCGCCATGGTCGTCTGCAGGGGCTTCACCTCCATGGCCGCCATCACGTCCTGCACCGCCCTGGCCTTCGCCTCGTCCTGCTCCGCCCTGGCCTTCGCCTCGTCCTGCTCCGCCCTGGCCTTCGGCCCAGTCTGGTCCGCCCACGCTCTGCGGCCCAGGCCCGCCTTGCCTAGGTCCAGGTCCCGTTCCCCTGCATGGGCCTGGCCCCCCATCCCTCCCCCAAGACCGCCCTCCTGGACTTTTGTTTGTTTTTTTGGGCTTCAGGAGCCGCCCTTAAGGGGGGGGTTATGTCACGATGTGGGTTTGTGTCCTGTCATGTTCTTTGGTTCCCTGTCTTGTTCATTAGTTTTCCCAGGTGTTTCTGATTTTCCCACGCCCCCTTGTTATCCTGTTAGCTCGTTTGTCCCTGATTATTTAAGCCCTGTGTTTCTGCCCTGTCTTTGTGAGTTGTTGTATGTTTCAGGATCAACGTGAGTGTGGGTCGTTCCCTGTGTAAAGTTTTCTTGTTCCACGTTCTGAGTCTCTGTTTAAGTTTATAGTTTGTTTAAATAAAGCGTGTACACTGCGTTTGGATCCAGCCTCATATCTGCCTTCACCGCATCACGCTACAGTATGATAATTAACATTATTATTTCATTTCATAAACATTATGCATAAATAAAGTATAATAATTAATGTATAATATATATATAAAAACATTAAAATTAACAATAAAAATGTAAAATAATTAATGTATGACAGTTAACATTAATATGAACATAAATAAATTATGTAATAATTAATGTAAATCATATATAGCCTTTTTTAAAAATCATGAAATTGTATTAATTGTGTCCTAATAAGATGCAAAACAGCAGAAAATAGAGTCTAAAAATCAAGTTTGACCTCTTCCAGCACCCATAATAACACTGCATGACAGATGTATCGCTTTCATTTCCTTTTTCCTTTTTTATTCAAAATATTCACTAACTTACATCTGCTATTCCGATTCTCAAAAAATGTGTATGTGAGTGTGTTTGGTCATTTAAAAACGTTTATAAATAATCTTGATCTATAACGTGAGATGGGCGCCACCATGTTTCTTTGGGCCGCAGAGAGTCCTGTCAGTCATCAGTTTCTCCCGAAATACATGTAAGAAAGTGGCCGGTGAACTGTGAGAAGAATAGATTAAACTTATAGTTACTTCTATGTTTGTCTGATATGAATAACACACGTCGGGAAATTTTATTTGAATAGATTGTTATTGCTGCTTCCACAGACATCAGTGTGTATTTTACAAACTCCAAATGTATGGTTTTACTAGTGCTTATGTGTATTTAAATGTCTGAAACCTAAAATAAACATTATGAGGTTGAAAACACTGCATAGTTGTGATATATGACAGCGCTGAGCTTGTCTGTCTTTGGCTCAGTGCCAACCAATGCGTGAAAGCACAATTTGAATCTAGCAGTTATATCACGTCACTGTACATTCTAAATCCCATATGTGGGACTGTACTCTCAGGGGCACAGAAATAAAAATCCCATATATAGGACCGTACCGCTCAAAGGGTTAAACATTTCATTTGTAACCATGAATACAAAAATGAAACTGAGGGGGCACAAATCAGATCTGACGGGGCAATGCCCCCTTTTGCCCCCTCGTGGTGCCAGGCCTGGCAGTGCCTCAGAGCACACTCCTACTTATTTGCCAAGGACCAACGATAGAGGTATTTACTAGCAAAAGCGAGCTTTTCCAGAAAGTTAGCATTGGCAAGCAGTTTCGAATTCCCGAATGAACACAAAACAAACTTGCTTTGGCCTGATTTTGTTTGACGTAACACAAGTTTGTTCTTCGATTTCACTTGAAGTAGCCTATTGGGGTCTTTAGGGTTATAGGATTGGGATTATAGGTCAATAGCCTACCACGGTCACATAATTTGATGGGTCACAGAATTTGGAACAACACTGGTATTCCACGCACCTATAAAACTTCCATGAAAACTTGATAAGGACCCAGGCATTTTCACCAGGCAGATCGTGATTAAAGGACATTTGCAATAACAAAGAGTTGCATTTGTGAGGTCCTGCCTTCGTCCCACATCATAGTTGTGCTAAAGTTTAGTCAGATGAGATGAGCTTATTTTCTTATTGCATGTGATCCAGCTGGGCCAGTTCATTGAGAGATTTGTCCACTGTACAACTGAATTGGGTAAGAAGTTAAGTGACCCAGAATGCTGGCTTTAAATCATGATTATATACAGGTCCTTCTCAAAAAATTAGCATATTGTGATAAAGTTCATTATTTTCCATAATGTAAGGATAAAAATTTAACTTTCATATATTTTAGATTAATTGCACACCAACTGAAATATTTCAGGTCTTTTATTGTTTTAATACTGATGATTTTGGAATACAGCTCATGAAAACCCAAAATTCCTGTCTCAAAAAATTAGCATATCATGAAAAGGGTCTCTAAACGAGCTATTAACCTAATCATCTGAATCAACTAATTAACTCTAAACACCTGCAAAAGATTCCTGAGGCTTTTAAAAACTCCCAGCCTGTTTCATTACTCAAAACCGCAATCATGGGTAAGACTGCCGACCTGACTGCTGTCCAGAAGGTCATCATTGACACTGTAAAGACTCTGGGGCGGATCTAATCCGTGGGGAATTTGCATATCATAATTAATAATTGGTAATTAATAATTATTCATACATGTTTGGATTAGATCAGTCTTACATGTTAATAAAACTCCCGATAAGGGATGATATGTAATTTTACCTGCATGCATGCTTGTGTATCCTTGCACTTAACCACAAGTTGATTGCAATTACCTGCACGGACCACGTCTTACAAAACAGGCTAAATTAATTAGCTCAATTGTCAGACTAATATCTGTGGGAATCCACAATATCATCTTACTTTATAGGATTTCAGGAAAAGCAATTCTGTGGCCACAAGAATTGGGTTTCCTGCCCTATAAACACATACTATTTAAAGTATCTTTAATTGGTAAGCTTGTTGTTATAAGATCTTTTGGCACTTAAGGGACTTAAATGAGCAAAAAGGCAGTACATCAATCAGATGAATATAATGAATTTAATAAGGCAGAACTACTTATGTATTTACTACGGTTACATGGGATATATGTATTTACAAACATAATAAACAACAATATACGATAAGGCATCGATGAATGAGAAATGCATAGAGTGTGGACAATGGAAACACGTGTGAGAGGGGAAGGGACAGAGAGAGAGAGAGAGAGAGAGAGAGAGAGAGAGAGAGAGAGAGCATTGGCAACATTCCCCTGACAGTCCCCTGCCTGTGACAACACGAAAACATCATCTTAATGCTTCTTAGAAGCTCTATAAAGAGATATACTTAAGTTTCTGGGTCTCTCTGTGTCGTGGCATTCCTGCGCGTGCGTGAGCGGAGTCCTTTAGGAAGCGTCACTGGGTGCTGCTTGGCGCGCGTTGAACGGAGTTTCCAAGTCTTTGGGGTAACGTTACCAAAGGAAAATAGTTCGGCTAAGTTTGTTTCACTTTGTGGAAGTGAGCAGAGTCGACTACGGAAAACAAAACTTTGACTAACAAAGAAAAGAAATAAAGATCTCTACGGGGAAATCACGCGGAGTTAACGTCCCATCTTCGCATGGCTGGTGAAGAAGCGTGTGTGCGTCTCTCGCCACGTGGTCACGTGCGCGTGTTTCTCCTTCAAAACGAGCGCGCGCTCGTTTAAAGGTCCCTTGTAGATGGATTTGCTGAAGAGATATGTCACGCGGTGTTCTTTTCACTCGTCGATTGGAATTAAACACGGAGACTTATCTAAGACTGAAAAACACAAACTAAACTAGAAACAAATAAAAGAAAGGCGAAGAGCTCGCCCGGAGGCGAGACCCTACATTTTGACAATCAAAAGTAACAGAGAGACGAGCGGAGGGGGGAAGCGTCATTTATGACCTTGGAGAAATCCGGCCTCTTCCTGTTGACTTGGCCAATTAGAGGGTTGGAATTTCACAGGCGGGACTTTGGTTTTTATTGCTCTTTGTCTAAGAGAGAGACATTTGAAACCGACGAAATTAGGGTGTTTAAGAGCAGAATCTTCACAATTCTTATAATACTAATGTGTCACAAGTTTAGCAAAATGTAATGTCAATTAACAAATGGGGAATGAAGATTGGAGTTTATCAAGACCAAACTTGCCACAAATGGATTTGGTTAAACATTAGTTGGCCAAGTTTAAACATTATCGCATTAGAGTTGTCGAGAAACATAGACCAAACCACAAAAAGGCAACTCATGAAATAGGGAACTTAGATACATTGTTCATACAATTCTCAAGTGGATATATAATAGCATATACTGTATATATATGAATACAGGATTCATTTCTCCTCCTTGGTTAGAATTCAGAGAGGGTGGCAGTTCTGTGAACATTCCTTTGGGTCGTAAACGCCGTTATCTAAGAACACCAGTGATGTTAATTTTGGTCTCTTTTCACTCCAAAGATGGAAAACATAGTAAACTATATTTTTCATTAACTTCTTACATATATTTGGCTCGAGCAAGTTGAGCGATTTCGTTTAATACCAATCACTCCGTGTTTGTTACGCATACAAGGATATATATAAACTCTTAGACCTTTATAGAAGTCCGCAAGGTTCAACTACATAACTAACAGTCCTAGATAGACAGGATACAGTATAAACTTCAAACATACAGGAATACATCATGTATACATTTCATAATCACTCATTTCTGGGTTTTAATGTTATAGATGCATATATGTGTGTGTGTGTGTGTGTGAGTGTGTGTTGTCCATTTGCGCATCTGGCATTCCTTCCTCGCTGGGGGGGGGGGTTTGGAGATAACGGTCTTCTTGGATGTTGGCTCGCGAACAAATCAGGATCGCGCGAGGATCTCTTTGGGGACCCATTACGCTGTAAAGGTGTCACAAACTAATCTACCCTCCAGACTGGCTGGCGCTAACGGAAGATTTAGAATTGGAAGAGTCATAGGTTGGGGCTTTAGAAACCCCTGTTAACGTGTGTTTATTGTGTTAAGGAATGCTGACTCCATGATTCTGCGCTCATACCCTACAGTCCCCCTTTTCGTCGGATGACGTCTCTGTGGAGACATCATCGGACGACAATCATCACAATGGCGGATGGCAGGTGAATCATGAGGGTTTTGTAGCAGGTGGTTATTGAGGCTGAGGGCTCAGCTCGATGAGATTCAAAGCGGTGTCACGGCTTTCGTGAGCTTGGCTGTCGATGTTCGCATCTCGTTGAGCCTCCTATACAGGATGAAGGCCAGGCCTAGTGACAGGATGTGGCTGACTTCCATAGAGATACACAGCGCGGTGTCGGCTGCGGTCCAGGCTTGGACAACAGGTGAGGTGTATTTGTAGAGGGTCAGTTGGCGTGGTGACGGCGGAAGCCAGCACCGTTTGGACAAGGCTTAAGGGTATCAGGTACGGTGGAATCCTTCCCCTGGCTAGGCTGTCAATGGAAGAGCTCACCTCCCGCAGCATGTCTGCCATCAGGGCTGTGACCAGCTGAGTTTGAGCAAAGTCATTCTGGAAAACCGTAAACAGCCGTTTCATAGAGTTCACGGTCTGGTTCAGCAGGACGCTGTGAGTGTTGAGAACCACCACAGTTCCCCTCAAAGTCTTGCCGATGGTCTGAAGGGAGGCACTTTGTGTGTTGAGTTGCTCTTTTATCTGTGGGATTTCAGTCCGGATTTCGGCCACGTGCCGTCTCACGGTGGCTAAGTTCACTGAGTTGACACTAGACATACCGATGTTAAACAGAGTTCCGACGGCAGCGGCGGCTCCGAGCAAAGCTCCAAGGAACCGTTTGGAGCGGCGGTTGTGTCCACTTAGCTCCGCTTGTGTGACAGTCATTTTCTCAAGTTGGTTGAGCATGTGCCTGACATCGGCCTCAGCGTGATTGAGGGAGTCCTCTGTCCATCGGGCACCGGCCCAACTGTATTGGGCCACTGCGCTGGGGTAATGTGCTCTGTACACATTACGCGGGTCTAGTCGAACATATACTTTCTGGGTGTGGGTCCGGCAGTTGGTGATCAGGAGTCCCGGTTGTTCCCTCAGGACGATGCCTGATGCCGGACCTGGTGAGATGTCCGATTGCGGCTGCTCTCTGGTTGGCTGGAGGCACAGCAGCATCCTGGTAAAAGTGAAAGGGAGAGAGAAAGAGAAAGGGAGGAAAAATTTCAGCGAGTGTCGTCCTTGGTTGGCTAGGACAGTCTTTCCGCTTTTGAGGACGCCGGTATGCCACTTGGTTCGGTGTCTTGCAAGTGTCTCTGGTGCTGCGGTGTGCAGCACATGGTGCGTCATGGGCATACATTGGCATGACCCCCCTTTTGCACTGTGGCACCACAAGCTGTGGCGCAGTGATTGCATCAGGTGCAGAACGCTGAATGTTGTCTTGTGCACGCAGCATGTGCCGGTAGACGTCGGTTGTCAGGGGCATTGGTTGTCGGTGGGTGCAGACGGCGTTCGTGGGTGGTTGGAGGGGTATGAGAGGTGGTTTCTCATAGTGTCCATTGTTTGTCATAGTCTTTGGTAAGCTGGAACGTTAAGGTCAGGTTAAGCAGAGGCTCTGTGACATTTTGTCGCACTTGGGGTGAGACTAATGCATGACCCTAAAAGTTCAGAACCAAGGTTTAATGGGTTCGCTAGGAATGTAGCATAAAGCTATGCGTTTCACGTGTATCTAGCTAGTGAAGTGTGTCTTGTATCCTTATCATCTTAGCTGTGGATGTTAGGAGGCTAAGACTTATGTGGTTCCGAGAGTATTTCCCGGAAAGGGCATAGCCGAGATGAAATAACTGACTTAAGATGGTTCTTATGACTAAATTATTTCTCAGGACTTAACTAGTGGTTCACTACGGCTTGACGAAGTGAATGATAGGGGGAAAAAGGACAGCTTTCCTATTCAAATTAGGCTTATTATCAATCCTCAGGACTATAGTTATGCCCTAGTAATCGTTGAAATTACTTGTGTTGCAGGGTCATAAAAATTAGTGCACTTGTTGAAAATAAACAAAATCACAAATAAAGGTGTCTCTGTTTCCTTTCTGGGCCCTATGGGAAATGGAACCACATTCCAACAAGAGAGGAAATGGAATTGAATCATATAGATGACCGAAAAGACAAGGTAATAGCTGAATGCTATTATTATTAAAGTAAAAATAAAAATAAAACGTGGGTGAGTGGTCAAAACAGCGGGAATGATCTGAATGTGAGAATAGTCAGTAGCACTAGTGACTAAACTTTGAATTCGCTTGGACCAACACTCGATGGTGGGTTACAGCGGTTGCGTGTTCACGACCACTCTGTGTGTCCCTTCAAATGTTTAGTCAACATGCTGATGAAAATTCTCATTACTATACAGATTCTTCTCTAGCTACACATTTTACATGTACTTAAGCTTAATTGGCGATTTAGCCTACAGTGCTCAGCAAGGCCTATGCCTAAACTAGTGAAGGTGAACTTTAGCTGAGCAGAATTGAAAGTACGGAAAGTGAAGAATTACAAACCCTAACTGGGGTTAAAGAAAGTATTCTAGAATACTTTGGGCTGTATAAACAGCAGCTGTAATTAAGGCTTAAAGTAAATGATGCTAACTGCTAACTGTAGAAGTTATTATTTAGCTTAGCCTAAGCGGGATGGATGTTAGGTTAGCCTAGCCTAAGCTAGATGGATGCTAGGTTAGGTTAGCTTAGCCTAAGCTGGATGGATGGATGCTAGGTTAGGTTAGCTTAGCCTAAGCTGGATGGACGCTAGGTTAGGTTAGCTTAGCCACCTAGGCTGGTTTGTTTACAACGTGACATCACGAGTTAGCACTTCCTGTGACAAGTCATTGTCATGGGAACTAGAGCATGTCAGAACAATTCGACAGTACCTGAAGAATGTCTGCACCTTTTAACGGGTTAAAAGGGTTATAAGGGGGCGCCTATACTTTAAAGTCTTTTGAGAACTTGACGTTACATTAAGTAAAATGCGACTGTGTTTTGGCATTTGCTAGTTTTACTCATGTAACTCTTCTCTTTACTTTACACAACTTATTCTATTTGTTTACCGAGTAAGGAAATAGATTTGCTGTAAGTCAAAGGTTGTCTAAGCATCTATAGTTACGTCCCTCTCATGCACAAATGCTGGCTCTTCAGCGAGTGAACAGTTTTGATCGCTAGGTAGCTCTCTGCTTGTAGATGCAGCTAAAATTTTTAGGTGAATTACATCAATCTAACAATAATTTGTAAGGCCTTTACATTGTAGAAAGGGGAGCATCACCCAGGTCTACGTATATATAACACTGTCCTGAGCTTCCTTTGTCAGAAACAGGTTTAGCAATACTGCAATTTGGATTTCTTTAACCAAAGCAGGACAGATAACGGTACAGTTTACAAGCTGCTGAGATGAGATTTTTTTTTTTGTCAAACAGACTTACGCTTTACTGCTGAACTTACTTATATTAGTTGGAAATCTAAGACTCTTTCACTTACAGTAGAGATGTCAATTCCAGCTATTGTTTTATCTGCATTTAGACAAGCCAGCAACCAGTGATCAAAATGCTTATCGCATGTTGTGTTCCGTTTGGATTGCAATGATCAAATTAAACCTGTAGGTTAACAGTAGTTTCAACTCAGGTGGTTTTCCTACACTATGGCGTCAAGGTGACGTATGCCTTATTTGGAGCTAGGGTTTCCTGTAACCCTTTATTGTCATGGAAACTAATGTTTAGCAGTGTCATTTCAACCAGCATGTAGCAAATGTTTGTTTCGAAAAAGTTGTGCATAGTGTGTTGGCAGGTGAGGCATACAGGTGAGGCATACACTTGCATTATGTTCATTCTGTGTGCCTTCTGGTTTTGCAGTTCGGAAACAATGGGATCTTAGGGGACCCTTTCTGAGGAGGCCTTATGTGTTAGAGGCCTTCTGTATCAGTTCACGCATCGTTGAGCAGCATTTCTTGGTCTCTGGCGAGCTGGAAGGTGCAGGGTAGTGAACTTGAATCTTGACTTGGTGCTGAGGCTGTGTACCCATGGATGGCTGCTGGAGTTCCTGGGAACTACCTGTTCGAGCCGGATGTTGTTCTGGCTGTACGACTGCACGTTCAGCTGTCACGTTTGGGGTATAAGAGTTCGATCTTTGCTCTTAGCTTTAGTGCCGAGTCTTTCAAAGGGCTGAGCTGACATTAAAGTGAGGTCTGAGCCGGTGTCTGCCAGGGCTTCCAAGCTCACCTCATTTTCCAAAGTGATGGCTAGGTAGAGTTTCCGGGCCACCCCCTTTTTCGATCAGGTTCCCCAGGAGTCTTAGCGTAGGGGCTGGTGTGGTGATCGATGGGCGGTTAGGGCCGGTCTTGTGTGGTTCTCTGCGGAGACAGACAGACAAGCAGCATTTCTAGGTATTTTGGGCTTTTGGACCCAGCTGTAGGAAACTGTGCTGTGTCGCTCAGGCTGTGCAGCTGTCAGCTGTGGTGGCTGGGTGATGCTGTCATTTTGTGATGTGACAGTTAGCTCTGTGCTCTGAGGCTGACGAGCAGTGTTCTGGTTGCCTGGTTCAGGTCTTACGCTTAGACATAGGATGTCTGTCTTGTCCCTCTTGTCTCCTTTGGAAAGTCTTTTGTGAAGAAGCTCTTTCAGCGACTTCAGGGTCTCAGCTGTCTCAGATGTGGCGGCACTGTTTTTTTCTGATGTGGGTTCAGACTTGTGCTTACCAGTGGCATGTCGAGAGGGGTTCCGCTCTGGGCTGTCTGGGCTTGATGGTCTGGTCGATGGGGCTCGGCTCTTTCTGGGCCATTGGTCGGTTTCCCATGTGGCTCCACCTTTTGGGTGGTCGGGTGGTTGTTGCAGGTCCCAGAATCTGTCAAAGCCCTCGCTCTGGTGTCTTGGACGAGCACCATCGCAGTAGTGCTGCCCTCTGTTGGCCTGGAACGGTCTTGACTCTCTGTAAACAGGGCTATGGTGTTGTGGGGCGCCCTCTAGAGGCAGCTCTGAGTAGGGCTCAGAGACAGAGTAGATTGTGGGGTTTTTCAAAGTCTTTTCGGACACAGTCTTTTGCTTTGTGTAAGCTTCTTTTAGCTGTTGAGTAGTCATGCTATGTGGTCAGGCCAGGATGTCTAGATGATGACTCACTGTGGGGTGCAGATTTCGGAGAGACAAAGTTCTGAGGTTGAAATCATCCTCCATGCCGGACTGATTGAGGTCCATGGCTGTGATTAGTCTTTGGTCTGATTCTGGATCAGAGAATTCTTTAGTGAAGGCCTGCCGCAGCGGCTGGTAGTCCGACTTGACTGTCTCTGGTTGACGGTCGAGGAAGCTGCGCGCATCACGACTGGACGTGATTCTGAGCAGGTACAATCTGTCCCACGCGGTGACGTTGGTAACAGTTTGTAAGTGAAAGTCAATGTCCTGCGGATGGCGTGCACGTTGTGGCTTCCTGCATGGTTCGGAGTGAACATAGGGATGTTTCTGGCCAGCTTGTTAAGTCTTTTGGGAGCCATGCCGTGGTTAGTGGCCGGGGCTCTCCTGGAAAGGCTCTTCCCCCCTCGCTGCTGACGGGGGTTCTTGTGGGCTGGCTGGTGATGTTTTGAACAGCGGGCTTTCACCCCCCTGTACAGCTCTGGGTTCTTGGCTGAAAGGTGCGGACTGGCTGGTCAGGGAAACTTTGTGGTGTGCGTTTCCCCTTCCCGGTCCTTCTGCAGTCTATAAGAGGGTTTCAACTCTGTGTGAACGGTGTCAAGTTCGTGTTCGAGATCTTGTCTCTGCTGAACGTGCTTGTGGATGGTAGCACGGGCCTCTTGCGAGTTTCTTTCGCAGGCCGTGGCTTTCGAGTCTCTTTAAGTTCAGTCTCTGCTCTTTGCAAGGGGCTTCACTTTTGTCGGAGTTTCTCGTTGAGTTCCTCTCTGGTTCTTTTCTCTGACTGCACTCTTTGGTCTATGTGCAGATGAAGATCAGATAGGGCAGTTTGAAGTCTTTCCACTTCCTTCTGTAGCTCGGGGTCGTTGTCACCCTCGGCTTGCATCCTTAGCGTTGCAACTTCGTGCTCCAGGGCGATGCGGCTCCTTTCGTGGAGACGTGCTTGTACGATGAGCTGGCAAGTGAGGTTGACGTGTCTGACCGGTCTTTGTCGTGGGAGCTTTGGCTTGGTTTGTGCGCCATCAGCCTGTCCACGTCTGCGATGCTCTTGGCTCGGGGCTCTGAGTCACTGGCGACCTTGGTCAGGAATGGAGGTTTCATGAATCTCAGCCATGTCTCCAGGTTGTCCCAGCGGGTTGTGGGACTGTAGGACCGGAACATACTGGCTTCACTGTGGGCGAGAGGAACACAACACACACACAGAGAGACCAATGGAACTAAATTGCCCCTTGGGGATTAATAAAGCTATCTGTATCTGTATGCAGGTTCGTTCTACGTTTAACAAGCTATAATACGGGCTATGCCGCGTATGAAAATTTTGGTTAACTGATGCCGACAGTTAAATCATTTGGTAGGACAATTTGGGTAGGTCAGCATGGGCCTGAATAAAGAATTTTAAAGGGGCGGTAGCTTAGGGGTCACCTGTTGATGCTAACGGCTTGGTTGTCAAACTATTATTCAGCGTTCCTTGTTGTCTCAGATAGGTTCTGTCTCTAGGTGAACTGAAAGGAACAGAGCACAACAGAAAAGAGCAATGGCAAGATAGCAAAGTTTTAAGTAACATGCAACCATCCAAGATGGAAAGGTCTGTAATGACATGGCGTTAATAGTACACAGGAAGCGTTACAGGGGAAGAGGAGGCCTAAGCCTGCGATTTGTGGCTAGGAGAGTAGGAGGGAGCCAAACACTTCAATGACCGGGGGAATCTCTAGATTCTGTGGCCAATACTAAGTGATGGATTTAATACCTTTTCTAGTTTCCCTCGGGTGAACTGAGGTCATTCGGGTTGGAGTCAGCATTTTGGTTGGTCTCTCTGTCGTCCCCAAACACTTGACAGCAGTGTCCCGGGCCCTTCCGCATATCTGTACCGATGTGTGCCCTCACGCAACCCGACCTTGAACACAACCGGCAGTGCCAAATTGGTGATGTCGTGTTGCGGGCTGCACCAACGGAGAAATACAGGAAAGTCCGAGACCCGTGCTCAGTCAGCGCTGGTGACGCAGGTCAGACGAACCAGCCAGCTGGACCCCAAGCAGAGATGACTGTCAAATCACCACAGCACGAGAAAAATTTCTACCTACAAACACAAAACAGGATGAAGGACAAGTGAACCTCAACGTGAATTAAAGCTCTCTCTATCTAAATCAAATTGAGTGTCTATTTTTTTGTAGAAAAATCAAAGGCAACGGTTTTACTAAAATTATGGTACAAACAAAAAGGGAATTATGACAATGTTAATTATCAGAACAACCTAGCCTCCATTCAGAGAAGAGATTAAGTGCAGCAGGAAGAGCACAGGAGGAAGCAAGCTGTAGTGGCGCGTTTGGGCCACTAAGGGTTTGGGCCACTTCCTCCTAGTGGTCAACCTGGCTGACAGAGAACTTGATTTAAATTGCATTCAAACTGGTTTAAATACAATTCAAATCAAGCGTATGCATAGATGTTAAGTAACTTCTAGAATAGTAAGGATACAGTTGTCATAACGTATCAAATACATAACGTAACGTATCAAATCAAAATTATTAAAAATAATTTGAAAAAGGAAATATAGTAATAAAGCCATAAAAACATTCCCAACAGGAAAGGAGACTTAATTCAAATTGATCTTGAAATTTGTTTGTTTCAAACCAAATTTGATTAAGTGTAGGAAATTAAAGTTTGGCATTTATTTGATGATGATCACGACTACGGTGAGGTATCAATGATAATAACCAAAATAAAACCAACTGGGAGAAAGCCACTTCAGAAAAGAATGATGTTAGGAACTAAGTGATGAGCTGACGTAGAGGGGGGGAGGCCACAAGGGGCGCATTCCTCCTAAGTGGTCATCAGAAACTGGTACTGCTTACTTTTAAATTTTAAATTCAACTGTGGTTTGAACCAAATTCAAAATAAGTGTACACAGTCGGGAGTGAAATCATGTTAGTAAAACTGGAACTTGCACATGCATTGAAAGTTAGAAACACAATTTCAGAAATTCACTGGAAAAATCTGAAATTGTGATGAGAGAGATTGTTTAGGAAAAGACGGCCTCGTTACTAGTGTCCACGAGATGGCGCCATTTCGCTCATGGAGGGTAAAGTCAGGGGGCGGTGCGTAATTCGAGAACTGTCAAGCACTTAGGCCTCAGTGCTGCCCTCTAGTGTTTGTCAGCGGAATAACAACCACCCTGCTTCCATGTGTGATTCAAATTTGAGCGTGCAGACGCTTTGTTTTCTGTAAGATCACACTTATCCAAAATAAAATCTCAGCGTTTTTTTTTTTTTTCAGCTATATTTCACAAAACGGCGTGGCAGGAATTTTTTCTACACACACACATAGGGACAACCGGAATTAGGCATCGGTTTTTCAATTCCCACATAAACAATTAGCGCTATTATTCACACGTGTTCGCTTATGAATTTTAAACCTCGGTGGGTTTTTTCTATTCGACACACGTGTGCACGGAAGGATTTCTTCGCTTCCACACACTAATATGGACAACAGGAATTATACGTCTGTCGTTCGGATCCAAATAACATTTATCAAATATCACTTATGATTAAAAATGTTTTTCGGTTTTGGATTTTTTGGTGCTATATTTTAACAAACACGTCTGGCAGGATTGCTTCGCTGCGTCGTGCAAAAATAAAACAGGAAATATTCGTCTGTTTTTTCGACTCCCATGACATATTATCAAATAGCACTTATGATTAAATATGCTTTAGGTTTTTTACAATTGAGTAGCTACGTCAATGTTTAACCAGGAGTTCATCGTTAATCTAACGATTATAATATCAGGCCTTTCTTAAGAATAGTGAAAGAGCATCGTTTCACTAAATCTAGTCTTCACCCTGACAGAAGAATCTCGTTCGGACAGGGGAGTTTAACATTAAAATGTCACAATTCAAAAGAGGTTTCTTCGTCTTTTGTTGGACAAATTTAATACTATGAAACTGCAGTTTTACTTTTAGTTATTAACAATGGCAAAAGGAATGTTAGACATTATTTTGCAGCTGTTAATGTGCTGAACTGGACTCGGCTTTGTGCCTTTAATCAGTCAGCCAGTGAGTTCGCGTTGCGTTCGCTCACTCGAGGCGCGCGTACAATATTAAATCACAATATAGACATCGATTGAAACTGAATTGCTCAAAAACAAGTTTAAAATGTGCCCGCATTATTCTCCACCATTTATGTAAAGACTCTGGGGCGGATCTAATCCGTGGGGAATTTGCATATCATAATTAATAATTGGTAATTAATAATTATTCATACATGTTTGGATTAGATCAGTCTAACATGTTAATAAAACTCCCGATAAGGGATGATATGTAATTTTACCTGCATGCATGCTTGTGTATCCTTGCACTTAACCACAAGTTGATTGCAATTACCTGCACGGACCACGTCTTACAAAACAGGCTAAATTAATTAGCTCAATTGTCAGACTAATATCTGTGGGAATCCACAATATCATCTTACTTTATAGGATTTCAGGAAAAGCAATTCTGTGGCCACAAGAATTGGGTTTCCTGCCCTATAAACACATACTCTTTAAAGTATCTTTAATTGGTAAGCTTGTTGCTATAAGATCTTTTGGCACTTAAGGGACTTAAATGAGCAAAAAGGCAGTACATCAATCAGATGAATATAATGAATTTAATAAGGCAGAACTACTTATGTATTTACTACGGTTACATGGGATATATGTATTTACAAACATAATAAACAACAATATACGATAAGGCATCAATGAATGAGAAATGCATAGAGTGTGGACAATGGAAACACGTGTGAGAGGGGAAGGGACAGAGAGAGAGAGAGAGAGAGAGAGAGAGAGAGAGAGAGCATTGGCAACATTCCCCTGACAGTCCCCTGCCTGTGACAACACGAAAACATCATCTTAATGCTTCTTAGAAGCTCTATAAAGAGATATACTTAAGTTTCTGGGTCTCTCTGTGTCGCGGCATTCCTGCGCGTGCGTGAGCGGAGTCCTTTAGGAAGCGTCACTGGGTGCTGCTTGGCGCGCGTTGAACGGAGTTTCCAAGTCTTTGGGGTAACATTACCAAAGGAAAATAGTTCGGCTAAGTTTGTTTCACTTTGTGGAAGTGAGCAGAGTCGACTACGGAAAACAAAACTTTGACTAACAAAGAAAAGAAATAAAGATCTCTACGGGGAAATCACGCGGAGTTAACGTCCCATCTTCGCATGGCTGGTGAAGAAGCGTGTGTGCGTCTCTCGCCACGTGGTCACGTGCGCGTGTTTCTCCTTCAAAACGAGCGCGCGCTCGTTTAAAGGTCCCTTGTAGATGGATTTGCTGAAGAGATATGTCACGCGGTGTTCTTTTCACTCGTCGATTGGAATTAAACACGGAGACTTATCTAAGACTGAAAAACACAAACTAAACTAGAAACAAATAAAAGAAAGGCGAAGAGCTCGCCCGGAGGCGAGACCCTACATTTTGACAATCAAAAGTAACAGAGAGACGAGCGGAGGGGGGAAGCGTCATTTATCACCTTGGAGAAATCCGGCCTCTTCCTGTTGACTTGGCCAATTAGAGGGTTGGAATTTCACAGGCGGGACTTTGGTTTTTATTGCTCTTTGTCTAAGAGAGAGACATTTGAAACCGACGAAATTAGGGTGTTTAAGAGCAGAATCTTCACAATTCTTATAATACTAATGTGTCACAAGTTTAGCAAAATGTAATGTCAATTAACAAATGGGGAATGAAGATTGGAGTTTATCAAGACCAAACTTGCCACAAATGGATTTGGTTAAACATTAGTTGGCCAAGTTTAAACATTATCGCATTAGAGTTGTCGAGAAACATAGACCAAACCACAAAAAGGCAACTCATGAAATAGGGAACTTAGATACATTGTTCATACAATTCTCAAGTGGATATATAATAGCATATACTGTATATATATGAATACAGGATTCATTTCTCCTCCTTGGTTAGAATTCAGAGAGGGTGGCAGTTCTGTGAACATTCCTTTGGGTCATAAACGCCGTTATCTAAGAACACCAGTGATGTTAGTTTTGGTCTCTTTTCACTCCAAAGATGGAAAACATAGTAAACTATATTTTTCATTAACTTCTTACATATATTTGGCTCGAGCAAGTTGAGCGATTTCGTTTAATACCAATCACTCCGTGTTTGTTACGCATACAAGGATATATAAACTCTTAGACCTTTATAGAAGTCCGCAAGGTTCAACTACATAACTAACAGTCCTAGATAGACAGGATACAGTATAAACTTCAAACATACAGGAATACATCATGTATACATTTCATAATCACTCATTTCTGGGTTTTAATGTTATAGATGCATATATGTGTGTGTGTGTGTGTGTGAGTGTGTGTTGTCCATTTGCGCATCTGGCATTCCTTCCTCGCTGGGGGGGGGGGGGGGGGGTTTGGAGATAACGGTCTTCTTGGATGTTGGCTCGCGAACAAATCAGGATCGCGCGAGGATCTCTTTGGGGACCCATTACGCTGTAAAGGTGTCACAAACTAATCTACCCTCCAGACTGGCTGGCGCTAACGGAAGATTTAGAATTGGAAGAGTCATAGGTTGGGGCTTTAGAAACCCCTGTTAACGTGTGTTTATTGTGTTAAGGAATGCTGACTCCATGATTCTGCGCTCATACCCTACAACACCCTCAAGCAAGAGGGTAAGACAGAAAGAAATTTCTGAACAAATAAGCTGTTCCCAGAGTGCTGTATCAAGGCACCTCAGTGGGAAGTCTGTGGGAAGGAAAAAGTGTGGCAAAAAACGCTGCACAACGAGAAGAGGTGACCGGACCCTGAGGAAGATTGTGGAGAAGGACCGATTCCAGACCTTGGGGGACCTGCGGAAGCAGTGGACTGAGTCTGGAGTAGAAACATCCAGATCCACCGTGCACAGGCGTGTGCAGGAAATGGGCTACAGGTGCCGCATTCCCCAGGTCAAGCCACTTTTGAACCAGAAACAGCGGCAGAAGCGCCTGACCTGGGCTACAGAGAAGCAGCACTGGACTGTTGCTCAGTTTTGCATGTCATTCGGAAATCAAGGTGCCAGAGTCTGGAGGAAGACTGGGGAGAAGGAAATGCCAAAATGCCTGAAGTCCAGTGTCAAGTACCCACAGTCAGTGATGGTCTGGGGTGCCATGTCAGCTGCTGGTGTTGGTCCACTGTGTTTTATCAAGGGCAGGGTCCATGCAGCTATCAGGAGATTTTGGAGCACTTCATGCTTCCATCTGCTGAAAAGCTTTATGGAGATGAAGATTTCATTTTTCAGCACGACCTGGCACCTGCTCACAGTGGCAAAACCACTGGTAAATGGTTTACTGACCATGGTATTACTGTGCTCGATTGGCCTGCCAACTCTCCTGACCTGAACCCCATAGAGAATCTGTGGGATATTGTGAAGAGAAAGTTGAGAGACGCAAGACCCAACACTCTGGATGAGCTCAAGGCCGCTATCGAAGCATCCTGTGCCTCCATAACACCTCAGCAGTGCCACAGGCTGATTGCCTCCATGCCACGCCGCATTGAAGCAGTCATTTCTGCAAAAGGATTCTCGACCAAGTATTGACTATTGAGTGCATAACTGAACATAATTATTTGAAGGTTGACTTTTTTTTTTTGTATTAAAAACACTTCTTTTATTGGTCGGATGAAATATGCTAATTTTTTGAGACAGGAATTTTGGGTTTTCATGAGCTGTATGCCAAAATCATCAGTATTAAAACAATAAAAGACCTGAAATATTTCAGTTGGTGTGCAATGAATCTAAAATATATGAAAGTTTAATTTTTATCATTACATTATGGAAAATAATCAACTTTATCACAATATGCTAATTTTTTGAGAAGGACCTGTATATTAGATCACAATTATAATTTTGATTATCATGATTCATTTTTAAATTTAAAAAAAAACATCACTTAATAAGATTTATAAGCTGTCATCATGGGGACCAAAAATGTCTCCACAAGGACAAGCATGTGATCAGTTGCATGCAATTATTTTTAAAATATGATTGTATTAAATTAATAAATAAATATCTTACTATTGCTACATTTTACTGTAAAATAAAAAATAGAGAATGTAACAATAATATAATATTTAATAACAATATATGTTATAATAAAACTAGTAACATGATTATTATTATTATTAATAATAACAATAATTTTTATTATTTATTATATTAATTTACAGAACATCCGTACAATTAAAATACTAACATCTAAAGTTGATTTAATTTCTCTGCTTTCAAACGTTAAACCATTATATATTATTATATATTATCTGTTGACAACAACATGCTGTGTTACCAAATGCAAATTTTAAGGGACTCAAATACACAGAGTAGCATTTACTGTGAATTGAAATTCCCACAATGTGCATGCATTGTCAAAATTCATAAAAAAAGGGTGTCGCGCAGATGGCTCCGTTTGCAGTATAATCTGCAGCGTAGCCTACCCTCACTTTTTCTTGTGTCTAATTAAACGTATAATCACCATACAAGCAGAAAGTTCACTTAAACAAAAAAAAATAAAAATAAAATAAAATAAATAAATTGAAAGGGTGATCTAGTAGGCTAGGCTATATCTCTCTATATAAAACATAGCCTACACTTTATGCTATTTAATCCACAGAAAGACAAAACTATATATTATTATTATTTTTTTAAATAGATAGTCTTTCTAATCCAGAGAAAGCCAAAACTTTATTTTAAAAAAATTGCCTACAATGTTACTTATTGGAAAACTATGAGAGCACTCTGGCGCTGCATAATTTTGAATTTTTCAAACTGTGTGAGGAACGTCAACCTTAAAATTGCACGGCACGCAGCGGTCGAACATCAAAATAAATGCTTTTTTCAACAAGAGGTTAAATGTAATTTCACTCAGCATCAAACTGCCAGTATGTCGACTTCAATTTTGAGGTGACACCCGGTGTGGCCAATCAGATGTCACGGGCGTCCAGTGCCAGCCGGGACATCCCTTTGCTCTGCCTCCGAAACTGAACGAGCCTGACGCTTCTTTCAGGAACCGAAAGTGATACGCAGGATAGGCTACCGAGCTTGTTCGACAGAGCTGTCCCGTATCATTTCCCGCAAGCTACAAGAAAAAGAATGTCAGAGATGAGGTGAATACTGTTTCTATATATTATTTGTCTTGATTATGAAACTTAGACAGGGTTTCCCGCAGCACTTTTACTAAGGCGGCCGCCTAAGCAACACACGCCGAACGCCTTAACTATGTCGTCAAAAAAATTATGTGAGCGATATCCGCCGAGTTACTCTGTCCTGTTTTCTCCATTTCAATCTTTAAATATGTGATAGCCTTCGTGTTCGCTTCAAGCCCCTTTCACGCCGCCAGCGACTTTGTCGCTGTATGTCGCTAGGCTCTGTCTGTACTGTGATGACGCTTGTGGGCGTTCGTAGTGCTGTCGCTCTAATGTTATTGGTAGACTGCACGTCTGGCCATATCTATACAAAATACCATCACAAGTGATATATACAACTATACAATTTTAATTTGACTAGGAATTAGGCTAAAAAGAAACAGTATATGCTGTTGGGAGAGTGTTTTTATATTAAGGGAGAGCCGGGACGATTGAAACGCGGGACGGATGAAACATTGAGAATTCGGCCAAGATGGCGTACTAGATAGCAGCATAGGTTAATCGCTAGCAAGGTCTCAAAGTTTTATTTCTTATTTTTAGACTTTTCCCAAACGGTTTAATAGAGATTTATTTTTTTATCACCTAAAGATGACAAGTAGAGCACGTAACTCTGAAGAGAAGGCCGTGAGCAGTAACAGAAATGATCATGATTATGAGGACGCGATGGAGGTTTCTGCTGAAACTAACAAACGTGTCTTGGAGGAATGCGCTGCTGAATTTACCTGTCACTCCCAGCAAAGTTCACATAATGAAGAAAGTGCGGCCTGATCAGGTGGAAGATATCTCTAATGCGGATATACTTGAGGCAATTCACTCCCTCGGCAGACGATTTGACAAGCAGGAGAAAAAACTTGAGGAGCTGTCCAAAAAAATGGAAGAGAATTGTATCGCCATTTCTGAGGTTAAGGAAGAGATGAAAGCACACAAGCAGAAGGAAGCTATATTGGAGCTGGAACTTTCTGATATTAAGAAAGAAAATAAAGAGCTGAGGTCAAGGGTAGGAGAATTGGATCGCTACAAAAGGCGTTGGAATTTACGCATCAAAGGCTCGTCAGAGAAACAGAACGAGAACATCCGACAGGAGGTGATAACCCTGCTGGCCAAGATTGCTCCTGGTGTGCCCTGGGAAATGGAAGAGGCGGTTGACACGGTTCATCGGATTGGAAGAAGAGAAGGAAATCGTACGCGCCAGATCATCATACAGTTTTCGAAGCGAATCTACAGAGATCAAATATGGACATTGTCAAAGGGATCAACAGTGTGCAAGGAGGCAGGCATTCATTTCGCTGAGGACTTAAACAAAGAAGACCGAGAGGCTAGGGGAGTTCTGTGGCCACGCATTAAACAAGCACGAGCTGAAGGGAAAGTGGCATACTTTCGTGGTCCCTTCGCCTTCATTGAAGGGAAGCTAATTTTTGCCTGATGGTGAAGTCTTGGAAGATGGGAAATGTGTTGTTTTTTAAGAGACTTTTTTTGTAAGTGTTGCACTTTATTTTTCTAATCTCATTGTCGATAGCTTTTTGACACTCTCGATCCGTACACTGTGAGTTCCAGTGGGCGTATGTTCTCGTTGAAATCTCGTTTATCTTTTTGTTCGTTAAATGCAAGGGGACTAAAGGACAATTTAAAACGTAAAGGTATATTTTTGTTTTGCAAGGGACAGAAGTCACATTTTGTTTTTCTACAAGAAACTCACTCTACTGAAGAAGATGCTGCTTTTTGGAAGATGCAGTGGGGAGAGACAATTTTGTTTAGTCATGGCTCTAATCGTTCAGCTGGGGTCGCCATATGCCTTAACAATTGCCCTGGGAAGATTGTGACTTTTCAGTCTGATGCTCTTGGTCATTGGCTTGCTGCTGTGGTTATTAGTGAAGGTACTTTTCTTATTTTAGTTAATGTTTATGGTTATAATAGTAGTGGGCAAAACAAGGTTTTATTTTCTAAAATTACAGATGTTGTCACACAGCTTAAATCGAAATTTCAAACAAATTTTGTACTAATTGGAGGTGATTTTAATCTAGCACCAGATGAATGGCTGGACAGATCTCCTTCTAGTTATACAAGTCACCATTTTAATAACATTATTCAGGAGTTATGCCAGTCAAACTCCCTTAATGACATCTGGAGGTTGAAGCATCCTAATGAGTCCCAGTTTTCTTGGGTCAAACCAAATGGATCCTCTAAGTCACGGATAGATTTTTGGCTAACTACTGAGGAACATTCTGAGTTTGCCACTGAAGTTTCCATTTCTGCCGCACCATTGACAGACCATTGCCTCATTTCATTAATTTTGACACCAACAACAAAACGTACCTTTAGGAAAGACTACTGGAAGTTTAATGCGGAACTTTTAAAGGACAAAGTTTATTGTAGTCAAATAAGAAATTTGATTATTGAGATTCAAGATGACCTCACTTTAACTTCTAATGGGAATAAATGGGAGTATTTTAAATTTAAAACAAGGGAAGTTTCAATTAGATTTGGCAAACAAAAGAACAAAGAACAGAAGCAAAAAGAGTTAAGTTTAATTCAAGAGATTAACACTTGTTGTAATACACAGGTAATGACTCAAGAAGATCTTGATAAATTACTTTCTCTTCAGGCTAAATTAGATAATTTTTATTTAATTAAAGCACAAGGAGCTTTTGTACGGTCTCGTGCAAAATGGTTGGAGAAAGGAGAGAAGAATACAGCATATTTTTGTCAGTTAGAAAAAAGGAGACAGAAAAGCAATGCTGTGAATAGTTTGATTGTTAATGAGAAGGTAATCACAGACCCCAAATTAATATCCGAGGAAGATTACTCATTTTATAGTGATATTTATTCTTCTTCATATTCTGTCAGAAATGGTCAAGAATTTCTAGAAAAGATAAAAGATTTTATTCCGCAGATTGATATTGAATTTAAAGAAAGCTGTGATGTAGACCTGAGATTGGAGGAAATCGATTCCGCTATTAAAAAAATGCCTTTAGGTAAATCTCCCGGTCAGGATGGTCTGACTACAAATTTTTACAAATTTTTCTGGGGAGATTTAAAAGATTTGCTGTTTAAAGCTCTAAAGGATTGTTTTGATTCTAACTCTTTACTTCCAACTATGAAGCAGGGGTTGATCATTCTCATCCCAAAGTCAGGCAAAGACAAAAGAGTTATTGATAATTTGAGACCGATTACCCTACTCAATGTTGATTATAAAATTCTTACATCTGCTATTGCAAACAGGCTAAAATTTATGTTGAGTCAAGTTATAAGTGAAACACAATCTGGTTTTATTAAAGGAAGGTTAATACACAACAATATTAGACTTATTTTGGATTTAATTGATTATGCACATTTGATTAAGGATGATGGGTTTATTTTGTTTCTTGATTTCTATAAGGCATTCGATACTGTGGAACATACGTTCATTTTACATACACTTACATCCTTTGGATTTGGTTATAAATTTGTCAAATTGATAGAGATGTTGTATAAAGATATTAATAGTTCAGTATCGCTTCCAGGTGGGACTTCTAAGCGTTTTAACATAAACAGAGGTATTAGACAAGGAGATCCGACTAGTCCCTATTTGTTTATTTTAATAGCTGAACTTTTGGCAATTTATGTGAAAAATAGTAAAGATGTTAAGCCGTTGAATGTTTTGGGGAGTCAGCTATTAATAAGTCAACTAGCAGACGATACTACTCTGTTTCTCAGGGATGCAGAGCAGATCCCAGCTGCCATTAATTTAGTGTCACATTTTTCCAAAGCTTCTGGTTTGAATTTAAATTTAAAAAAGTGTGAGTTGATGGCAGTGCATAATCGGACTGAATCTCAACTATTTAATATTCCATTAAAAAATGAGGTAAAATATTTAGGTATTGTTATTACTAAAGACACTAAAACTAGAGAAAAAAATAATTTGGCTGACAATATAACAAAAAGTAAAAATATGTTAAATGTGTGGTTACAAAGGGATATTTCCATTTTTGGCAGAATTTTATTACAGAAAACTGAGGTACTTTCTAGGCTGATTTATCCTGCATATTCTTTAGGTATCTCTGACAGGTGGATAAAGGATATCAATCAAATTCAGTATAAATTTCTTTGGAAAAACAAACACCATTACATAAGAAAATCAGATGTAGTGAAGCCAATCAGTGAGGGAGGTTTGAATATTATTGATTTCGATGTTATGAATGGCACTCTTAAATTGAGATGGCTCCAAGCTTTCCTTAGGAATAAACATTCTGTTTGGTCGAGTTTTTCTTCCAAAATCTTTGATTTTTTGGGGGGCATTGATTTTCTTTTGAGATGTGATTTTGAGCCAGCAAAACTAAAGTGTAAATTGTCGTCTTTTCATAGTCAGGTATTATTGTATTGGAAACTGATTTACAAACACAATTTTTCCCCACATAGTTGTTCTTTGTGGAATAATAAGTGTATCCTTATTAATAGGAAATCTGTGTTCTTTCAGGACTGGATGGATAAAGGTGTCTGGTCCATTGTACACATTATGGATGGGGAAGGGAATTTCCTTAGTTATGACAATTTTTGTGAAAAATATAATATTATTTGCACTCAGAAATTATATGTGGCTTTATTAAAAGCTGTTCCTGGTGGTTTGGTTCAGCTGGTTAAAGGTGCATTGTGTTATTCACCTGTGATTCCAAGATTGAAGAGTTTATTCATTTCTGGTTATAATTTTACAGAGGAGGGCTGTAAGATTAAAGTTTTAAGATCATTGGTAAATATAGAGACTTTCCATTGTAAAGTTAAAAAGAGACCTCTTATATTTGATTTCCCGAAAGACAAAGTGTGCCAAATTAGAACAAGATTTCTCACTTTTCCTCTTTTTCCAAAGGTAAAAGAGGTTCAGTTTAAAATTATTAATGATATTTATCCTTGTAATGATTTCCTCAGACACAGATTTAATATGGATTGTAATGAGAGCTCTTTTTGTGAAGCAGACATAGAGTCGTTGGAACATTTATTTTATTTATGCAAATTCTCAAAGAAATTCTGGGATGACCTTTATGTTTGGTTAAGTTTGAAATATGTAATACCTGACTTTAATTTTAAAACTATAAAGTATTTGTCTTTTTCTTCGAATTACGATCATGAATTTTTGGTGAACAATATTGTGATGTTGGCCAATTACTTCATACACAAATGCAGATTCTTTAAGAACAATCCCACTTTCTTACTTTTCCATAAAGATTTAATGATCTTCTTCAAATCTTTAAGACTTGTGCATAACAAAAGAGCCCTTAAATTATATAATCTTTTGAAGGTATTTTTTGATGATAACCCCCTTGTGTAATATTTTATTTATTATTTATTTTACTTTTTGTTCTTTGTGTTTTATTTAGATTTATGGTGTTTGTTTATATTTTGTGCTGCTATTTGGACTTCTTTGTAATCGAATAAGATTTGTATCTTAAGGTTTGTTTGGTGTTTGTATCTTTCTTTAAGCAATAATAAAAAAAAAATAATAAAAATAAATTAAAAAAAAAGTTATTGGTTTATAATAAAGATGAGGTTATTTGTGTAGAGGTGTGACGCTACAGATTATTGGTGCAGTTAAATTGTGACGCTTTGGCAGGCTTGGAATGGTCTAAATCACAATCACTCCCTTAACAGCTGTATTAGACAATACGTTACCTCTGCATTGCTCACTGGTTTTGTAAGTTAATGACATGGTAGTACAAGTAAACAATGTCCCTTAAAACGATATTTTTGTATTTTTCTTGTATTTCTGTTACAAATGGTAATCAATAATCATGGTTTTGCTGCAATAAACGTATAAGGGAGCATCTATACTTAAACTAAAACGAGTTTTTGTCACTTTCTTAATTATATGGGATCCAAACTGCACTTATAGTTATCCCTTCTAAATAAAAAAAATATATGTAAACTTTTTTTTACATTTCTTTCTATGTGGTTATAGAAATATTGCATTTTTACAACCAAATTAAGAATTCACTTATTAGTTAATGCCTGTTATAGCAAATTACTTTGAAATCAAATAATAGAACAGCAGAATGGAATTTATGTAAACCTTAAATTAAAGAACCAATATGGTGAAACTCGAAAAATTAGAATATCGTGCAAAATTTAATTTTTTCAGTAATTCAACTAAAAGCTGACACTAATATATAATATTACATGCAAAGTGAGATATTTCAAGACTTTATGCGTTATAAATTTGATTATTATGGCTTACAGCTATGTTGAATTACTGAAATAAATGAACTTTAGCACAATATTCTAATACATAAAAAACAGTTAATCTCTCGCTTCCCCTTCTGTTCAGGTTTTATGAGTTTAACATATCAAAATATCATCATAGTTCAAAATATCTTTGTCACAAGTTAATTTTTTAATTTATTATTTTGTGTTAATACATCGTTTACACACATGGGTCTAAAATGACCCATCTATGCAAGTGTGATAACTTTTTGTTAAAATAACCAATGTCACAGTTGTTCAGAGCAACACATTCACTATACTACTTAAAATCAATAGTATATTCCTGAACAATCGGAGGCTGCAGCTTTACAGGTTAGTTTGTACATAGATAGTTCGAAAGACATTTAATCTCAGGAGCATTTTTATAAAATGTGTTTTTTTATTCAAAATGCATCAGAGGCATTTTGAAAAATTTAAATTTACACAAAACAAATAAAAAATGTATATCAATCTTTAAACAACTGAAAAAGTGGAGTGAGTTAGTTTCTTGAATTATACTGTATATTGATTAACCTCCTTAAGTTTAACTAATTTGCGCATTATCAGGTAAAATAACGATGGAATCAGCATATGCAGTCACTAAATGATATGGCCAGATATCAGAAGGCAAAACTTGAGAATGATTCAAGCATGAATTTATTTATATATACACATGTACTTATATTATACGAAAGAACAAAATTATTTGTGCTAGAACAAAAGCACCAAAAAGATCCTCGTTTCCACCAGTTGCTGCAAGAATGGCTTCAACTCTGAGAGAGAGAGAGAGAGAGAGAGAGAAATAGAAATTTGTTTAACATGTTCAACTGAAATATATATTTCTGATTTAACACTTAACACTTATGAAATGTTGGAGTTGTAGAGAGAGAAAGTCAAATAGAATATTCATGTTACTGACGTCTAATTCCAAACTCCAAATGTGTAAATATAAGAGCAACACCCACCAATTGAATGATCTCCCTTCTTTCCTCAATTGTTTATCAATTTGTCGGTTAAAATCTTCCAATTCACTGAAATGGTTATCAGAGAACAGTAACTGTTGTGTTAACAGAAATATCAGTAACAAAAGGGTGCATTGTGCAAAAATAATTAATAATCTACTCTGACCTGCAATGATAATCCGGACCAGAAAGGAAGACCTGCTCAGCCTCCTGTAAGGAATTATCCCGGAGGACAGCCAGGGCATTTATGATGGCCTATGAAAAACGTTAATATAAATATACAATAATATCACTCATATTCTTTACAAGCAGAATAAGATTTACAGGATGTAACGTCACACATAAGCACTGAAATAAAATATTTTTCATATTTACCCTTATTATAATCCAAATAACAACATGAAATTGTTGATATAATAATGCAGTTAGTATAGTATAATAGTAATAGTATACAAAACACGTTACTGATACGAAATTCACTCAGCCAAATGTAACACACAACTCAGTTAAGAGACATCACAGGGGAGTTAAATGACCAAATATGTAAGTTGAAGATAATTCATAGCTCTAAAACAACATCATCAAACCTTATTGATTCGAATTACATCGATATTTTGACAATTTATTACATATCGCGGGCTTTCGAGCTGATTGCGGAGCAGGCATGCTAGTCAAGTGATCAGCCGCACCGCACTGACCTCATTACAAACTATTATTAAAGTGATAACAGCTGCTTTCAACAGGTAACATCTCATTCTCATACAACTCATTCGTATTATGTTGAAGAGTGTTTATACTAAAACCGCAAGTGTGTTTTGTGCATTTTGTTTAGCAGTTACCATCGTCTTCTACTCTTCTCTTCTCGATGCTTCTTCCTGTTTTTAATGTTAACGTTAATGAGAATGTGTCCAATTTGGGCATGGTGGCTTCTGACGTCACAGTTGGATGTGGCCGGTTGGATGTCCACCGCAGGTTGCAGCGAGAGGCTACTCATCAGACCCGCGAAAATATTTCTTCTTTAGGTCTTGCCGTTTTAAAGTTAGAGCCGGAAAGCTGTTTGAGTGTGGTTAGTGAAATCTTTTGTGCGGTACTTTTTTTTGACTGAAAAGTTGTATTTATTGTTTCATGTGCCATTGTAATAATAATATGGCAGGTGTATTAGTACTGCATCACACCCTTAAGTGTATAATATCAGAGTTTTTTAGTTTACGGACAAAACAGGTTTAAATGGCTGGAGGCGCTGTCGGGACGGTTGAAACAGCGACTCGTGCCAGTTAAACCTGGTCATAGGAAAACACTCAATATGACTAAATCACTCAATATGACTCAAGGAAAAAATGTAAGAATTAATTGTAAACGGATTTGTCTGTCTTCTTCAAAATAGCCTATTAGAAAGATTACGCAAAATGCACAAAGGCTTATCGCCGATTGTTTATTGGGCGACAGAACAAAAATGTTAATATGAACTTTAAAATGAAAATAAAGGACAAAATATGTTTGTAACAATATGTACATAAGTAACTTGTCAGGTATTGTTCATAAAAACAAGAATTAGATGAATAGTTACCGTTTAAACTGTTATGTTTCATCCGTCCCACCCCTGTGTTTAAATCGTCCCGCTCTGGAGGGACGATTGAAACAAAACCCAACTCCCGTTCAAAGTGAATTTTTACTTAAATCATTCTATGTTTCTAACGAATAACACATGATACTAAGAGAACACATATGTGAGTTGTTGATCACACACACAAAAAAAAATCTATCTGTAACCTTATCTTAGAAAATGACGTTTATCTGAAAAGTGTTTCAACCGTCCCGGCTCTCCCGTTCAGTGGATTAAATAATTTACTAGATTAACGATCGATCAATCAACAAATTAAACTCACTCATACTGTCATAAATTACTAAAACGTCATTCGTAATTGACAAATAATAAATTTTCTTGTCCCTAATAGTCAAAACAATGCAGGGGAAACTGTAAAATGAACTGCAGTAGTAGCCTACTAAACTTGCATCATAAAATTAGACAACTCGAACTATAAATGTATGAATTAAACTCACTGAGACTGTCGACAGTTTCTTTTCCATGCATCATTTTATTATATCCATATATGTGGTTACAGTTAAATCATATTAAACAGTGTAATCATCCTCGAACTCTTCTGTCTTGCCTGCACTCGAGACGGTGACGTGAGCTCCACTGAAAAGGCTTCTTTCCTATTGGTTGTCGCTCGCGAAAATCGCTTCTCATTTGCATAAAGTTGAAATTTCTCAACTTTTGTCGCTTGTCTCTTGTCGCTTGACACGCCCACATTCTGTCGCCAACGGTCACTGTCGCTCGTGTCGCCGGATGTCGCCAGCGCTCCATTGAAATGAATGGGATCATGTCGCTTTGTCGCTGCGTGTCGCTGGCGGTGAGAACGGGGCTTCACGGTACTAATCCACTTGTCCGTGCGACACTTCAGTGGCGCCGCACTCCGCTTTATTCCTATGGGTGACGTCACGCGACTTTAACGCGCCCGCAAAGCATCCCGGGAAGGCGGCGCTTCATTTGGAAAAATGCTGTGCATCAAAAAGCTGGCCGATGCCCATCTTTATGCAAATGAATCCGTCAAACGCGACGCGTCTATCCAATAGAAGTAGTCTCTCGAGAGGGCTTTGTTCTAGACTGGCCGCTGGGTCAAAACCACGCCCATAGCGGTAAACTTGAGGAACGCCCATCAACATACAAATGTGGAGAGGCGTGCGACACCGCACTTCAGACGTGTCGCAAAAGTGGATCTCTACCGTCAGTCGTGTAATCAGCGCGTTCTTCCGCAGCGGCGCCAAGAACGTCAGAACAAACAGAAGACAGGGTGTGTGTGTGTGTGTGTGTGTGTGTGTGTGTTCATCTGAGCCTCATTGGTCTGTCACTGCTCGTCAATGTCAGAATATTTGAGATGACCAATCAAATCAAAGTAGGCGGGCTTTATGTTCGCAGCGCGAATTTTAGTAGAGAGCGACAGGAGCGACTCGACACGCACTCAATTCATGCAAGGTTGAGTGCACCTCGCACTCCACGTCATAGCAGAAAACGCGAAAGCGTGCGCACCGTTACTATGGTTACTAGGCAAGTGAGTTACAGAACAAGATAGTAACGTTAGCCAAGCGTAGTTTGTCGTCTGAAATAGGAAAGTTTCAGTTTAATCCGCTGTGGCCACAAATGCCAGAATTCAATAATTTAACCCCCAAATCAGAGCTTTTCTGTTAAAAGAACTTGTTTTCTACCCGGCCTTTTCAATAGTAGCTGGCAAACATGCGCGCGCGCGCTCTCTACACTGCTCAAGCAGCGCGGATGATCTGAAAACACAGACAAGCTGGAGTTCAGCAATCTTCATTTAAGATTTTCAACTTAAATTGAAGTGTCATTCAGTCGGTCTATGTTCTGTCACAAGCCGCTTGCGCTGTTTGTGCGAACAAAATGCAGGCTGATATCCAGCAGTGTTTTTAATGTTGATGCAATTGTGGCGAGAAGGGAAATTGCTATAAGTCTAATGTAAGGACTACGCCACCTGGGAATTCTTAACCCAGGAATACAAGCCTAATAAATAGGATGCACAGATTTATTCCCTTAATCGGACAAGAGACGCGGATGAATAAATAATTGCTTTATTAAATGTCACAATAAAAATAAATAAGTCAAGACTAAGACAATTCAAGGAAAATGTTCAAAAGAATACTACAACGCTGACTAACACAAACAAATAAATACACTTAATCAAAAGAGTAACACTCAAAAATAATGAGACAACAAGACTGAGTGTGGCCAGTAGGGGGAGACTCAATGAGCACCACAACGAAGTTGTTTACAATTTTGTAAGTAGCACACGAAATGCAAAAGAAAACCAACAAAAAACAAGATTAGTATCACCTCCACACACAGTGCCAGAAGTTACACCGCACAAAAATAAATCAAGTCAAGCCCCGCCCCTTTGCTTTTAGAAACTCAATTCCTAATGAATAAAAAAACTGAATATGCAGAAAATAATTAAATACACAGTTCATGATAGAAACAGATACCAAATCAATTAACTAAACAATAAACATTAGAAAGAAACAATACAATTACCAAACTAACACCACACTCTCCTTGTAACCATTCACACATACACATTCGCACGCACAAACACTAAAACTGCAGGGAGGTAATACTCCTCTTATCAAATACGTTTTCAGTTTCGTTTCGGCCGCAGCCAGAGTGGAATGAACTTGACGCAAATCCTTTGCTTTTGATATCTTATTGAAACAGCAGCAAAACAGCAGCAAAACAGCAGCGCTCCAAAATCAATGAGCGAACGTCGGGTGACCCCAGAACCGGAATCCTCCCCGCTACTCAGCAGAATATACTGCACGTCTGAAACAACAGTCATAATTAAAAGAAATATCATACAGCAAGACGCATGTATACAAATAACCTGCATACTTGGGGTGCGAGGAATCCCAGTCACGGCAGTCCAAAGTGCAAAATCAACGCGCACGTTGTAACAGAACACAAGGCACTTTGATTTATCCACTACCCTATGAGGGAAGGATAGACACTACAAACATCCGCGATCTTACCTGTGAAGAGGCTACCGACACTTCAGCCGTGGGAAACAGTACTCGGTTCTCCCTACATGCCATAAGAGGGACTTTACAAACAATCTTCCCGCATGCTCCTCAGCATGCGGAACCGGAAAAGCAAGAAGAAGCTCTGTGACGCAATTCCATGCAACGCAGGTATATATGCTCCGCCTTTAGCCATGATAGGCTTAATAAATAAACCCGACGCAACCAATAGCAGCCCGAAGCCAAACATCTATACTGTCACACAATGTTTCCCGAATATCCACACGATTTTCAAATGTGACATTGATTTTATACAACAGTTAAAAAACAAAACAAAAGGGTAACATTAAGTGATTTACTACATTTAAAACAGTATAGTCAGGCTTATTGCTCTATTTTGCAACTAAATCTGTGGCTTTGAACGAATCGTGAGATTCAATTAATGACTCGATGACACACATAAAGACAATGAATTACCGCCACCTACTGGCGATTTTAATACAGTATTTTTATTAATATTAAACGATTTTTAACATTGCCTATTTATTGAACATTGTTTTATTTAATGAATTATTTATTATTTAAAGGTATTACAAAGGTAAAAAAATGAAATGGAAAAATTGATTAAATGGGGCAAATATTGTCCCTTAATGGAAAAGGTGTGATTGCAGTCTAAGTGGAAGAGGGGTACGGCACTCTAAAAAATTGGAGAACCACGGATAACATTACTATCAGATGTAATGTTATTACCTTGACAAACTAAAAAGATATAAGACTCAAGTTTCAGTATTTGTCTTAATTTGTGTCAGGAGTTATGCAATTTCCTCCTGGACCCCCGACGACCCCCGTACACACTAAACCCCCCCCCCCCCCCCCCGACCCGACCCGACCCACCACCACCTTAACTAACACATTTACTGCGGGAAACCCTCATCTGAATCTTATTTTCATTTAACCACATAAACTTTTCATCTAAGCTCTAAGCATCTAAGTAAAAAAAAAAAAAGTAAGACATTGAATGGCTAATCAGACAGACTCTTTCCCATTATCAGCAGCTATGACAGTGAATGCAGCTTTCGCTTGGTTTTTACTGAAGATAAGCAGGGTTGGGCCAGGTAAATCAGAGGCTGCTCACTGCAGAGCAAATGGGTGGAGCTTGTGTCTAGCTCCCCCTCACTAGACGTCCAGCGAGGAGGAGCGAATGAAATTGGGTCCTGGGTGGAGATACAGTATTCAACCATACCCTGACCCTACCCACAACTCTATCCCTCCACCCCATTAGACGTCCAGAGAGGTGGTGCTGGGTGACATTTGACTCTGCAGTGAGCGCCACTTGGGTAAATCCCTTGATGGCAAACTTCTTGCAAAAGTAAGGCCACTGCTGGAAGAAATATTAGTAAGGTCAGCAGGGGGCGCATTCTTTGCATCCAAATTCACTAAAGTGGTGGGATATACACTGATGAGCCATTATGAGTCTATGACCCGTCACAGATAAAGCGAATATCGTTGATCATCTCCTAAAAAGACCACATATTAAGGTATGTTAGATTAGATGGTAAGCAAACAATCAGTTCTTGTAATAAACGTGATGGATGCAGGAGAAATGGGCGGTTAAAGTACTAAGTTGACATAGGCCAAATTGTTGATAATTTACCACTGTGGTCAGAGGAGGCATAAACCACAAAAAGGCAACAGAGTGTTGTGCACCCAAGGCTAGTCCATGCACAAGGGCAATGACACCTGTCTGGTCCGAGCCAACAGAAGGTCTACTGTGGCACAAATCACACAAAATTGTATCAATGGTTATGGAAGAAATGTGTCAAAACCATATACTGTAAAACAATATGGACGTAGTGTCCATGACGTCACCCGTAGGTTTCTGAAGAGGATTTTTGAAGCCCAAAGTGGGCTGAGCCAGCTGTTGCCATCTTGGCAGTGCGTCACCGCGAGTCATTCCTGGATAACCGAAAATGGGCAAAGAGGCAGGATTAGCTGAGGTGACGTGACGGCTAACAGACAGCAGACAAACGGCTTGTAGTGACAGTGGCAGCAATCAACCTGTCACTCGAGTTGCCCTGAATTATGCAGAACTTTAATATAAGGCGTAATAAAATTTAAACGAATGAGTTATTAAAAAAATCACCTCCCTCACAGTTGTCATGAAGGGCAAAATTAGTTATATAGTCCAAAACCACTTTTTGTACCAGGCTGTAAAAACATATGTGCTGTTAAGTCTGGCATATTAACATGGGGGTTGTTCGGCTGGGAATGATGTTCGGCTGGGAAACCCTTGGTCCGCCCACTCATGTGCCACCTACCTAAATGTTGTTGCAGACCAGGTACACCCCATCATATGACCAGCTTGGTCTCCATATTGGTGTGATGGAACCGATCTTCAAGCAAAAGGAACTGGATGAAATATTTGAATGCTATCGATGCACAATCTGATTTCTGACTTGTGATGCAGTCTGAATCATAATCATGATCATTGCTGTTTTCTGCAGAACTGCTTTATAGATTAAATTAACTAATTTGATAATTGATGATCGTTACAACAGAACTGTATCAACACTGAACTGACTTCAGCTGAACAATGACACAATTGAGCTGCTATACAGATGAAATGAATTGAATAATTTTCCTGTTTTCACTATAAAGTTGCTAAACAATCTGTATTGTATAAAGCGCTATATAAATAAAGGTGACCTGACTTGACTTCAGGAAAATGGTGTTCCCTGGTGGAAGTGGCCTCTTTCAGCAGGATAATGCACCCTCAAGCACTGCACACATTGTTCAGGAATGGTTTGAGGATCATCATGAAGAGTTCAAGGTGTTGCCCTGGTCCCCATATTCTCCAAATCGCAATGCAATTAAGCATCTGTGGAATGTGCTGGACCATCAAGTTTGACTTGACTTGAAGTATCGGCTGCTAACATCTTGTTGCCAATACCACAGGACACCTTCAGAGTTTTTGTTGAGTCCGTGCCTCGGTGGGTCAGCGCTGTTTTGGCAGCACGCAAAGGGCCAACAGCATATTAGGCAGGTGGTCATAATGTTTTGGCTCATCTGTGTATAACCTACTATAAAAAGGACTGTAATTTGAATGATCATTAAAACTGAAGTACTAACTCTATTGTGGTTTGTTAAAATCCCAGGGTGTTTCACTACAAGAGTAGGCGTTATCCCTCTATGTCCTTGTGGAGTTCAGGAGATTCCCCTCTCACTCTAATGCACTTTGAGTGTGAGAAAATTGTTTATAAATGTAATTAATTATTGTGGAAAGCTATGACTTGAAAGCACTGCTGCTAAAGCTATATATAACATTCAAGTCAACAATACAATTACCAAACTAACACCAGAGGTATTTGTCAGAGGTATTATTTATTATTATAGACAATATTGAATAAACAAACAATACATTTTTGTTATTATATATTATTTAAAGCTAAATGGGTTATGGTTATGGGTGGGTGTATGCAAGGATGAATGCATAACAATTTTAAAAACTACAATAAATTCATACACAAATTAAATGTATAGCACAGAAAAAAACTAGCCTGACGTCGTCATACTCAAATTCTAGTCAGAATGTGAGTCTGATACTGCTCCATTGGGCTGTGATTATGGGGCGTGTTTCAACCGAACCAGGAAAGAAAATGCCTCTGCACTCAATTGGATCGACAAATGCCTTGATTGCGGTTCTCTGTTCCTCTTTTAAAATAAATGCGCTGTCTACATCTTCTATAACAGACGCGATGGTTGAATCTACACATCTTAATTATCCAGCGGCAGCCATTCTTTGTTGTAAACAAATTCAACCCACGTGTTCTTTGGTGACGTGGACAATTACGTTACTGTTGATCATCTGTCCATCATCTTATAAAGCCCGCCCTGACAATTTTTTTTGTGTGTAAATTTTATTTATTCAGATTTTTTTTTATACACAGGTGCACATAATACAAACAAAAAGAAAGGCAGGAAATTAAATAATTAAGGCACAAAAACAACAAAACAAAAACAAAACAAAAAAAACAAAAACACATACAGCCAGCACTTACACATTCTATAGAAAGAAACAAGTATAAATATACGTGTCAGTACAATGAATAGATATCACAAAAAGTCCACTCACACAAATTGAGTCAAGGAGGCCTGAGCCGAAGGGGAGTGGCAGTCTCAGTAAAGATAACTACCTAAAGTTTAAAAAAATAAAATAAAAAGTGCAATGCATTTAGGTCCCAGTTTGAGTTCTATCCTTCCTGATATATAAAGGGCCCAAGATCTTCTTGAACTTATCTTGAGAGTTAGACATAGAGAACCCAATCAGGAAACCATATCATTAAGCCACCTCTTGAAGCAAGGAGAGGAAGCTGTCTTCCACTCCTTTAGGATAACCCGTTTTGCAATGACCATACCAAACATGAGGGCTTGTTGTAAAGCGGATGGTAAAACCAAAGAACCTTCGGAGCAGCCCAGTATTACAAAGAGACAGTCAGGAACCAGTTGTCTATTGTAAACAGCACTGTACAAACTGAAAATGTCGACCCAGAATTTTGTGAGCTTAGATCAGGACCAGAAAAGATGCCCAAGAGTTCCATTAGTTGATTTAAATTTATCACAAGTGGGGGAGACAGCCGGAAATAATTTGTTCAGTCTAGTCTTGGAGTAGTGCAAACCTACTTTGAACTGAATAAGCTGAAGTCGAGCATTAATAGAGCATTCTTTTATCCTGTTTAACCCTTTCGCCCATAGCTCGTCAGATATAACTTCGCCGGTGTCCTTGATCCACGCCTCTTTAATATGAAGAGAGGGGGTTGCCACAACAAAGAGATTAACAAACCGAGAAATCAAATGCTTGGAGGTGGGAGGACTGGTCATAATATCAAAAAAGACATGTTGCATGGGGGTCACATCTAGGAGCGAAAAAGTATGCTTGACAAAATTCCTAATTTGTAGATAACGAAAAAATTGGTTAGCAGGGAGTTTGAACTTAGCCTGGAGCTGGGCAAAAGATGCAAAGTAATTATCAACATAAAGATCCCTGATAGTAGTTAAACCTTTGTCTGACCATTGCGTAAAGACAGCATCCATCAAACCAGACTTGAAACAGGGGTTCTGACATATGGGGACATTAATTGAATTTTCTGGGAGTTTCAGAATTACCTTGATTTGCTCTAAAGTTTTAATCGAGTTGCAAAGTAAAAAATGATTGCGTAGCGATTTAGTTTTAATATCAGGTTTTGAGAATAGAATGGCTGACAAGGAGGCACCAGTAAGTGGCACAGCATTACTAAACTCAATCTCAGGCCATCTAGGGCAGGGTCCACCCATCTCTGCACCCCCAGCCGTGGACAGATTCCAGAAAACCCATGCTCTGGCGTTGCAGGCCCAGTAGTAATGTCGAAAAACAGGCAGGCCTAAACCACCCACCTCAGTGGGCTTCTGTAAGTGGGCCTTTGAAATATACGGGGGGCTTGGAGGCCCAGATGAAGGGCATGATAATAGAATCTAACGTCTTGAAAAAGTAAGAAGTGAGGACGATGGGCACATTCTGAAATAGATAAGTAAATTTAGGGAGCACGACCATTTTAACAATGTTGACAAGGCCAATCAATGAGAGGGGGAGAAGTTTCCATTTATCGAACATACCCTTGAGCCTGCAAATCAGATCCATATAATTAAGTTTAAAGAGAAGTTTTGGTTTTCTGGGGATGTTAATCCCCAGGTAGGAAAAGTGGCCATGAGAGACTCTGAAGGGCAGATTGAAAAGAAAACTGGAGTCAAGACTGCTAGACAGAGGCATAAAAACAGATTTCTCCCAGTTTATAGTAAACCCAGAGAGTCGCCCAAAGCCATCTATCAGATTAAAGAAAGGGGTGAAAGGGATGTTTTTACATCTGAAAGGGTCAGAATTACATCATCTGCGTACAGACCGATGGTGCACTCGGATGTGCCGCACCTTATACCGGAGATTTGGGGATTGGCTCTAATGGGAATGGCCAGCGGCTCAAGAGCTAGAGCAAAAAGCATTGGAGAGAGACAGCATTCCTGCCTGGTGCCACGGTGCAACAGGAACGGGGTGGATCTTTTGTGGTTGGTTATAACAGAAGATTGGAGGCCAGCATACAGCATTTTTAATATTTTCATAAATTTCGACCCAAAACCAAATTTGTCAAGAGCAGCGAACATGTATCTCCACTCCACCTGGTCAAAGGCCTGCTGGGCATCTAGTGAGATCACAGCAGAGTGGGGCAATTTAGTTGAATACATTAAATTAAGGAAACACCTTGTGTTTGAGAAGTCTCCCCAAAATCTATTGGGGATGAAACCTGATTTATCAGGATGAATTAAAGTGCCATTATATTTGTTTAACCGGTTAGTCAGGACTTTTGATATAATTTTTTGGTCAGAGTTGAGCAGAGATAGGGGACGATACGAAGAGACATTTGTTTCGTCTTTGTCCTTTTTTAAAAGGACACAGATATGGGCGTCGTATAGAGTATGAGGGAAGATACCCTTTTTTACTGAGCACCTGACCATCCGAAGCAGGAGTGGGGCGATAACGTTAATGTGCATCTTGTAAAATTCTATCCCAAATCCATCTGGACTGCATGCTTTGCCACCGGGAAAAGAACGAATTGCATTTCTGATCTCCTCCAGTGTAAATTCAGATTCCAATTCTAATCTTGCGAACTCAGAAAGGACTGGAATATCTAAAGTATGGGGAAAATTGCCAATATCTGTATCCGTGGCAGTAGATCTGGAAATATATAGCTGGCTGTAAAAATTAAAAAGTCTGTCATTAATCTGCTTGTGATCAGTTAAAAGCTGACTGGTGGATGAGGCAATTTTATGTATAGCCCTATCAGATATGACACCCTTCAGTTGCCTAGCGAGCGAATATAGTTCCCAACCTGCTCACCCAAAATATGGTTATATTCATATTTCACTTTCAAAATAGAGCTAAGAGTGTCATCAGAACCTGTGTTTCGAAAATCTTCCTCCAGTTCAGCTAGTTCAGCCTCAATATCAGTGCGACGCCTGAACCTAGCCCTTTTGTGAGACGACTGATACGAGAAGATGTGCCCTCTTATTACAGCTTTAAACGACTCCCACAAAATAGAATCTGAGACAGCGTCATTGTCATTAATGAGCAGAAAATCTTCTCTATTTTGGTCGATATATAGCCACTGAACTCGTCATCTAAATATAAAGAGGGTTTAAATTTCCAACTATATTGAGTGGCATAAAGTTTGAAATCAATCACCACTGAGAAGGGCGCATGGTCGGAAATTAAGATGCTATGGTAAGTTGAGCTTATGACATTCAAAATAAGTCTAGAGTCAACCAGCATATAATCAATTCTTGTGAAACTACCATGCACGGGGGAGAAAAAAGAAAATTTCCTTTCTAAGGGGTGCTGGTGCTTCCACATGTCAACCAGGTCCAGAGATTTGGCAAGGCTGTTGAGAACAGATACAGATTTCAATAACGGGGGCATGGACATGGAGGACCTATCCAATAGTGGACCAAAATAGCAATTAAAGTCGCCGCCTATAATTATGTTGTAATCGTTGTATTCTGTGACAAGATTGAATATTTTACAGAAAAAATCGGGGTTATCGAAATTTGGGGCATAGATGTTTAAGAGAACTAAAGGGACTGAGTTAACCATACCTGTGACAAGTATGAACCTCCCAACTGGATCGCTAATCTGCGATTTGAATACAAATGGGATGGTTCTGCGAACAAGAATGGCAACCCCCTCGCCTTGGAGGAAAAGGTGGAATAGTACACCTGAGAAACCCACGCAGATCTTAAGCGCCTCTGCTCTGAAGGTTGAATATGGGTCTCCTGCAAAAATACAATATCAGAAGACAGGGACTTCAAATGTGAGAATACTTTACCTCGTTTTAGAGTCCTGCCCATACCCCTACAATTCCAAGTAGTAAAAGTGATGTGACTAATCCCTGACCTAAGTGAATAAATGACATAGATCTATGCGGAGGGACATAAGGTGAAGCTTGATATGCGACATACAAAAGGCTGGCAAAACAACAAGTGACAAAAAGACAGATAAAGAAAAACAAATAAAACCCCCCAAAAACCCAAACCCGCTAAAATAACTAAGCGGTACATCCCACTAGCTAACAAGGAGCCTGCCGGCTAACAGAGCCAGCCAAACTACTCACCGAAAAGTCCACTTACCACGGGGCCCCGTGCTCATCTCCAACACATTAACTAATGATTAAATTGCACCCACAAGAAGTATACAGTGTAAGCGATATTCAGAACACACGCTTGGTGTAGATATAGATAACAGGTGGGAGGGGGGTATAAACGGTGCAGCATATAAAACATCAAACTTAAGAAAATAAAAAGAAAATACCATAAGGAAGAGTTTGTTTATATGAAAAAATAAACAAATTAAAACATATAGCCGGGAGTATCACTCAATATTAATACAGACCTAAGGTAAAAAATTTAATTGTCCCAGTACTGGATTTGTGTACCCAAAAAAGCACACTGTGTGAAACACTATTTAAACACATAACGTTACCTTATGCTGCATCAATGACCAACTGAAAGTAAAAGTTTGACCTGAATCTTTATCAAAACGCTGGATAGTAAAATATCCAGTCCGGAAAAAAATAAATCTATCCATATATATATATATATATATATATATATATATATATATATATATATATATATATATATATATATATATATATATATATATATATATATATATATATATATATATATATATATACATACAGTACATGCATATATATACACTTAACGTTATATATCTATATATACACACAATGATAATAATATATAGGATATAGTCATTTGCTGGGCCTAAAGAGTTGGCAAACCGTTCAGCTTCAGCTGGAGACAGAAACATCTCCGATGTGTTGTTGTAGTCGACGTGAAGCTTGGCTGGAAAACGCAGGGCACATTTAGCACCAGCTTCAGTTAGCCGCTTCCTCACGGTTGTATAGGCTTGCCGCAGAGCCGAGACCTCCGCCGTGTAGCTAGGGAAAATGGAGACTCTCTCACCGTGATAGTACAGAGGTGCTTGTTGACGGCTAAATCGCAGTATGTCGATCACGTCCCGATCGTTGTGGACCATGGCAATGATGATCCGTGGCCGCTCATTAGGCTGAGGCTTCGGTCTCAGGCTACGGTGGGCCCGGTCTATTTTCACGGGTCTGCTAAAGTTGTCTTGGCCGAGTAGTTCTGGGATCAGCTTAAAAACAAAGTCAGTAGGGCTGCCTTTCTCCTCCCCTTCTTTCTTTGATACCCACAATCCTGACATTGAGTCTGCTGGAGCGGCCCTCCATGTCGTTCACTTTAGCCCTGAGGAGACCGTTTGCCACCTGTAGCTCGTTGCACGTAGCTTCCAGAGCTGTTATGCGGCTGTCACTGGCTGACATGGCTTCGTCGAAATCATCAAAGTGGCGCTCATTTTCATGGCTTTTTTCTGAAGCGATGATAGCGTTCAATTGCGTCGAGGCGGCCCTCCAAAGATTTCTTTAAACCATCTACGAGAGAGGTGATTTTCGCCAGCTCAGCCCCGTTAGCAATACCAGCTAATATAGCTTCATTGCTAGCGGCCGACGAACTCGACTTGGATGTATCCCTCTGACTATCGTCTTTCTTTGGCATGTTGACAAACTCACAACTGACAGCAATGATATAAAAGTAAAATAAAGGAGATGTCACGGAGCACGCCGAAAACATCACTGTCTACATCACTGCTACATCACTGCGCACGAGCGGAGCTCTACTTAATATTAAGGCATTTAATATTAAGGCATCTCCCCTTTCCCTACTTAATATTAAGGCATTTTGTTTGAAGGCATAATGATGTTCTAATGTGTTACTTCATAATAAGTTGCTAATTGATTTGTTTTCTTGTCAGTTCAATCCAGGAGAGTTTACAACCAAAACTGGATCAGCTGGAGTGTCACTTCACTTGGGACATTAAAAAAGTTGATCTAGTCTTAACAGATATCCTCAATAGGCTTGAGGAACAGGTCAAGATGGGTCTAGGGGGGGAACTAGGAGTCGCACGAACTCACTGCTCTTTAGGATATGTGGAATTCCTTCTTGAGCACAAAGAAGGGGCCTTTACCCACCTGTTGAAATCTGAGACACTCATTAAAGAAAACCTTGGAGAGAACTGTGATAAGACTCTAATTGTCACCTATGGAAATTTTGCCTGGATAAACTACCACATGAAGAACTACACAGAGTGTGAAAGTTACCTGATGAAGCTTCAAAAGATTAATGAAACATTTCCAACCCATTCTTCATCTGTTCCAGAGGTGCTTGGTGAGAAAGGATGGGCCTATCTCAAATTCTCTCGCAAATATTATGACAGAGCCGTAGAGGTTTTCCAGAAGGCCGTGGAACTGGATCCAGAAAATAGCGAGTGGAACGCAGGTTATGCCATAGCTCTGTATCGCATTGAATGTGGTACATCTTGCACTGTGGATTCACCTGCGATCAAACAACTGAGACTGGCCATTGACGACAACCCAGATGATGATGCCTTGAGAATTCTTCTAGGACTTAAACTTTTATTATGTTCCAAAAAGTTGATGAAAGAGTCTGAGAAACTAATGGAGACAGCTCTGAATGGCTCTCCAGAAGATCCACATGTCATAAGGTATGTTGGGAAATTCTTCAGGAATCAAGGATCTGTAGACAGGTCCATTGCACTGCTGAAGAAAGCACTTGAAAGTTCACCAGAATCAAGTTTCATACATCATCAGTTGGCAATGTGCTACAAGACCAAGAAAATTAATTTACAGAAAGAAAAACGAACAGACAGAGGAAACCAGACTGAGGTAAACAATGCACGAAATCAGTGCATTTACTACTTAGAAAAGGCAACTTCTCTGAAACCTTACTTTATCATTGCCATGTGTGAGCTTGCACTTCAATACGGAGAGAGAGGTGAAGTGTCCAAGGCAGACAGTCTGTTCCACAGAACATTTAAGACAGCTGGCGAGAAAAATGATAGTGTGCATGTAGTGCATTATTACTATGCTGAGTTCCAGCAGTACAGTTATAAGTGTGAGGACTTAGCAATCAGGCACTACAAGGAGTGTTTGAAAATGAATCCACATTCTAGTGAGGGGGAAAGAAGTGCAAAGAAACTGATGAACATTGCCCAGAGATGTATCAATGTTTGCCAAAAAGATTGGAAGGCCAATGAAATACTGGGATTCATTTATCAAATTAAAGGGGAAATGTCTGGGCCAACCAAAAGCTATTTGGCCACTTCAGATAGTGAAGAAGATGATGAATACCATAGTAATCTTAGTGAGTGCCTTAAAGGATGCACAATTAATGGTTAAAAAACCAATGGGCCTTAATAGTACACAGAAAACATGTGCATAGACACATAAATCTGTTCTTATTTTCGTTCTAATGAAATTCTGGTGAGTCCTCATGATGAATCCAGGTGATTCCAACTGAGGGTGTCACTGCAGCTAGTAATTTGCATAAAACATGCCCAAACTATGTCCATATAAGGGCATTGTGTATAGTCTCACATCTCTCTTTTTCTTGCTAGCTTGCTCCCTCTCTCATGCATGCTCACTTCCTTGAGAGGAAGGTCTTTGAGTAAAGCATTGCATTTTCAGAACCAGATAAAGACATAATGGTGAATTCAAGTAAAGTGGGCCATTTAACCTTTAGTAATTGTATACAAATTAATTAATACATTTACATTCACTGATTATTTTATAATTAAACATGTATAATTGACTTAAAAAAAAATGAAAACAGAAATAAGTGTCCAATCAGAAATTTCAAAGTCAGAGATGATGATTCCTTCAACTGTAAAATGTGTTTTAAGTAGTGTGTAAATGTAGAAAATAAATCTTTAAAATATGGTTAAATTTAAGGTTCAGTTCGCCTTATTAATTAATTTTGTTAGGCTATTTTTTTTTTGCATATGCTATAATCCAATTTTTTATATGTTGTTTATATGTTTTATATGTCAATTTTCATAAAAATTATGTTACACTTATGCATGTTCTACATTTACGGATTTCACAGATGCTTTTAAGGTAGGCTATATGTATTTTCCTACATTCCTTTGGGACAGAACCCATGACCCTGGCATTGTTAACGCCATGCATTTGAGCTACAGGAACACAGTTGTTGTTTCACAACAGCCAGATATATATGAATTTTACTCATAACCTATATGTCTTTGGTTTTGTTGAATATGGATTTATGTGTTGATAAGGTCCATTTCTAATTTCTTATTAAAATGCAGGATTATTTCATAATAAATCAGGGATGGCCCACTTTACCTGAAAAGACCATTTGTCTTTAGTGCACGACGGTCAAAATGTTTATTGGTATATATCTTTCAAATAACAGACTATATGAGCTGAATGAAAATATTACAAATTAAACTAAAATAATTAACAAAGATAATAAATATTTGATTATAAAATTACACATTTAAAAAAACATGGTTCACCATAAAAACACTAAGCTGTTTTTATATATAGCCCTAGGATTAGGTCTAAATTTGATCATATTTAAAATGCATTTTTGCAGCTTTATTGATGAATCATGAATTTTGTCTGAAAACATTTGTACAAAGTTTTAAAGGGATAGTTAACCCCAAAATGAAAATTACCTTATGATTTACTCACCCTAAAATTAAAACTTTAAAACTTAAAATACTGTATTTCAATAGCCTATATTAAAATATAAAAAACATCTGTGTTGCCAAATTCCGTGCAGTTCTCCTTTAAACTGAAATGAAATGAAGGTGATCTGGGGCCCAGAGAAGACTTCTTCTTATAATAAAAACAACTATAAAAAAAGAAAGAAAACTAATTCAGCCCGGTGGCCTTATAATAAAAAAAACTATAAAAAATTAAAACTAATTCAGCCCTGTGGGCCTTAAACATGATTTATATTGATTTTTGCAGTTGCACTTATTTTTAGGAGAGCTGTATGTCTTCTAATGTATATTTTGAAATGGGGGGGGGGGGGGGGGGGGTGTTCCTTTTTGACAAGTTGTTTCTTAAGGTCATTATGCTGTTTCATTTGAATGTCATTTGAATGCATATGGTGTTCAGTAATGAGTATTTTAATGTGTCATTGTAGGGAACACATGAACACATTGTAGGAATGTTGGATGTGTCAAGTGAAATTATAATTTGTGTTAACATGTGGGCTTTAGTTATACATCTTTTTGTGTGCTTTTTGCATTTGAAAATTTACATAATGACGTGCAGTTATTGATTTGACCAATAAATAATGTCACTTGATGTCATGTCTGATTCTGTAAGGTTTTTTTGTTTAGCAAAAGGGTTTGTTTCACATACACTGATCACAATCATGTTGGTTGTCAGACTGATGTTGGTATTGTATTATTAAATTAAATTGAACATGACACATTACTGACCTCAATCACAGTTTATCAGTCAATATCTTTTTTGAGTTACAAAGAATTATTTTCACTGACATCGGGGTATATGTTGTCTCTGGTACTACCATGAACCATGTTAAAGTGTAGCAAACTCATGATCATAACAATAGGCATTACTGAGCAAACATACCATACCATTATAAAACCCTTTGAAGTTCAGGAGCAAAGTCCTCTGGAGGCTTATAGAGTCCTCCTCAGCATTAAACGATATAATGAGGCAATATAGGAGCACATGGCTACGTCATAAATCTTTCCAGCCCATGATAACGTCACAAAATACTATTAAAATTGTAATTTGAAAAATACTTTATATTTAAAAAAATCCTTTATATTAACTACCTGCAGCACAGGTATTTGACAACCATCTGTGGTTCCCATTAGTTTACAACACACAGCTTAGAATTATGTGATTAATTTACAACAAAACAAAGGAATAATGCCTTTATCTCAGTGCAAAATTATTTTTTCTGCTAATTCATTTTTGTGAATTCATTCATTCACCTCTTGTGTGAATTAGAATGTGTGCAAAGGATTGTGGGTGATTGGAAGACACAAAGGACACACATGCATCCTACTAAACAGGCTGAATGAAGGATGCGAAACAAATTCTACCTTCCAAGGGATCCTTGAACTTGAGTTGTCCCATTGACAGAGCTCGATGTTGTGGCAGCTGGGATATGTAGGTTTACTAGTGTGACAGGCATATATGTTATCTTTTGTTTTGGTGTAAATTAATCACTTAACACTAAACTGCCTACAATATAAGCCACTGGGAGAAATATAAATGGAATCAGTACATAAAATGCTTATTATTAAAGATGAACAAGAAACAGCGGGTGCTCTTTACCATCGCAGCTATTTATCTACAGTACTTATTGCCAGTCTATCTGGATTCATGAAACCATTCAAGCTTGGAGTTAGCACAGCGAGTACCACAGTACACAGAGACATATCATAAATTATAGAAATGTTGCTGACATCTAAAATATCTACTACAGGGTGTAGAGATGGAATTACGTGTGTGTAAGGGTGGATTTCCTGCAGGGTTTCAGACTGCACGACTGCCGAATGACTAAAGAAACGTTATCAGCAAGATGGTAGAAAACTGTACATTTCTTGTCTATAACCACCCACTGCCACTTATACCAACGACGGAAATAAGCGCAGTTACAATAGCTTAATATGTGGGAGAGAGTTGCTATAGAGAGTGAGAATATTGTATTGCAATAGGTAACACTTCAAAGTCAACACCAAATCAAAACTAGTTTGCACATTATTTGTAATTGAAAAGGTTTAATGGCAAAATTAGGGTTATGGTTACACTTAAAATAGTTACAAAATAGTTGTATGAGATGTTAATACTTATATCATTAATTTTACCCAGCATATATGTAAAATGAGAGAGAGAGAAAGAGAGAGAGAGAGAGAGAGAGAGAGAGAGAGAGAGAGAGAGAGAGAGAGAGAGAGAGAAAGAGAAAAGAGGAGGTAAAGAGAGCGAGAGCCTCAAGAAAGAGACCCAGAGCATAAAAGAGTAGAGCATAAAAAGAGCCAGAGCAACAGTTACAATCTTCTTTTATCCTTTCCCTGACCATGTGACTTTAACCCAAATGTGAGACATTCAAACTGACCAATCAGATAATTACAAGTTCCCCCATTGTTCTAAAGGTGTGACAATGCATAGACCCCCAGAGTGCACACATCTTGGCCTACAGGCCTTTTACATAAAAAGTAATACAAATGTCTTTCAAAGCAAATGTGAATTACCTGTGAATTCTGCTTTTTGATACGCAAATTAGTTGAATTCCAAATTTTATCTGATTACAATTTATCATGACCTAGAATTTAGTTTAGAATGACAATTGATTTTTTTGCCATTTATATAATCATTTATCTAGACATTTGATTATTCTATTTAACTCTTTACTCTAATTATAGTTTCTCAGTCATTCGGATTCTCATAGGCTATTGCTCAGAGGTCTCACGGTCACAAACTCTTCAGTCTTGGTCATTTGACAGAGGTAACAGATGAAAACTGGGCTGGAATACTGGTCATGTCCCTGGGCTGATCTGTCCGTCCTTCCCAGTCTCTGTCGTGTGTTTCTGTTTGTTTGGAGCATGTGGGTTCGTTTTGACTGTTCACCATGTGCTTCACTGTCTTTGCAGTGTCTCATCCCGCCCCTTGTTATCCCATTCATTAACTCGTTATTGTTTCATTCACCTCACCTGATCCAGTATCAATTAATTCCTTCTATCTCTTATTTAGTGCCCTCATGTGTGTTGTCTTGTGTCAGATTGTAGTTCGAGCTGTGTGTGGGTGATATAGTTCCAGTTGCCTTATCTTGTATTGGATCTTTGCCAGTTTTTGGTTTCATTTTTAGCTTTATTTTTTTCTACCTCCTCCTGATTTTCCCAGCTAGTTCCGCTGCATTCAGCCTTGGTCTCACTCTTGGTCTCCGATCGTGGATCGCCTTTTTTTCTGTCCTGCTTCATGTGCTACCTGAGAGCCGCCAGCAGAATTCTTTTATCCGACCAGCCTCCCACTGAAAGCCATCAGCTTACATTCCGGGGAAGGGAAAACACAACTGCCTACATTCAAAAGGATAAGAGAGAAAATGCCTCTTCTTGTTCAAGAATCTACTTGCTGCAGAAACTGCCACAGACCTTTACAAAGGATTGCAGTTCTTGAAACAAAGTTAATTGACCATGAATCTAGTGCTCCTCGACAGTCTATACTGTGTAGAGAAACAAGTAACTGATCGACATACAAATCGATGGCACAAACGGAGCGAGACCCAAAGGCACTCAAGACATCAGATTATCACAAGCATCACATACTTGCCGCAGTAGCATCCTCTACCCCAGATACGGCTCTGACAAGGATTGCAAACACTGGTTTCTTACCACCGCCTATACATCTTGAAAACAGGTTTGAAGTATTAATGAATGTAGATGAGGAATCCCCAAATGTGATGAATGTGATCAAACAAAGATTGAATCAGCCAGTAGCTAACACTGATGCTAATTGGCGCTCAACAACACACAACACATGAGTTGTGGACTCATTTTTCCCCCCCATATTTTTAGGATCTTTTTTGAGACTTTAACTCTTTTGGAGTTTAACAGAATATGTATCCATTTTACATAAATTGTTGATTTGAATTGAACTAGACAAGTGTACATAAGAAGGGTTTCATGAATGATTTACAAAAAAAAATTCTGCTTGTGTTTCACGCAGTGAAAGCGAAAGGTGACTGGGGTTGCATTATGCCTAAGATCTGCTTTTGGGTTTCACAGACAGAAAGTCAAACAGGTTTGGAATGTCACAAGGCTGAGGAAATTATTTTAAGTTCACAACTATCACTTTAACTATTTTCGCTGCTGAAACAGAAAAAAAGTCAATATTGCATCTAAAATGTAAGTGATTTGACGTGTGTGTGTGTGTGTGTGTGTGTGTGTGTGTGATTGTGTCTGTTACAGTGATTGTTTAACCCTTGTTAAAGTTTAGGCCTTGTCTTTTTGGATATATATCTTTTTATATAAAAAAAATAGCATACAACCCATTTATTTTAAATGTATTGTTTGCTTTAAATTACATTGAGATTTGTATGTTTGGTAATTGAACCTGAATGAATTTTAAATGAATGTGCTATATTTCAGATCATATATTTGTTTTCCTTAAAATTTGAACTAACACTAACTTTATTCTCATCTGAATGATAGATTATTTATTTATGTATAAAATAAAAACGCATTTGATTTTTCTTTTTTAATCAATGTAGAATGTGTAACTGAAAAAATAAACAGATTAGGGCTCTGTTCGAGGACAAGAAATGAAAACCAATGCAATATGATGAATGTCCAAAAGATTTTTTTGCTTTTAAACTGTGTGTGTGTGTGTGTGTGTGTGTAAGAGATTTTGTTTGGGTGACAGTTGTAGTTTAGCAGTACAGTTTGACAAAAGCACAATGTTGTGTTTTATTGCGATTGTACACAAATATAAGTAAACACTTTGCAGTTTGAATAATGTCCTGTATGAACAAAACAGAGTATGTTTTTATGTCTACATTGTTCAATCACGCCTCACACACACACACACACAAACTATTTTTCTAATCAGATCATTCAAATATTCTGTCTTGGCACACTTAATATAACTTTCAAACTTGTGTACTTATTTCATGTGTCCATTAAGTCCATGAGACCGTAGGGTGTCTCATTTTTCATTTTAGGTTACAGAAGGTTGCTCACGCATACTTTGTGGTTGATATGTGCCCTCAATGCACACTTTTGCAGAGCCCACACCAATGCAAGCTCTACAGCACACATCTTCTCAAAGGTCAAAGCGGGGTTACGTTATTGCCCGTCATGCACAGTAACCCCAAAGGCACCGGGGTGGCGGTGCCACCGGCTTCATATATATATATATATATATATATATATATATATATATATATATATATATTAGGGCTGGGAATTTATTAGAAAAAATTAACAAATTAATTGCACAACTTGCTGTGATTAATCGCAATTAATCAGATTTTTACCCAAAGCTGGTTATCAATACTTGTACGTTAAAAAATGATACATTTACAAAATGAAGTATATTTTAAACAGAACATTTTATTACAATGATGTAATACCCCCTTGAATGGGGTCCCCAAAACTTGGTCCATAGATCAAACACACTTGCATGAATTAATATGAAACTCAGTACACATATAGATCTCATCGGGCCGAACAACTTTCCCTCGGTCAAGTTTTATGCCAGCCCAACAGGAAGTCGGGTATTATGGGTTGCTTGGAGAATGCTTGCTCTGGAATTTGAAGTACTTCTCCTAGAGATTGCATCCGTTTACTGCCAAACTCGGTCACCTTGAGGTCAACACATTGAGGATGATAAATTGCGGACGGATTTTTGATATCTGGAACGGTTTGGCCGTGGCGAGGAAACGAATTTATGGCGAATAATGGAAACAGGAAGTGTGTTCTAACTTCAGCATACATTAACTGATCTTGATGAAACTTCAGCAGTGTGTTCGCTGTAAGAGGCCGATCACATGGATGTGTCTATTGTTAGTCAAAGTTATAGCGCCACCAACTGGCAGCAGAAAGTGTGTCATTTTCTAAATGCTTTTGACAAAAGTGGGGGGGTTAGTTATATCTACAGTAACAAAACTCGGTATGTATATTGTACTCTTCGAGCCGGACAACTTTCTAATTTACAGTCATTAGCTATGACCAAGAAGAAGTCAGATATTTTGGTTTGAATGTGGATTTCAGATTCTGAGTTTTTAGCTACTCCTCCTAAGTAGTTTATTTTATTCACGCCAGACTTTTTCAACATGATGAAAATACATTAAAGATGCTTAATTGTGAACGGATATTGAATATCTCAAACCGTTTTGCTATGGTGAGGGATTAAATTAATGTAAAAAAAAAAAGAATCAGGAAATGTCTCATATCTTTCTAAAATGTAATTATACACCATTTACTTTTATATAAAATTATACAAATATTAGAACTTAACCCATTTTATTCATTTTTTTTCAATTAAAGAATTATGTTTAAATTTAAAAACAGCCAGAATGGTTGTTTAGTCAAAAAAAAAAATAATACATAGTGCTATACTGCCCTCTTGTGTTCAAAATCAGGTAGGCCTATTTTATTTATTTATAATATTAGGGATGTTACTATGGGAATATTTTCCCACCGGTTAATCAACGTGTGACACCGCTGGGAGCTTTAAAATCGCTAACTTGGAAGTGGAAGTAAAATACGGACGTCCGCACAAGACATTAATAATGGTGCAGAGTAGAGTGAGCTTTTTCAATTAATTCCTATGGAAGTAGGAATGAACTAAACAACGTTCACTCTGTTCTGCTCGTTCCTCACCGTGGGTGCGCACAGTTATGAATGCCCGTGCAGCCCTGAGCATTTTAGTTTAATTTTAAAATTAGTGCCATTTCGGGTGGATGTATTACTTTAATTTATTTAACAAAAACACAATGTTGTGTTTTATTGCGAGTGTACACAAATATAATTAAACACTTTGCAGTTTGAATGATGTCCTGTATGAAGAAAATGACGGAGTATGTTTTTATGTGTAACGCACTGTTCAATCGCGCTGAGCCACCCACACCCACACACACACACATTCCAGCATTGCAATCTTGACATCGCAAGCCTGTTCATTTATACATATGTGCTATATATATATATATATATATACGTGCGTGTGTGCGGGTGCACGTGTGCGTGCGCCTGTTAGTGACAAGAGTTTAACACTTGTTCAAGCTTAAGTTTAAGGCCTTGTCTTTTTGGATATATATATATATATATATTATTTTTAATAATATATATACATATTATTTTTCTCCAAAATATTCATATAACCCATATATGTATTTAAATGTATTGTTTGCTTTTAATTAAATTAAGATTGAACCAAATTGAACCTAAATGAATTTAAAATTAATGTGCTATATTTCAGATCAATACAATCAAAGTTTTCCTTAATTTTAATCAACACTAACTTTATTCTCATCTGAATTATAAATGACTTATTTCTGTATTAAATAAAAAATCCCGAATAATCCAGACCAAACAGAGCGCACTATTCCTACAACATCATTAGTGCTGAAGTTGAACTACCAGAGCCTTCGGCAGATAGCAAGCAGATGCAGCATATGTGTTGTAATGAGGCAGGGTCAGGCCAGGGGGATCCATTTGCAGCTTTTTATTAAGAATGGTCAAGACAGAAAGGGTGAGCAATGGCAAACAGGGCAGAACAGAAAAGGCAGAGACAAACCAGGTTGACCGGCAAAGGGCCGAGGCAGGCAGCAAGAATCAGAGTCCAATAAACAATCCAGATTGGGCCAGGCAGAATGTAGTCAGCAACGGTAAACAATCGGTCAAATACAGAAATCAAACATGGGAAATTATGGCCGGGCAAAATCAATATAAGTGGCTATTGTGGTTCACGATCATAGACCCTGTCCCACATGGCACACTTCATATGAATTTTCAGCTTGTGTACTTATTTCATGTGTCCGTAAAATCCATGAGACCGTCTGTAGGGTGTCTCATTTGTCATTTTAGGTTTCAGAAGGTTGCTCACGCATACTTTGTGGTTGATATGTGCCCTCTATGCACACTTTTGCAGAGCCCACACTGATGCAAGCTCTACAGCACACTTCTTTTCGACAGTCAAAGCAGGGCTACGTTTTTGAACGTCGTGCACAATAACCCTAAAGGCACCAGGGTGGCGGTGTCCCCGGCTTCTTATATATATATATATATATATATATATATATATATATTAGGGAATTTATTAGAAAAAATTAACAAATTAATTGCACAACTTGCTGTGATTAATCGCAATTAATCAGATTTTTACCCAAAGCTGGTTATCAATACTTGTACGTTAAAAAATGATACATTTACACAATGAAGTATATTTTAAACAGAACATTTTATTACAATGATCTTATGAACTGTAGACAGTCCCTCCTGGGAACTAGTATGGGTAATTCCCATAAAGTGCAACATTATAAAACAAAGTGTATAAGTGTAAGTTGTATTTTATCAGAACTCCTGAATCATCTTATAAAGTAAGGCAATAAGCCAAAAGCAATTTCTTCATATCCACCAACAATATAATTAAACAAAGTGTAAGTTTAAACTAACAAGTTCATCAAAATGGTTAGAACTTAATCCGTGCAAAAACATTTTTTTTATGCACCAAATATATAGCAGCCTTTGCAGTGCGAATAACACAAGGAGAATGTTACATATACCACAACATTTTGCCTACTCTTTAGCATTGAGCCAGCAACTTAAGCCTTGTTTATACTCGACGCGTCCGCAAGAGCGCGAAGGTGCGCGCGGCAAAAATGACGTCATTTTGGTGTGGGCGGTCGTGCGCGTTGGGTGCGCAAGACCCCATTTCGCCTGGCGGTGTGCACGGCACTTTTTGTAACATCACGCGCGGCGCCGCATCCGAAGATGAACGATTTTGAGCCGAATCTGGCCGAACTGGTACGTCTGTACCAACATGTTTATGATCCTTCTATACACAGAGACATTTGCATTGATGGGCGACCATAAAAGTCTCTCTGTGAATTTTGTGAATAGGAATGCATTTGCATTAACCCTCTGGGGACTAAGCTCTTTTTGGTCCATTTTCTCTATTTTTACATTTGGGCTTATAAACTATATGTAATGGAAATGGAACACTATGTGTTTGGTATCTATGGATTCAGAAGACCCTAAGCTAACATAAGCACACATGTAATATGTTTATAAAGGAAGTATGAGTGAAAATGTACCATAAACTAGAGAATTTCAAAAACGGAAATTTAATTTGTGGCATTTATTTTTCTGTAAATCACACATCACACAACAATAGTGAACAGTTTTTGAACAAAAAATATATTTGTCAAAGCCTTTGCTTGACAGACATGTGTAATTGTTAAATAAAATGTGTAAAGAACAATGAAAAATTTAACTTTATTTACAAATAGTCCCAGGCGTTTTTCTTAGGAATGCTTAGAATTTTCTAAGCAATGCTTTCTCCTCGTCACTCTCCAGTAATTGTTCCAGAGCTTGTTCCACCGTAAATCGTTTACTGCTTGCCATCATAAAAGTACTAAAACAATAAATAATGCTATAATTGTATGTGTATATATATATATATATATATATATATATATATATATATATTATAATTGTTCTGTCTCTCTCTCTCATATCTCTGTGCGCTCTCGCTCCGTAAAGCCTTGTTTATATTCGAGGCGTCCGTTCGCTTTCTGTCGTCTCTGCCACTCAATGCTGTTTGCGTAATAGTATATAGTACCACCCCTTGCAAGGCTACAGAGTCCTCCGATTTGCTAGAATACGTCATGGTAACCTTCCTCTGATTGGGTAAGAAAAATATTCCTCCATCTGCAATTTTTCCATTGGTTGTTGCTCGTGAATCTGCCAAGAACATCGATTTCATTGGTCTTTGACGAAGTGGTATTGCGCAACAAGGAAGTGTGTATACAAGCCGGGTAAGTTTGTTATCACTGTTTTCAGCGGAATCCGAGGAAGACGGCAAAAAAGACCGCACCTCTCTATCATTAATAGTTTTTAAGATAATTACACATTTGTAGAAGTATGTCATTTTGGGCGGTACCACCCAATCCGTCCCCAGAGGGTTAAGCACACAGTTTGCACTTGGCTAAAGTAACTGCTCACATTTACAAAATAAGCCTACAATAGCAGAAGTAAGCCCTGCTGATGAAATTAAGGTTTAAACACTCTTCGATAAAGCTATAGTTGTTTAACTATTTACATGCAGTGAAAGTACAATTAACCTACTGCATTTATTACTCTTATATGAATCAGCAATTAATAAACGGAAAACTACTTCTTCACTGTTGATTCCTGGTGGTTTAGAGGAGAATTACTCCGAGTCGCTCCCTGTCGTTTCACAGAATAGCACAATGGCGAGCGCGTCAAGTGTAAACGCCTCGTCTGTTTGGAGAGGTGCGCGCGCAGTCAGCGGAAACTCGCGCTCGTGCGGACGCGTCGAGTATAAACAAGGCTTAAGACAGACCAGTTTGTTTACATTATCAGGAGACAAGGAAGCTCTCTTCTTTTGGACGATGTGGCCTGAGAGTGAGAACAACCTCTCACAAGGCACTGTGGTTGCAGGTGTGGACGGGTACTTGCGTGCTATGTGTGCCCGATGGCCTCCTGTAGCCTCGCTAGTTGCGGCAATAACACCTGGGTGTTTTGTTTTTAAATGGTATAGTAAAGACGAATTGCTTCGGTGGTATTTAAATTCTGCTTTGCAAATTGTACATACCAGCACTTTTCTGTCTAAAGCGCCATCAGGACATTTTTTAATGTAAAGTTTCCATCTAAAACTCCACCGTTATCGCTCTCCATCATGCAGTGTGATTTGGCTCAGTTAGCACAGTCATCTGTCGCAACAGGAAGTTATTAAAATGGACGTGATTGGCTTGCGTCAATTGCGTTAATTTATTTTAATGCGTTAAACATGTCAAATTAATCGCAGAGATTAACGCGTTAACTTTCCCAGCCCTACATATATATATATATATATATATTAGTGCTGTGCGTTAAACGCGTTATTAACGTCGTTAACGCAAACACATTTTAACGGCGTCAATTTTTTTATCGCGAGATTAACGCTCTTTTTGGCCTAGCAAACTTTGTATTTTTTTCACATGCTGTTGCAACAACTAGTAACGTTAGAAAAACTACAACATCACACCGGATAGCTAGACTGGAAACAAAACAACAGGCACGCCGCACGTACTTGTTTGGGCTTGCGCGCCGGCCAAAGAGTAGTAGGCTAACGTTACGTTTTGAGTGGATGGCGCGAGACGCCGATCTAGAGACGCGCACTCTCAACGCAATAGAGTGCGGCGCGGGACTAGATTTGATGGCCGAGTGCGAGCGGTAATGCACTCACTCTGTGTGTGCGGATACGGGAGAATAAAACGATTCGCGGGACTCCCGCAAACTAGAAATATCTATGAATAAAACATAAAAACTAATACATTTTTATTCATATGTTGCAGAAAAGCAACAAGAACAACTAAAACAAAATAGAAACGATTTACAGGCCAGAGTTTCTTTTTATAACATGTTTGCAGCGTTGAGGGATGTAGCCAATCACAGACATATAGTGTTGATTTCTTGAACGCAATGGCCAATCAGAAGCATTTAAAATAGACTCCCCTCACCGCTCAAAACTGACTTTTTGTTCAGTGCTGAATTATGTATGCTGGCAAATCCTCAAATTATAACAAACAAAGTGTATATATTATGAAAGATGCATTGTGCAGTCAGCTTCATTGATAATAACAGATGTGTGAGATTGCGATGAACTGATGTCAGCTTTTTAGGAATTATTAAGGGAGCGCACTTTGCGTGCATTCAGTCATGCCAAACCATGCACTCAGTAACCTGCTTGCTTTTATGTTATAACACTTGTTACGACCAACTCGTTTAAAGCCGCAACATGAAAGAGGGATCAACTCAAATGTTCAATGAATGAAAAAAAAGATTTTATTCTCTTTAACAAACATAACAATAGCCACTCATAACAAACATAAGTCTAGGGAAAATGAAGAAACAAAGAAATAAACAAAATAACTACAACAAAATATTAAAGCTACATGTTATAATAAGTATAAGAAAGAAAAGCAAATGAGATGTAGAGAGCAACTCCTCTGAGAAACTATCCCACAGAGAGTGCTAACCAAATGAAAAACTCAAACACTTAAATACTAAATTTCCTAATTAACAATTAACATGGGGGAGTGACCCAAAACTCCCACAGACTGCCACCATCAGATAAGGAGTACACTCAGGGTCGTCACACCTCCCATTCCAAAAAGAGGTTCCCTAAAGAACCGACAAGGAAAAAATGAATAAAAAACAAAATATGAACAACAGCAAAATTTCTGTATAGAGATTTCGCACAAAAACATCAGGGTCGTTTATACTCATCTCCATAATCCCGTTCCATTTCACTCCTTGATCTCCTGGGCCCTAGGATATCAAAAGAGGGACAGAGAGAGGGAGGAAAAGAGAAACGCACAAACGCTACCAAAAACAAAATTTACGTACGTGAAAGAGCATCGGCAATCAAATTATCCTTGCCGCGGATATGTTTGATCGAGAGATGAAAAGGTTGTAAAATAAGACTCCATCTCATAATTCTTTGGTTTTTACCACGCATTCGATCTAAAAAGGTCAAAGGATTGTGATCTGTGAAAACTATGATAGGACCACAAATGGAGCTCAGATAGACCTCAAAATGTTGAACTGCCAGCACAAGGGCTAAAGCCTCTTTTTCAATGGTCGAATAAACCTGCTGATGGCGATTAAACTTTTTTGAAAAATAACTAACCGGATGTGAAATTCCATCAGTATCTTCCTGTAAAAGAACCGCGCCCGCACCAGAGGCACTGGCATCAACTGCAAGGAGAAACGGTCTCTTAAAATCAGGTGCAGCGAGTACGGGAGCGTTGGCTAACAGGGCTTTTGCATTATCAAAGGCACTCTGGCAATGTTCTGACCACTGGAATGGTTTCTTGGGACTCAATAAATCAGTTAAAGGAGTAACTACACTGGAAAAATTCTGACAAAACCCTCGATAGTATCCTACCATTCCCAGAAACCGGCGGAGTTCCCGGCGGGTACTAGGTGTAGTAAAACTGTTAATAGCATCCACTTTAGCATTGATTGGTTTCACACAACCCCGACCAACCACTTTACCCAAATAGGTCACGGTGGCTTTTCCAAACTCGCATTTGGCAAGGTTAATCGTTAAATTGGCTTTTGCCAGACGTACAAAAAGTTCTTTAATTTGGTCAAGATGTTCGGACCAAAAAGAACTAAACAAAACGACATCGTCTAAGTAAGCTTCGCATCCTGACAACCCAGACAATACTCGATTTACCAACCGCTGAAACGTAGCGGGAGCATTTCTGACCCCAAAAGGCATAACGGTGTACTGCAGGAACCTATCAGGTGTAACGAAAGCAGACAATTCCTTAGCACGAGATGTCAAGGGCACCTGCCAGTAGCCTTTCAAAAGGTCGAATTTGCTGACAAACTGGGCAGAGCCAACACGATCTATGCAATCATCAATTCTAGGTAAAGGGTAACAATCAGGTTTTGTCAGCGTGTTAAGCTTCCGGTAGTCAGTGCAAAAACGATAAGTATTATCGGGTTTACTCACAAGAATGCAAGGAGAGCTCCAAGAGCTAAAACTGGGTTCTGCCAAATTATGAGCAAGTAAGTAATCTACCTCTTTCTGAAGCAACTCCCTTTTTACAGGGTTTACTCGATATGCATGTTGTTTTACAGATTTAGCCACACCAACGTCAATGTCATGTTCAATGACATGAGTTCGGGTAGGAACATCAGAAAAAAGAGAGGGGAATGAACTTACCAATGTAATTATGTCAGTCTTCTCTGATTCAGACAAATGAGACAAATAAGAACTTAAATTAGCAAGAACTTCAGAATTGTGGAGTCGCCCTTCCACTATTCCTCTAGAAGGACCGTTAATTTCATCCCCAGCTATGGGACCTAAGTTTTCCCCCATCTCCTCAGATACTTCTGAAGTGCTCTGACCAACAGTAGTTGACACAATATCTACAGACAGAGAAGTCACAGTTGTCGTATAAGATTTTAATAAATTTATGTGACAAACCTGCAGTTTCTTTCGGCGGTCAGGCGTGTTTAACAGATAGTTGTTGTTAGGAAAACATTTTGAAATTGTATAAGGTCCCATAAACCTAGCCTGGAAAGGACTAGTCAAAACTGGTAACAATGCCAGCACTTGGTCACCTACTTGAAACTCTCTAAATTTAACATTGCGGTCAAACAGTTTCTGCATCTTCCCCTGAGACTTACCTAATTTTCATTGGGCGATAGCTCTAGCTTCGTAGAGTCGGTAACGAAAACTGCTCACATAATCTAAAACATTTTCTGGCGGACGAGAAGTCTTCCATTCATCGGCCAAGACAGCAATAGGGCCCCTGACAGTGTGTCCAAACACTAACTCATTAGGACTGAAACCTATGCTCTCTTGTACGACTTCACGGATAGCTAATAACATCCAAGGGAGTCCTTCTTCCCAGTCACAGTCAAGTTCAACACAATATGATCTCAAAAGTGATTTCAGAGTCTGATGGAATCTTTCTAGCGCCCCCTGACTCTGAGGATGATGAGCACTTGAGACGTTATGTGTGACTTTAAGTTGTCGCATGACTTTAGAAAATTGTCGGGACATAAAGTTTGACCCTCGATCAGACTGGATAGTTTTCGGAATGCCGAAAATAGACATAAAACTTGTCAACGCCTTTAAAATCGATTTAGTAGTAATAGATCAAGGGGTAGGCTGCAGGATAGCGTGTGGACTGACACATTACAGTAAGTAAATAAGCATGTCCAGCCTTAGATCGTGGTAAAGGACCCATGCAATCAATTATCAAATGTTCAAAAGGAGTCGTGACCGCAGCGATAGGCTGTAAAGGAGCCAACGGAATTTTCTGGTTTGGCTTCCCGGTCATTTGACATGTATGACAGGAGCGTAGATAGTTAATCACATCACGTTTGACCCTAGGCCAATAGAATTCTCTCAAAATCCTGTCATAGATCTTTCGTACACCCATATGACCAGCGACGCCCTCATGAGACAGCTGTAGGACGGCTTGACGAAAAGTAACAGGAACAACAATTTGGATCTTAGGATCTAACAAGAGGTCAGAACGCATAGGTTGTTTCCTACAAAGCAATCCATTTCTGAGGAAGTAGACAGAAAATGAGTTCTGGTCACCTTCATTCACCAAAGAAAACAGGTCTTGGAGGGTGTCATCAGACTGTTGTTCTTTAATTAGTTCATCTCGAGGTACACTATAAAGTGGAGATAAAGAACAAGCATTAACACAGTCAAAAGAACTTTCAGAAATGGAATCAGATTTTTCCACATTGTCAATGACAGACTGTAACTTAGACACAGGGATCTCATCTTCAGTATCAGTGCACACAGGATTACTTCCTGGCTGAGAGGAATCTACAGAAAAAATTAAAGTATGTAGGGACTGGGCTAAGTGGGTGAATCTGAATAACTAAATACATCCGGCTAAAGACCAAAAATCTCTGAACGTAAATTAACCCAAACACACACACACAAACACACACACGCACACACATTCCCCCACCAATGAAAACCACACTCAGGACAGAGCGTGGTGTCCGATTACAAGACATTTTATGACTGATCGGAATGTCCCAAAGGAAGTGGATTCCAAAGCGAAAAGAAACTTTTCTTTAAAAGACATTCAACCAGATATATTCAATGTGTTTTCATGTGTGTCCATTTGCCCATGTCACATTGGAATGACTATGATTTTATCATAGCTTAAAGTGAATTATAAATACCTTCATTATGCATTTTAAATATAACTGTCTATTCCCATAACTTGTACACATAGTTCTGGACACCTCCAGAATGCTTTCGGTGTGATCAATCAGAATACGTACAGTAATATCCAGTAAAATATAGTTTACTATGTTTTCCATCTTTGGAGTGAAAAGAGACCAAAACTAACATCACTGGTGTTCTTAGATAACGGCGTTTACGACCCAAAGGAATGTTCACAGAACTGCCACCCTCTCTGAATTCTAACCAAGGAGGAGAAATGAATCCTGTATTCATATATATACAGTATATGCTATTATATATCCACTTGAGAATTTATGAACAATTCTAAGTTCCCTATTTCATGAGTTGCCTTTTTGTGGTTTGGTCTATGTTTCTCGACAACTCTAATGCGATAATGTTTTAAACTTGGCCAACTAATGTTTAACCAAATCCATTTGTGGCAAGTTTGGTCTTGATAAACTCCAATCTTCATTCCCCATTTGTTAATTGACATTACATTTTGCTAAACTTGTGACACATTAGTATTATAAGAATTGTGAAGATTCTGCTCTTAAACACCCTAATTTCGTCGGTTTCAAATGTCTCTCTCTTAGACAAAGAGCAATAAAAACCAAAGTCCCGCCTGTGAAATTCCAACCCTCTAATTGGCCAAGTCAACAGGAAGAGGCCGGATTTCTCCAAGGTGATAAATGACGCTTCCCCCCTCCGCTCGCTCTCTGTTACTTTGACTATCAAAATGTAAGGTCTCGCCTCCGGGCGAGCTCTTCGCCTTTCTTTTATTTGTTTCTAGTTTAGTTTGTGTTTTTCAGTCTTAGATAAGTCTCCGTGTTTAATTCCAATCGACGAGTGAAAAGAACACCGCGTGACATATCTCTTCAGCAAGGGACCTTTAAACGAGCGCGCGCTCGTTTTGAAGAAGAAACACGCGCACGTGACCACGTGGCGAGAGACGCACACCGCTCCTTCACCAGCCATGCGAAGATGTGACGTTAACTCTGCGTGATTTCCCCGTAGAGATCTTAATTTCTTTTCTTTGTTAGTCAAAGTTTTGTTTTCCGTAGTCGACTCTGCTCACTTCCACAAAGTGAAACAAACTTAGCCGAACTATTTTCCTTTGGTAATGTTACCCCAAAGACTTGGAAACTCCGTTCAACGCGCGCCAAGCAGCACCCAGTGACGCTTCCTAAAGGACTCCGCTCAAGCACGCGCAGGAATGCCGCGACACAGAGAGACCCAGAAACTTAAGTATATCTCTTTATAGAGCTTCTAAGAAGCATTAAGATGATGTTTTCGTGTTGTCACAGGCAGGGGACTGTCAGGGGAATGTTGCCAATGCTCTCTCTCTCTCTCTCTCTCTCTCTCTCTCTCTCTCTCTCTCTGTCCCTTCCCCTCTCACACGTGTTTCCATTGTCCACACTCTATGCATTTCTCGTTCATCGATGCCTTATCGTGTATTGTTGTTTATTATGTTTGTAAATACATATATCCCATGTAACCGTAGTAAATACATAAGTAGTTCTGCCTTATTAAATTCATTATATTCATCTGATTGATGTACTGCCTTTTTGCTCATTTAAGTCCCTTAAGTGCCAAAAGATCTTATAGCAACAAGCTTACAAATTAAAGATACTTTAAAGAGTATGTGTTTATAGGGCAGGAAACCCAATTCTTGTGGCCACAGAATTGCTTTTCCCGAAATCCTATAAAGTAAGATGATATTGTGGATTCCCACAGATATTAGTCTGACAATTGAGCTAATTAATTTAGCCTGTTTTGTAAGACGTGGTCGTGCAGGTAATTGCAATCAACTTGTGGTTAAGTGCAAGGATACACAGGCATGCATGCAGGTAAAATGACATATCATCCCTTATCGGGAGTTTTATTAACATGTAAGACTGATCTAATCCAAACATGTATGAATAATTATTAATTACCAATTATTAATTATGATATGCAAATTCCCCACGGATTAGATCCGCCCCAGAGTCTTTACAGTATCACTAAGAATATTTTCCCTTTCGGCTGATATTTTCTTGGCCTTGGTTCGAGTTATCGCACATGCAGGGTATAAGTTATGATAGTCAGAGGAGTCATACATTTTTCCTACAACAGGAACTACTATAGGCGGAACCCCACCATCTGACTTCTCCCACACATTTCCTCCTGCCAGATCATTTCAAAGTATGAAGGTGACTCCAGAAACAGGAAGCACTGAACGGACTCCCACAACAACGTCACCTGACACAAGCTTGGAATTAAGATGAATATGGTGTAGAGGAACTTCCAAAAATTCCATCTCAAACCCTCTTACTAATACTTGAGTTCCAGTAGCAGTACTATCAGACAAAGGCAGAAGTCCCTCCAATAAAAAAAGACTGCGAGGCCCCCGTATCTCGGAGGACACAAACAGGAACAGCCCTCTCAGAGCCAGGCAAAGACACGGTCCCTTCTGTAAGAAATGGTGCATAATCATTACAACTTTTGACATTATCCACCTCAGAGATATTCTTTTGCATTTTCACAAACTGAGGAGGACTGGGGTTTTCACATGATGCAGAAATTAAACCAACTGTTTTAGCAGATCTCTCCTTTTTCTTAAGAATCATGGAATCAGAAATTCTATGTCCTGCCTTTTTACAATAAAAGCAAACAATCTCTCCTTTAACATGTGTAGCAACAGCATGATCAGGAGAAAAATTAGAAGCAACACTTTGACGTACAACAGTTGTTTTGCTCTTACCCAAAACGCTGGACTTGGGTCTATTCAGTTCATTTAAATGGCTACTCAAGCCTCGGTGAGTAAGTACAAATTCATCGGCCATAAGAGCAGCATCCGACAATTTAATCACCTCATGCTCATTCAAATACATAGCGACAGCATTTGGTACGCAATGTTTAAACTCTTCCAAAAGTATCAGCTCTTTAAGTTGTTCTTTAGTGCTTACTTTCATTGAAGTACACCAGCGATCAAACATAGTTATTTTCTCTCTAGCAAATTCAAGATAAGTGCACTTCTCAGATTTAAAAAAACTTCTAAATCGCTGACGATATGCCTCAGGTGCTAATTCATAGGCTTGTAGTAGTGCAGATTTAACAGTTTCATAATCACGGCTTTGCTCAACAGTTAACGCGGAGTACACTTCCTGTTCTCTCCCTGTTAAAACACATTGCAACAATAACGTCCAGAATTCTCTGGGCCATTTTAGTGACTCAGCGACACGTTCAAAATGAGAAAAATATTTCTCTACCTCTCTCTCAGAAAACGACGGAACCATCCTAATGTTTTTAAAAACATCAAAACCAGGTGCAGCAGAGACTGATTCATATGAGTCGGAAGCTCGAGTTTCAACTGTTTTTGCATTCATCTCCAACTCAAGTTTCCTTAACTGAAAATGTCTTTCATCCTTTTCTCTTTCAAACTGCAACTCCAATTTTCGCATCTCAAACTGCTGTTGTAATTTCCTTACCTCAACATCTCTATCTATCTCTTTCTCTTTTAAAACACAAGCATCCCGCTCGGCACGAAGCTTTTCCGCATCAACACATAACTGCTTCTCTTGTAAAGACATCTCGCTAAACTTTACATTTCTGTCAGTATCATCAAAAGGAGACATTAAAGACTCATCAGGGTTAGTGACTACATCTCTTACCTCTAAAACACCCCGCTCGAAAAGTGCGCTTTTCAAAGTGTTCGTCAGAGTTTCCTTAAGCTTTTTATCGTTACTCGTTAACTACACGCCAAAACGATCAGCAATCTGCAACAACTCTTCCTTTGTGCATCTCTCCAGTAATATTTCTGAAGGAAACGCGAAGAAATCTTCGACGACGGAGGTCATTCTTGCTAGAACAGGAGTTAAACCGACACGAAACAAAAAAGACAGTAATCACACGCGTGAGAACACTCTAAACTACAACGTTGAGACTACAAATCCCATAAGACACTTCGCCAGGGACCGTCGCAGTATAACACACTCCTGTTGCAAATCCCGCAATTACAAGATAAATGAAGACTTACCACAAGTCGTTCCCCACATCATCTTCATACTCTTAGCATGACAAACACAGACACGGAAGACAGTAAAAAAGCGTCACCTTAAATGAAAATGAGAGACTTCAGTTCCTAACTATACACCAAACTAACTAAACCTACCTAATCTTCAAAGGTGTACCGGGCTCGAGGCGGCGTTTAAACGCTGAACTCAAGGACAGTTGGTACATTTAAACCAAAAGCCTGAAGCGTACCCCCGACAGAGATTTAAACCTCCGCCCAGAATAACCTTCAAAAATAAGAAAGGCAAAACAACAAACTAAAATAACAAACAGTGCCCCGATGAAAGGATTTCAAACCCAGCTGAGGACACTCTAAATACCCGAAGTCTGCTCATTTACACAGGTGAACACATCCTCACTTATACATGTAGCTATTCAGGACGAGCCCCCAATTTCATGTTACGACCAACTCGTTTAAAGCCGCAACATGAAAGAGGGATCAACTCAAATGTTCAATGAATGAAAAAAAAGATTTTATTCTCTTTAACAAACATAACAATAACCACTCATAACAAACATAAGTCTAGGGAAAATGAAGAAACAAAGAAAAAAACAAAATAACTACAACAAAATATTAAAGCTACATGTTATAATGATAAGTATAAGAAAGAAAAGCAAATGAGATGTAGAGAGCAACTCCTCTGAGAAACTATCCCACAGAGAGTGCTAATCAAATGAAAAACTCAAACACTTAAATACTAATTTTCCCAATTAACAATTAACATGGGGGAGTGACCCAAAACTCCCACAGACTGCCACCATCAGATAAGGAGTACACTCAGGGTCGTCACACACTGGTTTGTGTGTTAATGCTTTAATAACAAATAATTTATCAGGAGCATTTATGCTGATGTGTATGGTGGCGACACGTAGGCGAAAGTATTTGGAGGTAGCCTACAAAAAAAGAGTCTATTTGCGGGCGGGAGCGGGACAAAAATGTTGCGGGCGGGAGAAAGTAAAATAGAAAGTAGTTGAGAACGTCAGTTATAACGACCCACGTATTAAAAAAAATGGACGGGTTTAAATCGGGCTCGGGCTCATAATTACAGTTTATGTGTCGGGCCGGGCTCGGACACAATGCGCACTGGCTCGGGTCGGGCTTGATTTTTTGGGCCCGATCTAAGCTCTACAATGGATGACTTCAGACAGAAGCACATGGATACCACAGCTAAGAACAAACTTACTGCTGATCCACTTTTCCATGTTGATAAGAGCATTAAAATTAGAAAAAATAATGAGACAAATAGAAATCAAGGGACATTTAGAATAGATAAAAATGTGCAATTAATCGCGAGTTAACTATGGCATTAATGCGATTAATCGCGATTAAATATTTTAATCGTTTGACAGCACTAATATATATATATATATATATATATATATATATAGCTGCGAGCAGCGATGAAGGGCCAAAGCCGGCGACACCGCCACCCCGGTGACTTTAGGTAACTAAAGGCACCGGGGTTGCGGTGCCACCGGCTTGGGCCCGCAATCGCTGCTCGCAGCTATATATTTTTTTCCTTTTCTTTTTCTAACGACTATTCGGGCACTTTTGGGGCCCTTAACGTGTAAAGTACTTCTCCTAGAGAATTCAAAGAAATGGCACAAAACTTGGTCAGCATGAAGTCAATACATTGGGGATGAAAAATTGCCAGGGGATTTTTGATATCTCGAACGGTTTGGCCGTGGTGATGAAACGAAATTATGGCGAGTAAAGTGAGACAGGAAGTGTGTTATAACTTCTGCATACATTAATTGATCTTGATGAAACTTCAGCAGTGTGTTCGCTGTAAGAGGCCGATCACATGGATGTGACTATTGTGAGTCAAAGTTATAGCGCCACCAACTGGCAGCAGGAAGTGTGTCACTTTCAAAATGCTTTGAAATCACCCTCTTATTTTTACCCGATTTGCTTCAAAAGTTATGTGTATAATGTAAACACACTTCAGATGTAGACTTGTGAAAGGATTATTGATATCTTAAATACTGTTGCCATGGCAACGCATCAAACTTTAATATTCTTTTTGAATGGTTTTGATACTCTTAACATTCTTCAAATTGCGTGAAACTCGACAGACACATCTCATTTATTACCTAGTAGACATGTGCAAAGTTTCAGAAATGGGCATGGTACAGGGGCTCAGTAGCGCCCCCTTTTGACAAAAGTGGGGGGTTAGTTTTATCTACAGTAACAAAACTCGGTATGTATATTGTACTCTTCAAGCTGGACAACTTTCTAATTTACAGTCATTAGCTACGACCAACAGGAAGTCAGATATTTTGGTTTGAATGTGGATTTCAGATTCTGAGTTTTTAGCTACTCCTCCTAAGTAGTTTATTTCATTCACGCCAAACTTTTTCAACATGATGAAAATATGTTAAAGATGCTAAATTGTGAACGGATATTGAATATCTCAAACGGTTTTGCTATGGTGAGGGATTAAATTAATGTCAAAAAAAAAGAATCAGGAAATGTCTCATATCTTTCTAAAATGTAATTATACACCATTTATTTTTATATAAAATTATACACGTATTAGAACTAAACCCATTTTATTAATTGTTTTCAATGAAAGAATTGTTTAAGTTTAAAAACAGCCAGAATGGTTGTTTAGTCAAAAAAATTATAATTCCAAATCATACATAGTGCTATACTGCCCTCTTGTGTTAAAAATCAGGTAGGCCTATTTTATTTATATATAAATATTAGGGATGTTACTATGGGAATATTTTCCCACCGGTTAATCAACGTGTGACACCGCTGGGAGCTTTAAAATCGCTAACTTGGAAGTGGAAGTAAAATACGGACGTCCGCACAAGACATTAATAATGGTGCAGAGTAGAGTGAGCTTTTTCAATTAATTCCTATGGAAGTAGGAATGAACTAAACAACGTTCACTCTGTTCTGCTCGTTCCTCACCGTGGGCGCGCACAGTTATGAATGCCCGTGCAGCCGTGAGCATTTTAGTTTAATTTTAAAATTAGTGCCATTTCGGGTGGATGTATTACTTTAATTTATTTAACAAAAACACAATGTTGTGTTTTATTGCGAGTGTACACAAATATAAGTAAACACTTTGCAGTTTGAATGATGTCCTGTATGAAGAAAATGACGGAGTATGTTTTTATGTGTAACGCACTGTTCAATCGCGCTGAGCCACCCACCCACACACACACACACATTCCAGCATTGCAATCTTGACATCGCAAGCCTGTTCATTTATACATATGTGCTATATATATATATATATATATATATATATATATATTAGATCAATATATATGTTTTCCTTAAAATTCTTGAAAACCTATGCAATATGATGGATGTCCAAAAGGTGTGTGTGTGTGTGTGTGTGTATGTGTGTGTGTGTGTGTGTGTGTGTGTGTGTGTGTGTGTGTGTGTGTGTGTGTGTGTGTGTGTGTGTGTGTGTGTGTGTGTGTGTGTGTGTGTGTGTGTGTGTGTGGAGTTTAACCCTTGTTCAAGCTTAAGTTTAAGGCCTTGTCTTTTTGTATATATATTATTATTTTTAATCATATATATACATATTATTTTTTTCTCTAAAATATTTATATAACCCATATATGTATTTAAATGTATTGTTTGCTTTAAATTAAATTAAGATTGTATATTTGGTAATTGAACCTAAATGAATTTAAAATTAATGTGCTATATTTCAGATCAATACAATCAAAGTGTTCCTTCATTTTAATCAACACTAACTTTATTCTCATCTGAATTATAAATAACTTATTTCTGTATAAAATAAAAATTCCCGAATAATCCAGACCAAACAGAGCGCACTATTCCTACAACATCATCAGTGCTGAAGCGGATCTACCAGAGATTGGGCCAGGCAGATATACCAGTAATAATACTTTAAAATCAATCCTAAATGTAACTGGCAGCCAGTGTAAAGACCTGTGGACTGGTGTGATGTGTTTATATTTTCTGGTTCTGCTCAGAATCCTAGCAGCAGTGTTCTGTATGATCTGCAACTGTCTTATGGTCTTTTTTTGGAAGGCCAGTGAGGAGTCCATTACAATAATCCACCCTGCTGGTGATGAAAGCATGCACAAGTTTCTCTAATTCTTGACTGGAAACAAAGCATCTAATTCTAGCAATATTTTTCAGGTGATAGTATGCTGATTTAGTTATTGCTTTGACATGACTACTGAAACTAAGGTCAGACTCTAGAGACACACCAAGATTCCTAACTTGATTTTTAGTTGTTTGACCCCTAGACTGAAGGTATGCATTCACCTTGAGAACTTCATCTTTGTTTCCAAACGCAATGACTTCAGTTTTGTCTTTGTTTAACTGAAGAAAGTTTTGGCACATCCAATTGTTTACTTCATCAATGCATTGGAACAGGGAGTTAATGGGGCTGTAATCGTTAGGCGATAGGGCTAAGTAGATCTGTGTGACGTCTGCATAGCTGTGTTAAGCGATTTGGTTATTTCTCATTATTTGGCTCATTGGGAGCATGTACAGGTTCAATAGGAGTGGTGCAAGAATTGAGCCTTGAGGGACTCCGCATGTCATGGATGTCCACTCAGACTTATGATCTCCAATACTCACATAATAACCTCTCCCTCCTAAGTATGACCTGAACCATTTTAGAACTATCCCAGAAAGCCCGGCCCAATTTTCCAGCCTGTCAAGAAGTATGTTGTGGTCGACAGTGTCAAATGCAGCACTGAGGTCGAGTAGTACAAGGACTGATAATTTGCTTGTATCAGTATTTAAGCGAATATCGTTTATTATCATTATGAGCGCTGTCTCTGTGCTGTGATGCGGTCGGAAACCAGATTGAAAATTGTCGAAGTATCCATTCGAGCTTAAGAATTTGTTCAGCTGATTGAAGACAACTTTTTCAATGATCTTGCCTATGAAAGGAAGATTTGAGATCGGTCTATAGTTGTTTAATATGGTCTTATCCAGATTGCTCTTTTTCAGGAGGGGCTTGACAACTGCAGTTTTCAGGGAGTTCGGAAAACTCCCAGAGAAGTGAGGCATTTACCACTTCTAGGAGATCTGTTTCTAAAAAGTTAAATGCACTTTTGAAGAAAGATGTGGGAAGTGCGTCAAGAGCACAGGTTGATGTTTTAAGGTGCTGTACAGTATCTTCCAAAATTTTGCCATTAATTTCTTCTAAATCAGACATAGTGACTACTTTCTCAGGCTGTGGTCTGATCTGTCTGACCCCAGCACAACTAAAGGATGAGCTGATCACCTTTCTGATATTATTGATTTTCTCAGAGAAGAAGGAAGCAAACTCACTGCACTTGCTGTCTGAGAGCATTTCACTGGGAGTCTGGCTTGGGGGGTTTGTCAGTCTCTCTACAGTAGCAAAAAGAGTGCGCGTGTTTATATCGCTGTTTATAATATTCGAGAAGAAAGTCTGTCTAGCTTTGCCTAGTTCCTTATTGAAAGCATGGATGCTGTCTTTGTATATGTTATAATGACTACAAGTTTTGTCTTCCGCCCCATGTGCTCTGCTTTTCTGCATTGTCTTTTCATATTTTGCACTGCTGTTGAGTTTCTCCAAGGTACTTTTTGTCTGCCATTCTTCTTCCTGACTTTCACAGGAGCAATATCATCTATTACACTCTTAACTTTTGAGTTAAAAGAATCAAGGAGAAAATCAACAAGGAGAAAATCAACAGAGTCAGCAGATATGCTTGGTGTTAAAGATATGGCCTTCATAAATAGTACACTAGTGTTCTCTTTTAAGCATCTCTTCTTGACAGACACAGATCTAGCTTCAATGCCAGGAGAGATCAATATATCAAAGAAAATACATCCTTAATAACAATTGATGAAATGTTTAGACCCTTGCTGATAAGTAAATCTAGATTGTGTCCACGATTATGTGTGGGTCCATGTACATGCTGAGTCAGATCAAAAGTTTTTAAAACAGTTTTGATTTCTTTTGCCATATTGGTTTCTGCATTATCTATGTGAATGTTAAAATCTCCAGCAATCCAAAGCAGTCAAACTTGTTCTGTAAACATTTGAGAAAGTTGTTGTTGTCATAGCGGGGACCCGACACATCACTGAGAGCTGGTATCAGTTGTTTGTTGGTTCACCTCGAGCCGCTGGAGGAGGGTGTGGGCCCTGGCGTTGTGGCAGAGGCCGAAGAGCTCTCACAGGGGGAGGGGGAGGGCGAGCAGGGCCCGCAGGCTTTGGTGGTTGCAGGGCCTGGCATTTTTTGGTTTGTATCTGGGGGCTTGCAGCAAAAGAGTGGGATAGTCTAGTTCCAGCATACACCAGTTGTTCCATTTTCTCTGAGAAGCACAGAATGGAGATGCTGGAGAGAGAGATAACGTGAGAGGGGCTGTTGCTCTGGTGTTATCGGAGGCTGTGATATGTTGTCCTGATTTCCCTGGCTGTTTTCCAGAAAGTCGTCCTTGGGTGCTGAATCTTGGAGCAGTGCTAGTATGTCACAGTCTGTGGTGAGCTCTGTGGGCAGGGCTCAGCTGAGATTGTGTACGTGAGCAGAGGTTGTTGTAGCTGAGGAGAAGGGTCTGACTGCAGAGCCGCAGAGCCGCAGTTTCACCCCAGCAGTTTCAGCCCAGCAGTTTCACCCCGCGCATACGCAGTTTCACTACATCAGTTTTACCCGCTCGTTTTGGTTTTACCCGCGCATGCGAATATTGAGAAGAGTTAGGGAGTTTTGTCTACGAGTACAATATGCATATTACGGCACTGGAAGGGAATAATTTACCTAATTATTCTAAATGTTCGTCTTGCTGTGACCAATATCACTGTCCGTTCTGCTCGATACATTATTATACACCGTCAGGAGAAAGTCACCTCAAGCGTCATCTTCAATTACATTTTAACCGAGCAGTTCAACATGAGGGTGAGCCAAAGCTAACTTTAAGTTAGCCAACTTTAGAAAGATAATGTATTCTGCGGGAAATGTATTTATCGATAAGTAACGTTATGGCTATAAATAACTAATGTAACCATCTAGGCTTATACTATAATATTCTTTACTATCAAAAATTATAGTTTTTAGTTATATCGAACCATACAGTCAGACGATTGTTCTTAACAGATATAATTTTGACTCTCCTTTTGTGTTAATTTCATGTTTTGTTCCCGGCACTGTTATATCAGATTATAGATTCAGAATAATACAGATTATCACCTTTTTTTTGTGGTAGATTTTTTATTAATGTTTTGTGAACAATTCTATTTGATATTTATTGCGTGTAACTTACGTTAAGCTCATAAAAATCTTTTTTTTTTAGCATAATGTATAAATTATTTTGACTAAAACAAATACTCTGACTAAACATATTTTGCTACTTATCACAAGCTTTTTTTTGTCAAATTCTGTCATCAGATAAACACGCATGTGCCTGAACAAAATTTTATAAGCTTATCATAGTCTTCCCCATTCATTTCTAATGACCTGTGGGATCACCATAGATGTATAAAAGTTAAATAAAATGTAATTCAAATTGTCCAAATATATTTTTGTGTTCAGATGGCATGTGTGGACAAAGTCATAACTTATAAATCAGATTAGATAAAATTAAAAAAATTTTAGAGAAAACTTTAGACCGGAAACACAATAGGAGGGTTGACAGAGGCTATTTTCATGGCCCAATACTTAACCGAGTTTGTTTTCTTATGTTACAGGATACACTATTCACCGATGTGGCTTGGGGTGTAGGGCTCAACTCCATTACCACTGCATTTATTGTCAGTCTATGCTGCTGCGTAAGGAAGACTTTAAAAAACATTTAACTGTGTGCCAGACTTATCAGTCTACCTCAGTAGATATTTCAGAGCCATCTTCTGCCGACATAGTGCAGTGTCCACCTAGTGCAGAGTCAGCCTCTATAATTTTGCCATGTCCACCCAGTGCAGAGTCAGCTGACCAAGGCATTCGTGCAGTCACAAGAGTCCGTGTGAGACCAGTTGTCCGAGAAAAGTGTCCTATGTGCAATGTGGTAATGAATAAACGTAATATTAGAAAGCACATTGACCGTAAGCATACCAACCAGGTTTTGGACGTGAACTCCAAACACCACCTCATGAGTGAGTGTATTGATAAGGTAAATGGTATATATTCTGTCCAAAAGACTTTCCATGGTCACAGTGTCCCTCTTCATGTTCAGAATAAAACATGGGGTGAAAATCATCGTGTGTCCTGTGAGTCACAGGAATGTCAAATAAACATGGATTTGGCGTGGAGGAGTGGCATGACAGCCTATAGATGTGTACATCTGAGGTCAGTCACTTACTGTACCAACACAGCTAAGTCTAACACACTACGAGAGGATTCACTGACAAAGATGGTGCAAACCAAATGGATTAATGAAGACACAAGGAAGGGTTGCCTTGCACGACAAAGCTTATCCAGAGATGAAAATGTCCCTCTATCTGTCAGCTTAAATATTGGATTTCCTCAAATCAAGAAAATTGTATCTGTATTTCAGCCCACAGTGTCATATTACAGTGTTCTTGGACGAGTTATGGTGGTGTACAACACCAAATTAAACTCGTGGCATTGCCCATGTTCAAAACGAGACGTTCCTGTCCACATATTTATGTGGCCAAGTGGCATTTTTTTCAAGAGCAGCCTGAGTTGTTTAGGACAGTCCGTTGCACAGAATACGTGATGGATTCAGTTGGTGAAACAGACAAGCATGAATGTCTGGGGGGCCCAGAGGAGGGAGAGACCATTCAATCTTATCCACCAAAAGGTGATGGCCTGACCCATATGGTGAAATACATATTGACAGACAAGAAGCTACCTGCTGTGTTGCCCGATCATTTACGCCTCCCATCAAAAGAATTCCAGTACCCAAGACAACTGGTTCCAGAGGAAATGATATGCCAGAGGTGTCCAGGGAATGTGCCTCTCAGTGAACCGGCCCTCATCACTGACAAAGCGAGAATCCTCACCAGCTTTGGCATTATTGAAGGTAGGTTACAATTCTATACACCAGATTTTACAATGTCACACTCTAACAAATGTGCCTTATATGTAAACATATTTCTCAGTACAAAATTAATGTATCTCCTGTTGAATCATCCAACCTCTAGATGTTTCCACTTACTGCAAACGTTGCCCGGTCTGTGACTTGTGTTACCGTAATCAAGAGTGGAAAGATGGTGTGCACAATTTCAGTGACCGCATATTGCTAGACCTGCCCTTGTGTGTCTCATTGAGAAACCTACTTCAGGTAATGTCTTTTGATATCAATGTGACAAGCATGGCTTACGAGAGCCATGAGAGCGGCACGAGAACGGTGCGTGATTGAGCGTCATCACCGGTCCCGGCAATCACATGGCTTTAGCCCACCATGCTTGTAATATTCACTATGTTGATTTATAACACATTTCAAAAAAAAATTGTTGTTGTGACCCATTTACAAACCTAAACAAATAGCAAAATTCAGCTATTGTTTAAGATAACACAATAACCCTACCCTAAACCTAACCCTACCCTAACCAAGGTCCATACAGCAGTCAGCAGAGCAGTAGATTACCTTCAGCTTAACACAGGAGTTAAGTTCCCCTCAAAGGATGCAGTGCTTCATGCGTATCTGCACTTTGAGGCCCTCACAGACCACAACTACAACTATTCCTGTGTGACCTGTGGTGATCACCCTGCTGTGGTCATAATGGATTTGCACAAAAAGGGTGCCTTTCATTTGTCAAGTAAGAATATGTCTGCTTAATGTACTGGTGCAACTGTTGTCAACTTTTTTTGTAAAAAAAAAAAAGAAGATGTTTCTCTTCTTTACTATTTAAGTAAGTGATCTGGAAGATCCTCCTGTAAGTTACAACGGGGAAGTGGATATTGACATGTTTTGGGAATCACTGGCTATGGAGATGATTGGTCGTGGATTTGTAAAAAGTAATTACAGCCTAAGAGCCTTATGATACCAATACCATTTGCATAATAATCCAAGATGTATTAACAAATAACTCTTTCTGGAATTCTTGGAAGGTTCAAAACACAATCCATTTTTGGTCCCACCAACTTACCACTTTTGGGCCCCATGGATTGGTCCACGCACAAGGTCAGATATTGTACTCAATACAGAGTTTGCTAAAGTACAGGCTCCGAAATCTGTAGCTGAAGTGCAAGAGATCACAGTCACTGAGGACCGCCTGACAGATGAGCTTTCTAAACAAAAGGTATGTCTGTATTTAATCAACAAAGCATACTTAAAACATACTTACAGTTTGGTGGATTATGGAGTAAATTTAAATTAATCTTACCTAATTTAATATTTTTCTAACAGGACTATTTTACATTGACATGCTGTTCTTTGTCTTACTTTGTTGACTAGGTGGGAGTTATACGAAAGCAATGTAGAGAGTGTGGCTTAGATGCCACAGGATCTCGTAATGATCTTCTTCTCAGAATTTCCCGTGAGATGAAATCAAGACACACTTACGATAAGGTGTTTCAGAAAATTTGGGCCGCCTCAGGTAATCACATTTTCATTGAAACGTGAAGTGTTGGTGAATGGTGCATACTTTATTATGCTATTTGAAAATTGTACAAAAGCCTAACTTTACATATCGGAGTTCTAACCTGGTAGAAATGGATGGTATTTTCAATGTAAAACCTATTTACAAACATAATGTCTTTAATGTGATGGGTTATGGCCTTTTTTTTTGTGTGGCATTAACACATATTTTCTCAGGAGGATGGGCAGTCGTCCTGTGCCCCTGTGGGATAGTGTACAGTATAAAGCACAACATTCGTTCTGAGAGTCCACGTGACTTTGCTGATATCCTTCTGTCATGGAGGCACATGCCAAATGTGGCTATATATGACTTTGCGCGTGTACTTGCCACCCACACTAACTTGAGGGAACCTGAAAAAGTCCCCTTTAGCCCCTTTGAAGGTCGCTTACTGGCACCTTCTGAAGAAACAATAGCCTTGGCAAAACAAGGAAAGGTGAAGGTATCCTTACATTGGCTGGAAAGCTCAAAAATAGTCCCAGACAGGGGAGGTCATCCAGTGACTGGCTCAGCAGAGCATTATTGCTTGTATGACGAGTTCCATGAGGCGAATACAAAAGATAACAGGGACCTTCTGCGGAAAATTTCCCTGGTCCCACAGCTAGCTGGGAAAGTTAATAGTCAAGTGGCAGAGGAGCTCTTTGCCAAACTAAAAAAAAACAATTACTTCTTGAACATGAGCCAGCCATCTACCCATGTATTCTTGATGAGGAACATTGTTCACCACATGAATGCACAGAAAAACAACACAAGGTTTGAAGGCGTTTGGAGTTGAGGTGTCAATGAACATCCACGGCCAAGCTGTGATGGGTGAGCAAACTATTCCATGTTAACCAGTGAAATGTATGTCTTTGCAGCAGATCATTGTTTTAGTTAAGAATAATTATACTGTGTAGAATTTAAAGGAGCATTGCAGAAGTTCTGAAATTTCTAACCGTTACTGACACCAGGTGCCGTTAAAGAGACTGCAGCCAGTCTCATGCTCATTCTCGACGCGCACGCTCGTTGGCCGCACTAGATAAGGCTTCTTTTTTTTTTACTTACGAGGGGTTTCCGTGTGTGTCTGGATTGTGCTGGAGGCTGGTCGCTTCTTTCCGTCCGCAGAGTCCCTTTAAAACACTACTGCTAGCGATTGCCGCTGCTTACTAATGGCTGCCTACAGATGTAAGCCCAAGTAGATGAGAACGCGCATGACGTCACATTTTGTGAATTTTTGTCTTTTCAGGAACTGCAGTTTCCACTGAGATCCCTACTGAAGAACCCCCCACACAGATGTCGATTTCAATTGGTGAGTGTGGCATTAGATGGATGTTTGCCTGAAATATCCTGGATTGGTGCTTAATCTTGTTTTCTGTATAGCCGAAACATTTCAGGTATGTGGTGATGAATGTAAATATCTGACATCATTGGAAAACATCTGTACTACAAAAGTACCATGGAAGTTCACTTTACATGCTGGTCAGAAGGCACTGGTATGAATGTTTAGAAAATATTAAAGCAAAATAAATTATTGCAATTTTATTCATTGATAAATAATATTTGAGAATATCTGAACATTGTTTCAAGCTTGATTATGTCCTGGACACAATGAGGACTCCAGATGAGCCAATAGTGGATGTTGGCACAACCACACTAAAACGCTCTGACTTCATATCATTGGGTATACATCAACATGAAGTTGAGGCAACAGTAAGTTCTATGTTTTTATGTAAAACAGTACGTTTACTGCCACATAAGAAATGCTTCACATACATTCTCAAAAACCTTAATTGATACAATTATACAGATTGCCAATTGCTGTTTCCAAATGATGAGCGATATTGGAATACATCAGGTATATCGATATGAATGATTACTCTCTCTCAGGGCATTTTGCATGTTAACTACTGTGTCAGGTCTAACAATTATTGAATTGATTCATTGTCAGGGAAAGGATGTACATGCCATTGATGCATATGTAGTAGCAAGCTGGATGCCCCCTTTAAAAGCAGATCCTCATTTTTCTCTCCCAGTAAGTGAGCACTTTCTTGCTATTTCATTTTGATGCTTAAACACAATTGCATTTTGTGCCCATTAATATAAAAACTGTTATCTACTTTCTGTATGCATTTTCTCTTCAATATTATCTCAATAGGTTGATGTAGCATCGAAGGACATGATTCTCCTTCCCGTGTGGAAAACAGGACACTGGGTGTTGTGTGTAGGTTTATTTTGATTTGTAATATTACATGAATATTGCAATACTATGTGGACTGCACTGCACAACTAACTTACCGTGGAATTATTAAACAAGTTATCAGGGAAACATTTTATTTTGGAGGCTAAGAAAATGTCATGAAATGGAATATTACACGTCTGTAGACTATGTATTTCTCAGGTCTTGAAGCGAAAAGAGAGAGTGATGCACTTTATTTGCTCAAAAAATCTCCATGGCTATGGCGATGGCTCACATGTGGCGTTGTTCAGGTTTTACATACCCATCATAAATTTGGCTTGAGTTCAGCCGTTCAACATTCCCCGTTCCACTGTTCAAAAGTTCTTGTTTTGCTTGTTTGGCTTATTGGTTGGTGTTTTCTACAGTATGGTAAGTACATAAAAGTTTTAGGCACTTATGAAAAAAATATATTAAACTGTCTAAAACAAAATGTTTGTGGAACAACTAAAGTGCCCAAAACTTGCACAGTACTGCATACTTTTCGCTTGCTGTTCAGTGTTCTTTGCATGTGTTCAGTTGGTCTCAATAATAAGTTATTAAATTGTCTTCACTGCAATCAGTTCAGCAGTGCTGTAGGACAAATATTTTTTTTTAAAACATATATTCATGTTGCAGCAAACTTTCTATGACAATAGCACCAGGCCGTTGGATCATAATGAAAAACAAGGTAAGGGTATTTTGTTGTCGTATTTTCGTAACACTTTAACGTCCTGTTTGATTTCTTGCTTTTCAAAATGCAATTTGCCATTTCAGCATATCCCCCATCAACTCGATATGACATCCTGTGGGGTCTTCATGATTATGGTAAGTTACCAGACTTTTATCAGTCTGTATCCAGTCTGTTATATCAAAAATAACATATTGCAAAATTAATGTTTCAGTATGCCCCACACATCGTATTGAATGAACCCGTTGATTTCACTGCTGTAAGTCTTATTATATTAATATTATTGTTGTTAATCTTATTCATAGTATTCATTGAAGTATTGCTTTTTTCTCAGCATGACATTCCAGTCATCAGGCGGTGGTGGTGCCTTCTCATGGAGAATTTTGCTCTTGGAGGGTAGGGTTTCTGATTATGCCTTTTTTTTTTTTTTTACCAAATTATTATTATTTGTCATTTAGCAGACACTATTATCCAGAGTGACTTTTAGTAAACTAACTTTAGGGACAGTCCTTGCTCAGGACTGTCTAAGTGCTTTGCTAAGTGCCTTGCTTAGGGACAGAATGGTGACAGCCCCAGGGATTGAATTCACAACCATACTGTGTTCCACTTGGAAGCACAGACTATTGATGACTAGACAACCACCTGCTGTATTCTGCTATGTTCTCATTGTTGTCTTTTTGTATTTTGTCAGACATGGAAGGTGGCTTGCACACTGGTCTGAGGAGGCCATGGCGGTTGGATCTTGCCTCACTGACAGTGAAGTAAGCTTTTGTTGTCAAAGTATTTTTATTTATTTTTTTATCCGATTTTCAGTCGACAATATTCTATACTTAGACTTTCAGGGGACACAGAGATCAGCTGGGTTCTAAAAACACACACCAAGTAAGTCCCATTGATCCAGGGTTGATCCTTGAAAGACCCTAAAAGACCCCTGAACACACATGTGCCCCAAGCCAAATGGTCTAGAGCTAGTCTGATCATTACAGGCATGTACTACTTTAAATGTATGTTCTTGCTAAATGTAATGTTGTAGTTTTATGATGCGGTATTAAAAAGGGCTTAAAAGTCTTAACTGGTGGACACCCTGTATTAGGGCAGGGACATTGACCCTTGTTATTTTTGTTTGTTTTTGTAAAGTGGATTGATACAAATACCTGAATTCTCTCATGTGTAAATTAGAAGTATATCAACTCTTTGTTTGGTTCTGCATTGCGTATGCATGAAATTATAAATTTTATTAAATGATACATTTTGTAGTCTTGTGGACAATTGAAATACATTACATCACATTGTGCTCTTCTACAGCCGATGAATGGACCAGGAGAAATTGAGTATGGCGTAGGAGCGCTGGAGGGGGTCACGCCACCACACAATCTTGAGGTATTTAGTAGAGTTCTGCAATGTATATATTTAGACTTCAAGTTGTATTTATTTGAAACTATAAAATTGTTGATTGCTGTTAATTTTCAAATATTTTTCATAAAGAATGCCAATATGATGAGCAGCATCAGGAAAGGTGTTGAATGGTTGAAGGAAAATCACCAGCTGATGAAGAGCAAGTACTTGCCACCACGCATTGACTGCATGGAGGAGGAAGATGCACTGAAAGCCCTTGCTCGACTGCGTACACATTGTGACACAACTTTGGATGAGGATGATGAAATAAGGGCCCCATTCTATTTTACATTTAAGAACAGGGAGGACATGCTCTTTTTCATGTCAGAGGTTAGGGACAACAAAAATGTTACAGTGTCATCATTTTACAACCCTGACATTTAATTTTTTTTCCCTATTGGTGACAGACTTGGTGTCTGTCTGTCTGTATCAGTATGTCTGTCTGTATCTGTCTGTCTGTCTCAGTATGTCTGTCTGTCTGTATCAGTGTCTGTATCAGTATGTCTGTATGTATATCAGTATGTCTGTCTGTCTGTGTATCAAAATATGTCTGTCTGTCTGTATCAGTATGTCTGTCTGTTTGTCTGAATCAGTATGTCTGTCTGTATCAGTGTGTCTGTCTGAATCAGTACATCTCTCTGTCAGAATCAGTATGTCTGTCTGTCTGTCTGTCTGTCTGTCTGTCTGAATCAGTGTGTCTGTCCGTATCAGTGTGTCTGTCTGTATCAGTATGTCTGTCTGGTAATTAAATTGAATTATTAAATTGTATTCTTGGTAATGTCTCCAAAATTAATAAAATATTTGAAATTATTGTAAATAATTTGTGTTCAAGTCATTTGTTTCATCAGGCAGATTTAATTAACTTAAGAATAATTCGACATATATTGACTTAGACTAATAGTTCGCCTTTGAATGTCTAATCAGAAGTTTGTGTGTTATACCAGGCATTGAACAATTAAGTGTGTACATATAGGCCAGGCTGTTCGTTTTTGGAGGAAAAACGTAAAAGATTAAAGTGTTCCTGACACAAGCATTGTTTTATTTCAGTAAAGGACCCTGAAGGCCTGCGAGCAACAGTATGAGCAAAAAATAACTAATAAGCAAAAATAATTGGTAACAATAACCATTAGATCGTTTTAATACTGAACAATAAGACAGCGCATGCGCGGGTAAAACTGTTGTGGTGAAACTGCGCATGCGCGGGGTAAAACTGCTGGTGTGAAACTGCGCATGCGCGGGGTAAAACTGCTGGTGTGAAACTGCGCATGTGCGGGGTAAAACTGCTGGTGTGAAACTGCTGGGGTAAAACTGTGGCTCTGCGGCTCTGCAGACAGATATTATTGTAGCTGAGTGGTGTTATCATTGTCCTTGTGTGATGTGTCAACCGCATGTCCATTCAGGTGCTGAAGTGAAGTCCTGTGGTCATTCATACTGTATCCAGGTGTGTGTGTGCCATTCAGGTTGAGTGGATTGGCACACACTGCAGAAAGATGACGGAGGGAGAAGTAGATATTGTCCTTTAGCACTCTTGAACCAAGTTTGTTTGGGTGGTGGCCATCCTGTTGAAATAGTTGCCTCTGACTCCAGAAAAGATTGAAGTTGTCAATGAAGTTCACTGCTTTTATATTGCAGGTTTTTTGCAGCCATGTATTAAGCCCAAGCAACCGTGAAAACCTGTTTGTTCCTCTTGCTGGGAGTGGTCCACTGATGAATGTTTGAACTTTCAGTCTTTTAAGTGTTTCAAATCCTTCAAAAGTTCATTGAAATCCTTTTTAAGGAGTTCTGACTGCTCTTTATGAATATCATTCTTCCCCACATGAATGATGAGTCGATTTGCAGTCTTATGTTTCATAAGAATGTTCTGAAGTTCCCTGTTTATATCAGAAGTTGTTGCTTGTGGAAGGCAGCACGTTGTGTTTCAGAGTCCTGGGCCCGGCTGCACTCTGAGCTGAGTGCCGTTGTCTGCTGCTCGACCTATACAAAGATAATCGGATTTGGACTGACAGTGTGAATGTAGCCAATGCTGTGCCTCTCTCAATCACAAACGCCTTATTTCATCCATTTTTTGCACTCTTCTCTTTAACTTTTGCCAGTCTATATAACTCAATGTTTTTTCCCGGTGCGACCGGTTAGTACAGACCAAAATCACGACCATTTTTCAGCAGCAATAATCAGCCAAATATGCAAGTCCGTTCAGTTCAGTCAGTGGCATTGTTTACGTTCAGTGCCTCCAAAATGGCCGACTTCCAGAATGATGACGTGAAAACCCTCTATACGTGCAGATAAGCAATTAACCCAGAATATGAACGCAACGCTTAACATGTAACTTAATCGTAAATACGAGTTTCCTAGTTAAAAATTGCACACAAACACCCTTTGAAGTCGCACACTTCAACGCAATAAGTTCATAACCACGACTTCAGAAGTGGGAATTACTACATTTCCATTAGCACGTGAAGGCAGTAAGCGTTTTCTTTATTACATGTGAGAAATCGTCACTTCCAGGTTTTTTTTGAATCGTGAAATGAAACCCTTTACATTAGTTTAACGATTGATAATTAAGTATTCTGGAAAACTAAACAGGTTAAGTTAATGAAACGCAATCCAATAGTGTTTTGGTGGTAAAATAAATATATGGGTGTTATTTTAAAAAAGAATATTTGTGTAAATAGAACAGTGCCAAAAAACCATTTTTTGAGAACTGTTGATTCAAGTCACACATTTAAGTTTTTCAAAAGCCATAGAGTACAATACAGTCTCCAGTCTCACGGCATCAATGACTTCAATATTTTATAATTCAAAATAGCTGAATTATCTGAGATTTCGGTATAGAGATAAAGGTTAGGATCACAATTATCAGGAAAATTATAACACAATGAGTGTAAGCACCATTTGTTGTTTGTTTTTGGCATCTGATAGAGCAAAATGAAACACAAATGCTTTAAAGTTAAGTGAAGATGGACATTTTTAATTAGTCAAAATTGTAATTTTTAACATTGATTTATTATGCGGAACATATGTGTTTCCATGCATTTTGTTGAGATGTATTTTCTTGTATAGCCTATTGTATACAGGTGCTGATCATATAATTAGAATATCACCAAAAAGTTGATTTATTTCAGTAATTACCTTCAAATAATTAAATTTGGATATTATATTCATTCATTAGACAGACTGATATATTTCAAGTGTTCATTCATTTTAATTTTGATGATTATAACTGACAACTAATGAAAACCCCAAAATCAGTATATCAGAAAATTAGAATATTGTGAAAAGGTTCAATATTGAAGACACCTGGTGCCACACTCTAATCAGCTAATTAACTCAAAAAACCTGCAAAGGCCTTTAAATGGTCTCTTAGGGGGCTTTTCCACTGGGCTCGTTTGCTGCGGTCCGAGCCCGAGCGCGTTTGTTCCCGGCGCCCCCCGCAGCGTTGGTCTGGTTTCACACTCAACTTGATTCTATCGAACTCTGGTGCGTTTGCGTGCATCTTACGTCATTGCAAACGTGCACGGCGCATGATAGAAAACACGACGCGGGTCAATATATTGTGTTTTTTATTAATTTGGTGCCATTATTCATAGCTGAGTAAACAACCCAGGTTAACTGTGTGTGTGTGTGTGTTTCGCATAAGCTGTTTTTCCGCTGCTTGCAAATGGACTCTTTTGAGGAGACAGTGGATTTCCATTAATTTGTTGCCCTGATTGCACGCACTATGCGCGAATACACTGCAGACTCACTCTAGCTCGTATCCAGGGTAAATCTTCATCCCTTACGTGTGTTTTATTTAACTAAATACATCATAGTCGACTAAAACGCATGCGCAGGATACTTTACTTCCTGAACAAGTGCGCACCCGAGTCCGTGTAGTTTTCACATACACGCGAATCGCAGCACGGTTCGGGAGCAACCGAACTCAGACCACCTCCTCCAGGTAGTCTCGGGTTCGGTACCCCAGTGCGCACCCGGGTCCCATGACAGGGTTCACATTAGCGATTTTTCATGCGAACCGTGCCCCGTTCCGAACTAAACTGCCAGTGTGAAAGCCCCCTTAGTCTATTTTTGTAGGCTACACAATCATTGGGAAGACTGCTGACTTGACAACTGTCCAAAAGACAACCACTGACATCTTGCACAAGGAGGGCAAGACACAAAAGGTCATTGCTAAAGAGGCTGGCTGTTCATAGAGCTCTGTGTCCAAGCACATTAATAGAGACGAAGGGAAGGAAAATATGTGGTAGAAAAAAGTGTACAATCAATAGGGATAACTGCACCCTGGAGAGGATTGTGAAACAAAACCCATTCAAAAATGTGGGGGAGATTCACAAAGAGTGGACTGCAGCTGGAGTCAGTGCTTCAAGAACCACCACGCACAGACGTTTGCAAGACATGGGTTAAAGCTGTCACATTCCTTGTGTCAAGCCACTCTTGAACAAGACACAGCGTCAGAAGCGTCTCGCCTGGGCTAAAGACGAAAAAGGACTGGACTGCTGCTGAGTGGTCCAAAGTTACAGTATGTTCTCTGATGAAAGTAAATTTTGCATTTCCTTTGGAAATCAAGGTCGATATTAGTCTATCACCAGCTTTTTTTGCCAAGTGCATGGAAGTGTATGTATTAAAATGGATGAAAAATATGTAATAAACTGAACCAAATACAAAATAAGAATTGTTTATTATATTAGAACTTAATGGTAACCAAAGTAACAACATGAAATAAAATAAAATAAATAAATAAAATTGGTTCCTTGAGGCACCCAAAGTGGTTCTACACAGTGCCTAATATAAGAGTTCCTCAGGAAACCTGTGGTTCCTCAGAGAACACTGCCCCTTTTTAAAGGGTGCCTAGAGGATCTACAGACGGTTCCGCCGGTGTGGCAAAGTGAAGAACCCCAAAAGGTTCCTCCAGCCACCTTTTATTTTTACTGTGTAGTGAACTATTTATGAAGGCTATATCTTTAACACCAAGCATATCTGCTGACTCTGTTGATTTTCTCCTTGATTCTTTTAACTCAAAAGTTAAAAGTGTAATTGATTATATTGCTGCTGTGAAAGTTAGGAAGAAGAGTGGCAGACATAAAGCACCTTGGAGAAATTCAATAGCAGTTCAAAATATGAAAAGACAATGTAGAAAAGCAGAGCACATGTGTGGAAAGACAAAACTTGTAGTCCATTAAAACATCTACAAAGACAGCCTCCATGCTTTCAATATGGAACTAAAGCTAGACAGAGTTTTTTCTCGAATATTATAAACAGCAACTTAAACACACACACTCTTTTTGCTACTGTAGAGAGACTGACAAACCCCCCAAGTCACATTCCAAGAGAAATGCTCTCAGACAGCAAGTGCAGTGAGTTTGCTTCCTTCTCTGAGAAAATCAATAATATCAGAAAAGTGATCAGCACATCCTTGAGTTGCGCTGGGGTCAGACAGATCAGACCACAACCTGAGAAAGTAGTTACTATGTCTGATTTCAAAGAAATTGATGGGAAAATTTTGGAAGAGAAAGTGCAGCACATTTTTCAAAAGTGTGTTAAACTGTTTAGAAGCATATCTCCTAGAAGTGGTAAATGCCTCACTTCTCTCTGGGAGTTTTCCAAACTCCCTGAAAACTGCAGTTGTCAAGCCACTCCTGAAAAAGAGCAATCTGGATAAGACCATATTAAGCAACTATAGACCGACCTCAAATCTTGCTTTTATAGGCAAGATCATTGAAAAAGTTGTCTTCAATCAGCTGAAGAAAATTAAACTCAAATGGTTATGTCACCGGGTGACGAAATTTCATCTTTTTCCCTTGCAAGGCGGAACTAATGTTCGCCGAGATTGCCTCCCGCCGGACCCATAACAACGGAACACCAGGCTAGTTCCGGGTTAGCGCAAAAATCCCAAGGGGGTAATCAAGGGGGTAATCCATCAGGCGGAAGTTGAAGCTGCCTCCGGGGGCCGCCATTGTAGCTGGCTATCACCTGCTGTTAGCATCCCATTGACTCCCATTCATTTTGGCGTCACTTTGACAGCGAATGACTTTACATCTGAGGCGTCCAAAGACTTTATTTGTCCATTATTTATTTCTAAAGAAACACGACAATGTATAAAAGGCTCCATTACTTTGTATCTTACGTTATGGCCCCGTAGAAGCCATTCTTGTAAAAATAGGCTAAATTGCGTCATAACCACGCGACTTCATGTCGCACAATAGAGACATTACCGTATAGACAGGAGGAGAAGCTCGCACAGTCTCGCAGGCGTACTGACGTTAAATTTTAAATAAATAAATATTAAGCAAAATGACAAAATAATAAATCAGAATACTTACCAAAAGTTGCTGCAGGTCGCGCTTCACCGTCTCTGTGCACGATTAACGTTGGGTGACTGTCTATGGGTGATTCAGATTTGTCTTGGCACAGCTACTAGAAGATTTACAACTGTCAGTCAGGTTGCTCACGTGACATCTACGTCATCAAGCTCAGTTTTTAGCCTGCGCAGAACGCTTGGCTATCAGGAAGTGAGTGCCCATGTTCGGCTTCAACTCTCTCCGTTGAAATCAACGGGGTCGCTGTGTCCATTTCTTTTACTGTCTATGGGGGTAATCCATCAGCCGGAAGTTGAAGCTGCCTCCGGGGGCCGCCATTGTAGCTGGCTATCACCTGCTGTTAGCATCCCATTGACTCCCATTCATTTTGGCGTCACTTTGACAGCGAATAACTTTACATCTGAGGTGTCCAAAGACTCCATTTGTCCATTATTTATTTCTAAAGAAACACGACAATGTATAAAAGGCTCCATTACTTTGTATCTAACGTTATGGCCCCGTAGAAGCCATTCTTGTAAAAATAGGCTAAAAATTGCGTCATAACCATGCGACTTTATGTCGCACAATAGAGACATTACCGTATAGACAGGAGGAGAAGCTCGCACAGTTTCGCAGGCAGTCTTTTACTGTCTAAAGTCAGCCCATGGCATAGATAGTCCATAAAAGCAACGCAACAAAATATTTAAACAACGTTTTTGAGGAATTGGAAATAATTCGATATGTGGCAAGTGAATACATATGAAGTAACATTTATCCACTAACTTTAAATTATTTATCTACTACTACACCTACGGGGGATGGGGAAATTAATTATCAGGAAATTATACAGGCAATGGAAGAAGAAAAAAAACATCTCAATGTCTATCGCGGTTAACGTTGTTCCTTTATTTATTTACACGTCTACGCTTGAAGATGAATGTGATCCCGTTCGGAAGCCATATGTACAAAATGCCTACATAACGTGAAATAAAGAAAAACGGTTTTGTTCAAGTGTTTGTGACCGTGATTTATTAGCCAAAACTACATGATTTTACACCTAGCTCACAATTCTTTATATATTGGAATATTATATGGTCATGTAATATTGAATGGATACGAAAATGACTCGAGGGGACATTATTATATGGTTCCTGGGCTCATACTAAGAAGTATTTTTTGGATGGGTTATTATTCTGTTTGATGTAGAAGGAAACGAAAAAGAAGGGAAAAAATAATTTGCATATGTGCCTATATTTGAATCATTTTTAATAATTTTGGAAGATTGTGCTGTAGCCTACATGCATGTATTTATCTGTTATGTTTGATTGTATTATGTGTGTGTGTGTACTAGCCAAATATTTAAATCTAATGGATATATACATAAACATGTTCAAAATAAACTAAACTAACTAACTAAAATTACTAGAACTGCAGATAGGCTACTCAAACGATTACAATCCTAAAGTAGGCTATTTTAAAGTCGATTTTAGCCACTTCTTTTATCATGTCATATTGTAATTATATAGCGTAATATGTTATATTAAATTAATTATTATAACCACGTCCATGGGGCTGCTTTGACAGGGTCAACCACACACACCCACACTACTCTTAAAATGTTACTGTTATTAAACTGCACATATCTGTCTATATTGTTCATACTGCATACCCATGTGTTCTGCTCATAATGCTACTGTTAATACACTTCAAATATCCTTGGCACAGCTACTAGAAGATTTACAACTGTCAGTCAGGTTGCTCACGTGACATCTACGTCATCAAGCTCAGTTTGAGCCTGCGCAGAACGCTTGGCTATCGGGAAGTGAGTGCCCATGTTTGGCTTCAACTCTCTCCGTTGAAATCAACGCTGTGTCCATTTCTTTTACTGTCTATGAAAAATCCCCGCAAATGGGGTGATTAGTTAAAATCGCCAGCAGCTGTGCATGAGGGGATTGAAGCCCCGCGATTGGGACACGTTGCCATTAGGGGAGGATAAAAGGAGAGCGTGAGCGTTGGAGAAGAGGAAGTGGGGCCGGCAAACGGGCGCCGCACTGTGGGTTTGGGAGAAAGAGCACGCTGATTCAACCGGAAGGAGGGAGTCGCTGGACAGTGAGATCGTTTGTGAGAGATCGTGATGGCAAAATTAGGCTTCCTGAACCACTGAGACCTCGCAGCCCATTGCTTCACCCAAAGGTTCATTACTCGAAGCTTCATTCAGCATTGCTCACTAGTGACACCTAGCTACTGTGCAAAGAAATAGCAGACAAATTAATTAATTCTGAACCAATGACCTGAGCAGACTTATGATGTCCCTGTTACCCCCCCCCCCCCCCCCCCCCCTTCTGTGTCATTTATTTATTTATTTTGTTCTCACTGTTAATGTCTGTAACCTTTCATTTGCAATAATAAAAAGACTTGAGCAGACATTTGTCCATTGCCTGGGTATAAAATATGTAGCCTGTCTTTCTCTGTCTGAATTTACTTGTGCAGAGACAACTGTCACACATACAGTTAATTAATTATTCATAAATTGTTTGGATAGTGACAGTATGAACAACAAAAGTGACTCTGTGTTGAGTGCAGTGCTTATGGTGGAGGGAGTGTAATAAAGCAAACTGCAACATAATAGTCTGGGGTGGAAAAAAGTTAAGAATTGTTTCTGGGGGGTTTGTGCAGTGAACTGTTACTAGTTTTAGTGCAGTGTTATGCTTATGGGACTGGGGATATAGAGGAGCAAACTGCAGTTTGGGGTGGGTGAAGGAAGGATTACAATAGATTTTTATTGAGAAACAGAATTTTTCAAGTGTGTTGGGGTTTAGACGATTCCTCTTCTTGGACAAAACCTCTCCAGCCTTGGAAAAGATCCTTTCACAAGGAACAGAGGATGTAGGGGAACATAAAAATGCCAGTGCCAGCTGCTATAAATGAGGATACTTATGCTTCTGTTGAGCCCAGACAGGGGAGGATCTCCTCTTTCTTGCCAGCTCCATACCAGGAAAAAGGAAGCGTCACAAAAAGCAAACAAATCCAAAATTGCAATGCAAAACAAAAAGCAGTCCAGATCCAAAAATCCAAAGCAATCCTAATAATCTTATCTCATTAATATAATAAGACTATAATATAGCTACTATAATTAATAATAACAATATTCTATATTCTAACCTGATAGACTATGTAATAATAAACAGCCCTAACATATATGACTCAATAACGACAATGACAATGAGAGTTCTCTGAGTCTCTGACACTACTACAACTGCTTCTACTACTCCTGATAACACCCACAAGGTGGCACGAGTTTCGAACCCCCTTTATCCGAAAGCGACGCTCAGACCGAACCGATGACGTATCCACACAAACCGAGGCCTCGTTTGTCATTAGTCACGTGATTTTCACGTCAACAACACAAGCCTCGAACCGCGGCTTCATCTGGCACGCCCATTTTTTCTCGACACAAGCTCCGACGCCTCGGTTCAAATGTCACATCACTAGTGAGAGACTGTGAGTAGTCCAATCAATCTCCATCCTCCTCTCTCGTGTCTACGGGACTCCTTGATGTAATGTCAGGTTAGAAAATGGGCGACGGCCCTCTATATGTGTATTTCCCACTGAGTGCTGAGATGAAGTGATGTGATGCACTGTTTTGATGTGTGAAGTGTGAACTTAAACCCGCTGGATGTCCATTACTTACCTGAGTTTTCTATCACATCCTAAAGACATAAGAAGAGGCTAACACTGTTGTACTCCACAGACATTTGAGTGTAATATCTGACAGCTCATTGTGAAGAGGGACACGAAGGTGAATGCTTAACCGACTGCTTTGTAGTGAAGCTCTCCAGCCGTGAGTTTTCTGTCTGTCACCTGTAAAGAAGAGGATTGCGTGCCTGTATATTCACCTGTTTACTGTGCAGAGAAGCTCTCCAGCCGTGAGTTCTATGTCTGTCACCTGTGAAGAAGAGGATTGCGTGCCCGTATATTCACCTGTCTGCTTTGCAGAGAAGCTCTCCAGTCGTAAGTTCTATGTCTGTCACCTGTGAAGAAGAGGATTACGTGCCCGTATCCTCATCTGACTGCTTTGCAGTGAAGCTCTCTAGCCGTAAGTTCTCTGTCTGTCCCTGTGAAGAAGAGGATTGCGTGCCTGTATATTCACCTGTCTGCTTTGGAGAGAAGCTCTCCAGCCGTAAGTTCTCTCTCTGTCACCTGTGAAGTAGAGGATTAAGTGCCCGTATATTAGACCTGTCTGCTTTGTAGAGAAGCTCTTCAGCCGTAAGTACTCTGTCTGTCACCTGTGAAGAAGAGGATTACGTGCCTGCATACTCACCTGACTGCTTTGTAGTGAAGCTCTCCAGCCGTAAGTTCTCTGTCTGTCATCTGTGAAGAAGAGGATTACATGCCCGTATACTCACCTGACTGCTTTGCAGTGAAGCTCTCCAGCTGTAAGTTCCCTGTCTGTCACCTGAAGAAGAGGATTACGTGCCTGTATACTCACCTGACGGCTTCACTGCAAAGCATTCCAGCCGTAAGTTCTCTGTCACCTGAAGAAGAAGAGGATTACGTGCCTGTACACTCACCTGACTGCTTGGCAGTGAAGTCCTCCAGCCGTAAGTTCTCTGTCTGACACCTGTGAAGAAGAGGATTACGTGCCTGTACACTTACCTGAATCCCCAGCCGTATGTCCTCTGTCTGCTTCTCACTGTGAAGAAGAGGAATACATACCTGAAACGCGCACCTGGATTGCCCTGTAGCAGCCTCCCCCCGACCACTCCTTTACATTGCGCCCAGTGGGCCTTCGGCGGGTCCGCCGAACGGAACGACCCTGCACAGAAGACTCACCATTTTAATTTCTTTATTCAATTTTATATTCAATAAAATACCGTTTTATTTGAAGTCTTGTTGTCTTTCCTCCTTCCCTGGCCTCTGTCCGAATCCCCAAGGGTGCTACGGGTAAGTGCAGGGGTGGGTGCAGTCTGATTCGGCCCGCCCCGACCTGTGACAGTTACTTTGACAATTTCAATTCTGGTTTCTGACCGCATCACAGCACAGAGACAGCGCTCATAAAGATAATAAGCGATATTTATTTAAATACTGATACAGGCAGATTATCAGTGATGGTACTACTCGACCTCAGTGCTGCATTTGACACTGTCGATCATAACATACTTCTTGACAGGCTGGAAAACTGGGTCGGGCTTTCTGGGATAGTTCTAAAATGGTTTAGGTCATACTTAGGAGGAGGAGAAGTTATTATGTGAGTACAAGATACCATAAATCTGAATGGACATCCATTTATGCATTTGGCAGACGCTTTTATCTAAAGCTACTTATATTGCATTTGCGACTGACATCCATGACATGCGGAGTCCCTCAAGGCTCAATTCTTGCGCCACTCCTATTCAACTTGTTTATGCTCCCACTGAGCCAAAAAATGAAAAAGAACCAAATTGCTTACCACAGCTACTTAGCCCTATCGCCTAACGAATATAGCCCCATTGACTCCCTGTTACATTTAGGATTGAGTTTAAAGTATTATAACTGGTATATAAAACATTCAATGGGCTAGGTTTTAAGGAGCAGAGATTCAAGACAAAGGATATGAGTGACAAACCGGTTTATTGAAACAAGTAGTGGTGAGTACCAGTGGGTGACGAAAATGGTGAATGTCTTTGAATAATGATGGACGGAGATAGTGACAGTTCTTGCTGTTATAGATGATTGAGGAGATCGCAGATGATAATGAGGTAGATGGCAGGAGCACAAACCAACGTTGGAAGAGAGGTGATTAGTAACTGGATGAATAAACGGACGATGGAGACTTGTAGTGACAGGAGACGAACAGACACTTCATAAGAGGCAGGTGCAGACAGGTAAGTGAGTCTTTACTCATGAACAAGACCAGACAAAGTGACTGTGTAAGGTGAGTGCTTTTATGCTGCCTGTGCTGATCGGATGACATGCATGTGCGAGTGATTAGCGATCTCTGTGATCGGAAAGTGCATGCAGGTGAGGGTCAGGGAGGATGATGGGAAATGTAGTGAGAAGGTGGTGACTTAGCTGGTAACCATGACACTAGGACCTCAATACATTGCAGATATGCTCACTGAATATAAACCCAACAGATCACTCAGATCTGTAGGATCACATCAAGTAGAAATACCAAGGGTTCACTCTAAGCATGGTGAGTCTGCTTTTAGCTACTATGCCAGCCGCAGTTGGAACAAGCTTCCAGAAGAGATCAAATGTGTTCCTACAGTCACATTCAAATCCAGACTCAAAACACATCTGTTTAGCTGTGCATTTAATGAATGAGCACTGTGCCACTGTTCGTCCGACTGTTTGTACTGTATTTTAATTTCTTTTTAATTCGAACTGTTTTAATGATTCTTATTTCTTTTGATTATTTTAATTTCTTCTATGTAAAGCACTTTGAATTACCATTGTGTATGACATGTGCTATATAAATAAACTTTATTTAGTTATCTAATTTATTTTATCTTGTCAGTTCAATTTAGGACAGTATAAAATGGATTTAGATCAGCTGGAGTGTCATTTCAGTTGGAACCTTAAAGACAATGTAGACTTAACTAACCTCCTCACCAGACTTGTGAACAAGGATTTAGGGAGTGAGGAAGGTGCTGCATGAGCACAATTCTCTATGGGATATGTCCGATTCCTTCTTGGACTCAAAGAAGAAGCACTTAAACACCTGTTGAGCTCTAAGACACTCATCAAAGAAAACCTTTTAGAGAACTGTGACAAGACTCATTGTCACCTATGGAAATTTAGCCTGGATAAACTACTGTACCACATGAAGAACTACACAGAGTGTGAAAGTTACCTGATGAAGCTTCAAAAGATTAATGAAACATTTCCAACCGAGTCTGGTTCCAGAGGTGCTGGGGGAGAAAAGATTGGCCTGTCTTAAATTTTCTCACAAATATTATGATTGGGCCATAGAGGTTTTCTAGAAGGCCATGGAACTGGAACCAGAAAATAGCTAGTGGAACGCTGGCTATGCCAAAGCTCTGTATCATTCTTAAACTGGTACATTTTGCACTGTGGATTCACCTGCGATCAAACAGCTGAGACTGGCCATTGACGACAACCCAGAACATGATGCTCTGAGAGTTCTTCTTGGACTTACACTTTTGTTATGTTCCAAGAAGTTGATGAATGAATCTGAGAAGTTGGTTGAGACAGAACATCCACATGTCATGAGATACGTCGAAATATTCTTCAGGGATCAAGGCTCTAGACAAGTGAATTGAAATGCTGATGAAAGCATACATTATCAGTTGGCAATGTGCTACAAGAAAAAGAAAATTAGTTTACAGCGAAAAAAATCAGGAGGTAGATGAGCCCCATAAGGGATCAGAGCATTTATCATCTATAAATAGCAACTTCCCTAAAAGCTTATTTTATCTTTGCCATGAGAGAGCTCACACTTCAGTATGGAGAGAGACATGATCTGAAACTGTTTGACACAACATTTCAGACAGCTACAGAGATAATTAAACATCTGCAGATAGTAGATTTAAACTATGTTTAGTTCCAGCAATACTGTATCAGTGAGGATTTAGCTATCGTGCACTAAGGAGTTTTTGACAATAGATCCACATTCCAGTAAAGGGAACGTCCTGGTTGCATAGTTTGACCTAGTTTCCGCCCCTTCCTGTTACCTTTGACCTAGTTCCGACCCTTCCGGTTAAACTTTCTGTCAAAATGATGGATGTGTGACAGTTAGTTTGATCGTTTGAAGTTCGTTTGATCAAGAAAAGGGGAGGTATTGGCCTTTGATGTTAACATAAGCTTTGATGTTAGTTACAAAGTGATGTGACAGTTAGTTTGAGATGTATTGGCTTTGATGGTAACAGTTAGTTTGAGATGTAATGGCTTTGATGGTGACAGTTAGTTTGATCGTTTGAAGTTGGTGTTTTGGTCACCGCCCCTGCATTCCTGAGCAGCAGCATGTATAAATGGGTCAGCCGTGAAAGCTATAAGAAAAAATGGTGGAAGTTTATCTGTTCTGTAAAAGAATATAAAATAAAACCTCACACAAAAAGTGTAAAATAAATGTAGAACTATTCACTGAACCAAGCATTTCAGTTTAAATAAAATGGTGGACGTTTATCTGTTCTGTGAAAGAATATAAAGTAAAACCTCACACAAAAAAGTTTGAATAAAATGTAGAACTATTCACTGAAACAAGCATTTCAGTTTAAATAAAATGGTGAAAGTTTATCTGATCTTTAAAAGAATATAAAATAAAATCTTGCACAAAAAGTTTGAATAAAATGGAGCCACAAAAATATTGCAAACAATCCAAATGTATGAATGATATCACTCTGCCTCAAAAACTATAGCGAGCGAGCGTCTATGTATGTGTGTCTTTGTCAAGGCAGGAATTCACCTCCCTCCGCATTGCTGAGGACTTTGGAAGTTTCTCACACAGAAGTTGAAAAAGCATGCTGTTCAATTAAAAGTATATAAATTAAACAAAAACAAAATCAACTTACTGTTTCACCATGGTTGAAAAAAATCCACAAGTGTTTCCCCTGAAGTCTTTTTCTCTGTCACACCAGCGTGTGGCTGGCCTGGTATCTGTTTTTGTGACACGTTCCTGAGCCCATTGAAAAGCATTGTGTTCCTTTAAACGTGTATAAATTAAAATATATCATATATAAAATAAATAGTTTACTAATTGTTGTTCATTTAAAATCTTACTAAATTACTGAAGTTGAAAATCATGCCGTTCATTAAAAAATCTTACTAAATTACTGAAGTTGAAAAGCATTCTGTTCATTTAAAATAAATATTGTACAAATTTACTGTACCAATTATGTTAGATTTAGATAAAAATAAAATCATCTTACATTTTCACCAGGGTTGAAGAAAAAAAAAAAAATCGCACAGGTAGTGCCTGCCAGCATGGACAGTGTGCATGACAAATAAGTGATATCATCGCTATTTTCGTACCACCGGTAATAAATTACTTTTAATTCATAAGACTTATTTTCAGGAGTGACAGTTATCAGTGAAATATGGCGCTCGTGTAATCAAAAGGTCTGCCTACCCCCCCTGGGAATGTGAATTGGCCTTGAACCTAAACAGTTCCATTCATAGAGTACTGAAATAGTGGACACACAGCTCCGCCGTTTTCCCATAGTTTTCCACAGGCTCTTACTGTAAAAGGCTATAAAATAGCCAAGACACATGGACGTGTGCCATACCCCATGTCTGGACCAAAAACTTTTGCATTTTGATGACCACCTCATCAAAAATGCAAAACAGTGAGTACTTTCTCTATATATTAATTTATGCTACGGTGCTGTTTATCTGTATTACGCAGTGATGTTTAATTAGAAAAATTGTTTATACATAAGGAAAAGGTGGTATAATTAATTAGTGTTTTAAATAGTCCAGGCTACGTATTCGTTTTATCCACATTCTTTACATCTGCTGTAACTGGTGATACAGATATTAAAATGTATCTACTATATTAATTTATCAAAGGATGGGTTGAAAAATATGGAGCATTGTATTATGATATTGATGTGATACAGATATTAACATTTATCTACTATATTAATTTATCATAAAGTATGATTTAAAAAAAAACTATGGAACATTGTATTATGATATCGATGTGATACAGATATTAACATGTATCTACTATATTAATTTATCAAAGTATGATTTTTTTAAAAATATGAAGCATTGTATTATGATATTGATCTGATACAGATATTAACATGTATCTACTATATTAATTTATCATAAAGTATGATTTTAAAAATGTACAACATTGTTTGTTCATTATGCTATGTTTTTTTTAAACCATATCACAAAAGTATCAGTTTAACATGACTGTTTTACAGCAATGTTTATTTTGCATTATGCTATGTTGTTTTAACTGTTGTATTTTTTATCTGATGTAACTAAAATCTACAGCATCTTTTATTTAAGCTGCGGGGTTTCCATAAAGGACCTTAAAATAAATGTTTTGGATTTATTCAGTTTTAAATCTTATTTAGAGATTATTTTAGGCAGACATGCTTATATGTGCATAGGCCTATTTTATTCCTCTTCAGTGTAAGGAACTCAGCTTTTTGGAAATATTAATAATCAATCATATATTGTTATTATTAATTATAAATATTTGGGTCAGTTAATTGGATTAACTTGATGTGGCTGAATTAATATTACAATCAATTAATCAGTTCTTCCAACGAACTCTTTTGATTATTAATTTATTCTAAGAAAAGGGTATCTTCCATGACCACAGAAGAATAATTATTTCTTCGCCTGTACAGTACTTTGAGCCAGTAGCAAAAACCGTGATCGTAAAGTGACTTGTATTGCAAACAAAACAGGACCAAATACATATTATGTACAAGTTGTATTAACTAAATATAGATATTTATATGAATATAAATAAACTAAACAACATACACACATGAATGAGAAGAACCATCTTCTATGAGAAGAACCATCAGAATTTCATTTTCACATTTCATTGAATTGAATACTTGCATTTGTAATGGGAACAATTCTTGAAGTTGTTGAAAATTGAAGTCGTTGATGGTTCCGGCAGTGTCAAGTGGAAGTTGGTTGAGCGTTCTCTTTCTCCAGGAACGCATCGCTGGTTTGGTCAAGGCCTGGGACTCTGTTGAGGCCACACCGAGCACCCAGGAGAAGTGAGGAAGTCGGAAGGATGGGTGATTGGAGTCGTTGTTGGTTGGAGTCTTTGTTCCAAAACTCTTGAGATTGTCCTTGGTTCTTTGTGAGAGAGTCATCTCTCTCATGCCTGAGCCCATATCTGGTTGGAATCGAGGCCTGCTGGGCCCTGGGGCCCCCGTGGAGGGGGAGGGGGTTCACCAGAATCACCAGAACAGTGTTGCGGCTGGATGAAAGAACTAAGAGAGGGAGGTCACATGTGGACTGTCTCTAATAAGGCCTGGAAAAGATCCTCCCCTAAGGGTTGAACTCGACCAATCAGAAAGGTGACATGTCTGAGAGGGAAAGTGGCTCTTAGTTGATTTACGGATCTTTGTCCCTAGCATGATTATACGTTCACTAATGCTCAGATAGCTATATCACATCCACACTGCATTCTAGAAGAAGGTGATGTACATCAAAGTGTGAGTCATTAAATTAGGATTAATTAGGTAGGAGGCATGATACAGGTGAGGTTACATTGATCGTTAGTTGGTTGTATACCAGGATACATACCATAATATATACCTAATAGTACACGAGACAGTAAACCATTTACACTATTTCTTTCACAGTTTTATGCATGTTCATTTATAGATCAGTTAGTCTATGATTAATGCAGCAAAGTCTGTTTTAAAGAGGGTTTCTGTTTCATAGTCTCTCTCTTGAGTATGTGGCCACATTCCTCGGAGGTCGTAAAATCTCCTTATCATGCCCTGTAACATGACACTGTTTCTGCCCTTGTGTTTGTTCATTTGGGCTGTGTGAGGAGTTTCATAAACCTTTGTATATAATGAATAATTAGTATGTGTCTGATTGGTCCATATCCTACAGATCCCCCCTTTCAATCGTTGTTGTCCCCCCTCAAGGACAACCACGAGCGAAGTTGGAAGTGCAGAGAGATCAGACACACACTTGTCATAGAAGGCTGGAAGGCCATGGTGGCCTCTGGTAGCTCGTGTCTTCTGGAGCGGTGGTCGTTCCACGGCTGGTGATGTGGACAGTAGCCAAGTCCAGGTCTCTGCAGCAGGTGTTGAGGCAGCAGGTGTTGGGGCATTCTGAAGTTCAATAGTTTTGGGGCAGGTGTTTCCTTGTGGTTGCAGGAAGTGGTTAGGCCTCTATGTAGCATAGAGTGGTTTTCAAGCTGACCTGGTGCTGGTGGCCGGAGGTCAGAAGGTGGTTGTTAGCCTCTCAGTCACGAGAGGTCTGAAGGATTGAGGTGTTGTTCTGTCCTTATGGTGGTGCCGACGCAAGCTTGCCTAAGCTGGGGTGGGCAAGGATTCGGAAGCTTGTACCTTACAGGATTCCTCGGGTGAGTCCTGTGCAGGGAGCTATTTTGCGTGTGTCAGCGGCTCCAGTAACTCTGAGGCAGGTGCGTCCAGCTGTCCTTGCGGAGCCTCAGATTGACACCTGTGTGAAGGGTATGGAAGAGGATGCTGTCGTTGACAGCCGTTGGTCCTCCTGTGGTGTTTGCAGGTTGAGGCTGCTGTCCTCCATGGCTTCTCCAAGGGGCTTGGCTGGTACCTGGGTTGTTGCAATGGTGACAGTTCTGTACTGGTCCTGGGCATGCTCAGTCCAGCTGCATTGAATCTGGTTCGAACCTCAGTCTCTAGCTGGTCTGTAAGGCTTTGGGCACAGGTCCGCTCCTTGTGGGACGCTGTGATCTATTATGTGAGATTGTTTACCTTCTGTTTTATACCCATAAGGTGGGGTAAGGAGATGAGAATCTTGATCACCCCGGTGTGGCTGTAACTCTGGCTCGGGTCATGGGTCGTTTGTCCTCTTCTCTCATGTTGCAGTTCCGTTGGCTCTGGTGCCGTCGGATGTCAGCAGCCATGGGTGGAACAGTGTTCCTCGCGATGGCTTGTCAGTCTTTTCGGTCTCCTGTCCGGTTAAGGTCAGGTTAAGCAGAGGATCTGCAACATTTTGGCACACTTGTGGTGAGAGACTAATGCATGACCCTAGAAAGTTCAGAGCCACGGTTTAATGGGTTCGCTAGATATGTAGCATAAAGCTAGGTATTTCATGTGTAGCTAGCTAGTGAAGTGTGTATTGTATCCTTATCATCTTAACAGTGGATGTTAGGAGGCTAAGACTTGTGTGGTTCCGAGAGTATTTCCTGGAAAGGGCATAGCCGAGATGAAATAAAGGACTTAAGATGGTTCTTATGACTAAAATATTTATCTGGACTTAACTGGTGGTTCACTACGGCTTGACGAAGTGAAGAATAGGAGGAAAAAGGACAGCTTTCCTATTCAAATTATGCTTATTATCAATCCTCAGGACTATAGTTATGCTCTAGTAATCGTTGAAATTACTTGTGTTGCAGGGTCATAAAAATTAGTGCACTTGTTGAAAATTAACAAAATCACAAATAAAGGTGTCTCTGGTTCCTTTCTGGGCCCTATGGGAAATGGAACCACATTTGAACAAGAGAGGAAATGGAAATAAATCATATACATGACAGAATAGACAAGTGAATAGCTGACTGCTATTATTATCGAAGTAAAATAAAAATAAAAAGGACTTAAGTAAGTGATCAAAACAGCGGGAATGATCTGAAATTGAGAATAATCAATAGCACTAGTGACTAACCTTTAGATTTGCCTGGACCAACACTCCATAGTGGGTCACAGCTGTTGCGTGTTTAAGACCACACCGTGTGTGTCTCTCCAAAGGTTTAGTCAACATGCTGATGAAAATTCTCATAACTATAAGAATTCTTCTCTAGCTACACAGCTTACATGTAATTAAACTTGGGTTTAATTGACAGGGCATCTGCAAATTTAGCCTACAGCGCTCAGCAAGGACTATGCCTAAACTAGTGAAGGTGAAATTCAGCTGAGAAGAATTGAAAGTGAGGAAAGAGAAAAATTAAGAAACCCTAAATGGGGTTAAAGAAAGTATTTTAGAATACTTTGCGCTGTATACATAAAAGCTGTAATTAAGGCTTTAAGTAAATTATGCTTACCGCTAACTGTAGAAGTTATTATGTAGCTTAGCCTAAGCTGGATGGATGCTAGGTTAGCTTAGCTTAGCCTAAGCTGGGTGGACGTTGGTTAAGTTAGCTTAGCCACCTAGGCTGGTTTGTTTACAAAATGACGTCACGAGTTAGCACTTCCTGTGTCGTTGTCAGGGGAACCAGTGCATGTCAGAACAATTCAACAGTCCATGAAGAATGTCTGCACATTTTAAATGAGTTATGCATGTTTAAACGGGTTAAAAGGGGGCGCATATACTTTAAGTCCTTCAAGAACTTGATGTTACATTCAGTAAAATGCAAATGTGGTTTGGCATTTGCAAATTTTACACATGGAACTCTTCTCTTTACTTTACGCAACTTATTCTATTTGTTTACAGAGTAAGGAAATAGATTTGCTGTAAGTCAAAGCTTGTCTAAGCCCATATAGTTACGTCCATCTTGTGAATAAATACTGACTTTTCAGCGAGTGAACAGTTTTGATCGCTAGGTAGCTCTCTGCTTGTAGATGCAGCCAAAATTTAGGTGAATTACATCAATCTAACAATAATTTGTAAGGTCTTTACTTTGTAGAAAGGGGAGCATCACCCAAGTCTACGTGTATATAACACTGTTCTGAGATTACTTCGTCAGAAACAGATTAAGCAATACTGCAATTTGGATTCCTTCAACCAAAGCAGACTAATAAATACCGGTACAGTTTGCATGCCGCTGAGATGAGATTCCTTTGTCAAACAGACTTACGCTTTAATGCTGAAATTACCGATACCAGTTAAGACTCCTTTTTTTTTTATTATTATTATTTTAAGTAGAGATGTCAATTCCAGCTATCGTTTTATCTGCATTAAGACAAGCCAGCAGCTAGTGATCAAAATGTGTATCGCATATGTAAGGACTGGGCTAAGTGGGTGAATCTGAATAACTAAATACATCCTGCTAAAGATCAAAAATCTCTGAATGTAAATTAACCCAAACACACACACACACACACACACACACACACACACACATTCCCCCACCAGTGAAGACCACACTCAGGACAGAGCGTGGTGTCCGATTACAAGACATTTTATGACTGATCGGAATGTCACAAAGGAAGTGGATTCCAAAGCGAAAAGAAACTTCTTTTCTTTAAAAGACATTTAACCAGATATATTCAACGTGTTTTTATGTGTGTCCATTTGCCCATGTCACATTGGAATGACTATGATTTTATCGTAGCTTAAAGTGAATTATAAATACCTTCATTATGCATTTTAAATATAACTGTCTATTCCCATAACTTGTACACATAGTTCTGGTCACCTCCAGAATGCTTTCGGTGTGATCAATCAGAATACGTACAGTAATATCCAGTAAAATATAGTTTACTATGTTTTCCATCTTTGGAGTGAAAAGAGACCAAAACTAACATCACTGGTGTTCTTAGATAACAGCGTTTACGACCCAAAGGAATGTTCACAGAACTGTGTCTCTCTCTGAATTCTAACCAAGGAGGAGAAATGAATCCTGTATTCATATATATATACAGTATATATATATATATATGCTATTATATATCCACTTGAGAATTGTATGAACAATGTATCTAAGTTCCCTATTTCATGAGTTGCCTTTTTGTGGTTTGGTCTATGTTTCTCGACAACTCTAATGCGATAATGTTTTAAACTTTGCCAACTAATGTTTAACCAAATCCATTTGTGGCAAGTTTGGTCTCGATAAACTCCAATCTTCATTCCCCATTTGTTAATTGACATTACATTTTGCTAAACCTTGTGACACATTAGTATTATAAGAATTGTGAAGATTCTTCTCTTAAACACCCAATGAAACTAGAGATTTAAATGCCTGGTTATAACACAAAGGGTCATAAAATCTCCCTCCAAAGGGACAGCTCCTGATTGGACCCTCTTCCAAAGAAGGCGGAAACGTCTGGTCTTCAAAAGGACTGAATACCAGTTTATCGCTCTCTTACTTCTCTTGTCCTAGTGTCATAATGTAACGTCTCGCCTCCGGGCGAGCTCTTCGCCTTTCTTTTATTTGTTTCTAGTTTAGTTTGTGTTTTTCAGTCTTAGATAAGTCTCCGTGTTTAATTCCAATCGACGAGTGAAAAGAACACAGCGTGACATATCTCTTCAGCAAATCCATCGACAAGGGACCTTTAAACGAGCGCGCGCTCGTTTTGAAGGAGAAACACGCGCACGTGACCACGTGGCGAGATATGCACACACGCTTCTTCACCAGCCATGCAAAGATGTGACGTTAACTCCGCGTGATTTCCCCGTAGAGATCTTTATTTCTTTTCTTTGTTAGTCAAAGTTTTGTTTTCCGTAGTCGACTCTGTTCACTTCCACAAAGTGAAACGAACTTAGCCGAACTATTTTCCTTTGGTAATGTTACCCCAAAGACTTGGAAACTGTGTTCAACACGCGCGCCAAGCAGCACCCAGTGACGCTTCCTAAAGGACTCCGCTCACGCACGCGCAGGAATGCCGCGACACAGAGAGACCCAGAAACTTAAGTATATCTCTTTATAGAGCTTCTAAGAAGCATTAAGATGATGTTTTCGTGTTGTTACAGACAGGGGACTGTCAGGGTGAATGTTGCCAATGCTCTCTCTCTCTCTCTCTCTCTCTCTCTTCCCCTCTCACACGTGTTTCCATTGTCCACACTCTATCCATTTCTCGTTCATCGATGCCTTATCGTGTTTTGTTGTTTATTATGTTTGTAAATACATATATCCCATGTAACCGTAGTAAAAACATAAGTAGTTCTGCCTTATTAAATTCATTATATTCATTTGATTGATGTACTGCCTTTTTGCTCATTTTCAAGTCCCTTAAGTGTCAAAAGATCTTATAGCAACAAGCTTACAAATTAAAGATACTTTAAAGAGTATGTGTTTATAGGGCAGGAAACCCAATTCTTGTGGCCACAGAATTGCTTTTCCTGAAATCCTATAAAGTAAGATGATATTGTGGATTCCCACAAATATTAGTCTGACAATTGAGCTAATTAATTTAGCCTGTTTTGTAAGACGCTGCTGTGTAGTTAATTGCAATCAACTTGTGGTTAAGTGCAAGGATACACAGACATGCATGCAGGTAAAATGACATATCATCCCTTATCGGGAGTTTTATTAACATGTAAGACTGATGTAATCCAAACATGTATGAATAATTATTAATTACCAATTAGTTACGAAGGGGCTCTAGGTCATGCTAGTTTTCCCAGCTTAGGTGGTTTGCTTACTATCTGGCATTAGGGTGACGAATGCCCTATTTGGAGTTTGTATTTCCTGTAACAAGTCATTGTCATGGAAACTAATGTGCAGCAGTGTATATTTCAACCAGCGGGTGGCACAATGTCTGTATGTTTCAAAAAGCAGTGCATAGTCTGTTGGCACGTGAGGCTTACACCTGCATTCAAGATTTTCTTTAAATCAGTAAAATTCAATTTTTCCTAATGCAAACTCTTGCTTCCTTTTGAGCACACATTTTCATCTACTTTAAAAGTTTGATGTCCTATGCTGACTAGGACCTTTGTAGCAGAGTCGTGCATTGTGGTCATGCCGTGTGTCTTCTGGGTTTTGAAGTTCAGAGTCAAAAGGTTCTTGAAGCTGGTGTCTTCCTCCATCACAGGTTCGTTGCACGCTCCGAGGTAGCTCGCTTGATGTCTGTGGTAGTAGCACAGGGACTTTCAGGGTTACCCTGGTTGGTGTCTGGGACCGCGCCCAGTCTACATTCAGACTCTTAAGTCTGAGAATCCTGTTGTGATGGCTTGTTCCAGCTCCTGGTAGTTAGACTGGATGTTTTCTGGCTGCCGAGCCAGAAAGCGTCGCAACTCTGGGCTGGATGTGATCCAGATCAGATAGAGTCTAGCAAGCTCTGGTGTAAATGCAGGGATATATCTGGCCATTCGGTTGAGGTCTTTGAGTGTCACTACACGCGTCGTTTCAAGATTCTTCTGAATCAAACCTTTTCCTTCCACGGCTGCAGAAGCTTTAAGGAAATTGTCTGATGACATGTTAAGCAGAGGGGTTTGTCCCCCCCCCCCCCCCCCCCCCCCCTTTTGTGCAGGGCTGGGGAAGCCTACGCTGCTGATGCGAAGTTCAGCAGGGTACATCTTTCTCGTGGGGTCCATTTGCAGTTGGTTGGACTGTTTCAGTTCTATTTGGACCACATCGAGCTGGTCTATAATGTTGCAGCATCGCTGAGTCAGTGTTGGGACTTCAGCTCTGGCTGCAAGCCGATGGCTTCAGCGTCTCTCTTTTTGAGTTCAACCAGTTCCTCTCTCGTCTGTTGGCAGGTGCTCAGCAGCTGTCAGAGCCGCTTGAAAACTTGTGATCTCTTTCAGTTGCTCCACGCTGTCAGGGTCTCTGCATCTGTCCTGTGCCTTCTTCCGTTAAGCAGGGTTCGTTATCTGTGGAGTCCTGTGGCTGGCAGCGTTAGTTCATTTACCTCCTGTTTGAGGCCTGCGGAGCATGGCCAAGGAGAAGATAATGCTGGTCAGCTCTTGGTGGCTCAGGCTGGGTGTCAGACGTCTGCTTTCGTTGTTGCCTAACCTTTCCTTCCTCTGCCGTGGCAGGTCGTTGCCTGCTTCAGGCTGAAGGATGTCCATGACACTGCTCTACCGCGTCTTCAGGTGGTCCTGGTGGCAGGGCCGGGTGTCTGAGGCCTACTGGCACACTTTTGGGAACACGATAGAGAAATGGCAAAGGCAAATGCAAGTTTCTACAGAGGTGGTGAGCTATCTGTGTGGGAGAATGGCTATGTGGAGCAGCTAAAATTTAGTGTTGGTGAGCACACACAACAACAAAAAAAGTTTTGAGTATCTTGCTTATAAGTTGACGTGCTTTAAGCAGCATCGACTGATGACTGGGCTCTTACATGTCATAACCTATTACTCAAAAATGCTGATGGTTCTTCTTACATGTTGTGCTACGAGAGTAACAGATAGAGCAAAACCAAAATAAAACAATAGGATGAAACCAGAAAAGAAGAAGAAGAAAGGAATGTTTTACCTATTTAGGTTTAGCTAGGAGACATAGGTAAACAGGAGTCACTTATGGGTTATGCTGCTGTTAGACTAAGCTACCAGGGACACATCAGACATCTCAAGGTCCAAAAGAAGAAGAAGAAACAATGGGAAGTGTTTCCAGTTCTGTCTGGGGCCTACTGTGCGTTTGTGTTTAGCCGTACTTCATGTATTTAGCTTGGTGCTAAGGAGTGAGGATGGGTAAAACACAGACAGGAAGTAGGATATTAATGACCTGTGTAACTCACTATGGAAACAACAGTCGCTAGATATTGTAATCCTATAGAGAGAGAGAAGATGAGGATAGTGACTAGTGATCTAAAATAAGGTAAAGGTAAAGTTAGAACGTCCTTATAGCTCTAAGAAAACTAAAAGGAAAGGGAAGCGTATCAAGTAATTTAATTAAATTTCAAATTTAGTTAAGCCCTTTTTTTTTCTTTAGCTGAATATAAGAATTCAGGCTGAAACCAAAGTAAATAACTAAATTGAAATAAAATCAAAAAAAATTATGTAAACATTGTGTGTTCTCATAGCTCTGGTAACTAAGGGGGAACTTGAATAAGCAAATTAATTTAATTAAATTCAACTTAACTGAATAGGACGATTCAGGCTCAACAGGTGTAAATACACAAAATAAAATAGGGGTAGATTTAAGTAAAAATAAAAGAAACACAAATAAAAACCCAAAGTATCTGGGTTTCAATCTGAAAGTGAAACCAAGAGGAAGGGGTCGAGAGAGAGAAAGAGAGAGAGAAGAGGGTGGTTTAACCCTCTTATGAGACGTGCTTCGTGAAGCTCTGACACCAGGGTGAATCATTCGTCTCAAATCATTCGGAGTGTGTAATGTGTATCACTGCTAAGGTCACGTGATTTTATTAAACTGGGCTTCGTTACGCGTCATAGCTGTTTCGAAATTGTTTTAAATTTCAACGGTTCGTGAACCAGTGTGTATCTGGTCTCTATGTGATCTCGTATCACTTTATAGATTCGTACACATTTAATGACGCATTTGATTTAGGGTCTGATTGACTTTCAAGTCAAGCTTTCATAAAACGAGCCCTACAGTTTACTAAGATATTTTGCCTTGAAAGACACTTCATATTAAACGATATTAGGTAGCTCGCGGATTGCCATTACCTGATTACACCTTTTGATAAAACCTTTGCGATTGGTTTGTAAAAGGTGTTCCGTTGATTTGAGTTTCCGCTACACTTCCACTGTTTTGACCAGCAGGGGTCGCCAGTGAGTGCGCTTCAAACAAAGAATCATTTGTGACGCAGTTGACTCCTTTGATTCAAAGCCTCGAAGAGCTTTGACTCTCATTACTCGTGTTCAAATTACTCAGTTCAAATCAGGCAAAATCTATAGTCTTTGGTTTAAGGTTACACTTTACGCTCTAACGTGTCTAAGTTTTTAGGCGGTGCTAAAACTATCACTCGAGGTAGAGGGTTTTACTTGTAAGTTAGGATTGAGGGAGCTATTGGCTACAACTGTCGCTTGTTTACACGAGGGTCTGTGAGATTGGTGCTGTTGTCAGAAAAACTAGATAGGAACGCCTGCTCGCGTTCCGGACGCAATGCCAACCAACAACACAGATCGTTCGGAGCAGCGGACTAGCTGTGCTGACAGTTTGCACTGAGTCTCTCGCTTAGACACGACGTTGCGTGTGAGTGACTCTTTTTAACAAATCAAAACAGCACCGTTCTTTCACAGACAATGGCAAATTAGTTAGCTGGGCTAGAATTTATACCACTAATTCGACGCGATTGTTTCATATGAGCGCTTCAGCGGTTTAATATGAATACAATGACGTAACGCATAATAAGGCCTTAATCGGTGATTGAGGAACATCGCTCAGATCACATTCAAAAATGCTGAAAATGGAGATTTCTTCGTCCATATCAGGTTAATTTGTTCTGGTACCATTTATGCGTGCGGCTAATCTGAGATTTCTTCGTCAGAGAAGGCTTATGCTCGATTTATATCTGAAATTAGGCTTTCTTCGCTAATATTAGGAGTTTCTTATCGTACGATTTAAATATGGATTATAGCATTTGTGAACTTTCTGCCATTCGTAGGAAGGCATATTCAAGCTATAGTTTTGCTGATTTACCCAGAAACTTGTACGTGCATGTATGAGATGTTAATAAAAACTTATGGGACAACATATGATTAATTACTGTCTGCTTGCATACAATGTTTAATACGATGCCTTAAAATTCTCCACCATATATGTAAGGAACTCAGCTTTTTGGAAATATTAATAATCAATCATATCTTGTTATTATTAATTATAAATATTTGGGTCAGTTAATTGGATTAACTTGATGTGGCTGAATTAATATTACAATTAATATTCTAAGAAAAGGGTATCTTCCATGACCACAGAAGAAGAATTATTTCTTCGCCTGTACAGTACTTTGAGCCAGTAGCAAAAACCGTGATCGTAAAGTGACTTGTATTGCAAACAAAACTGAACCAAATACATATTATGTACAAGTTGTATTAACTAAATATAGATATTTATATGAATATAAATAAACTAAACAACATACACACATGAATACATAAATGGGTTAGTGATAGGATGAAATTGGAAACCGGAAGAGGGTCTATGAGAAGAACCATCAGAATTTCAATTTACGGATCTTTGTCCCTAGCATGATTATACGTTCATTAATGCTCAGATAGCTATAACACATCCACACTGCATTCTAGAAGAAGGTGATGTACATCAAAGTGTGAGTCATTAAATGAGGATTAATTAGGTAGGAGGGATGATACAGGTGAGGTTACATTGATCGTTAGTTGGTTGTATACCAGGATACATACCATAATATATACCTAATAGTACACGAGACAGTAAACCATTTACACTGTTTCTTACACAGTTTTATGCATGTTCATTTATAGATCAGTTATTCTATGATTAATGCAGCAAAGTCTGTTTTAAAGAGGGTTTCTGTTTCATAGTCTCTCTCTTGAGTATGTGGCCCATGGGCGTAGGTTTGGTCTCAGCTTTGGTGGGGACATCCATCCCCCCCCCCCCCCCCTTCCCCACCATTCTATTCTTAAAAAAAAAAAGTCCATTAGATTAAACTGGGAAGGGTCATAAAACTTGCATATTGTTATCCTAGGTTTACTGCTTCTATTGTTCTCAATTGTAAGTCGCTTTGGATAAAAAGTGTCTGCTAAATGAATAAATGTAAATCTGTTGTGGTTTGATGCGGTCTTTCCTGCATACAAAATGGTTAATTAATTTTGTAGTCTATCCTATGGCTAGCAAGTTTAACCCTCCTACCAGATATTGTTATTTGGATATTATCAATCAAGTAATGATTCATTATATTTGAATAACCAACAGTGTTAACTTTCGCCTTTTTAACATTGCCAACATGTTTTTTCCAGCACATGTGTCTAGCAAGGAGGCTACACTCACAAATACATTACATAAACAGAATGTAGAAACGAAAAATGTCTCAGATGATCCATTGTTTATGACTGCAAGATTCTAAGTTAAGGTAGGCTAATTAACATTCAGTGACTTCGTAGCATTCTATCATGATAGCGCAACTTCTATGAGTCTATCCGTGCTGCACACCCCTAATTAATGCTCCTAATCTTGGAAGATTGCAGAAGCTAGGTTTAACTGTAACAATATCCTGGGTAACCAGGATCACCAGTTAATACTATTTTCCACAGTAGAATCTGCATTTGAAAGCCTGGTCAGTCACTGCTACTGCTAGTTATTTGTGTGGCTAGTTATTTTTGCCTACTTACACTCTGCTTTATGAAAAAGCTTCGTATGTCCCCTTTCTTCTTCTTGGGTGACATAGCTGATCTACAAAGTACAAAAAGGGGCAAAAAACGGAATATTAAAATGTTTTACTCTGGCCTTTGTATATGGCAGGCAGAGAGACAACCCTGGTAACTTACCATCGGCGTCGTCACGCGCGCACACACTCACACACCACCCGCTCGCTGCCAGTGAGTGCAAGCACAAAAAGTAGTCCCGGCCCGCGCGTGTAGCCTGCCCGTCAGATAACCCGCCGCCAATCAAATTACGGCGTATCTTGTACTGTCGTCGTCCTGGCCGTTGGAATCGATCCAAATAGCAGCGCAAATATCAAACTACCAGTTCAAAGGAGCTTGCTAAATATTGGTGGGGACAAATTTGTCATCTCAAATATTGATTGGGACTAGTACCCAGCGTCCCCCCCTAAACCTACGCCCTTGATGTGGCCACATTCCTCGGAGGTCGTAAAATCTCCTTATCATGCCCTGTAACACGACACTGTTTCTGCCCTTGTGTTTGTTCATTTGGGCTGTGTGAGGAGTTTCATAAACCTTTGTATATAATGAATAATTAGTATGTGTCTGATTGGTCCATACCCTACATCAGTTACTTACTTTTTAAATTTTGGTAGGTTACTTTTTAATTCTTCTTTTACTCTGTCTTTGATTTTAACTTTTAGCAATTTGCATGATGAATTGTTTAACATGCAAGCTATATGAATGACACTGTCACAATGTGATAAGCAAAACATATAACAGTCAAATCAAAGCTATTTATATAGGCTAGCGCTTTTCATTGCCATTTAAAATAACATGGTCTTTCCTTCTCTCTCTCTCTCTCTCTAGAGACAGCAAACACTGCAGGAATATCAGGCATCCAAGTAACATGTTAGTCTGGTTTATATTTTATTTTTAATGAGAAAACATTATAGAGTGCAACAGGCGGTTTCTGAAAGTAAAAACATGAACTTTCTCCATACGGAAATTAATTTTAAAGACAGACCTACTGTGAGAGGTTGTTAATACATGGTATTTGCTTCTGATAAAGCCTTCAGCTTATTTTTTTGTAAATAATCGTGCTTCACAGTTGAACTCCTGGTGAAAACTACATTACCCATGAGCCATGATGCTGTAGTGAAAATTATGTCAAACATAGTTTTTAAAAAAAAGCAACACAATCCAAAATAGCTCTGCCCACTCCCATGAAGCACTGCGAATGACATAATCTCCCTACCCTCTCAAAATACTGAAATGTTTGTATAAGCTATATATGCATATTTATATATAAATATATATATTTTTTTAAATCACTATGGGAAATAAGAATGAAAAAGGGGGGGAGGCACTGTTGCACTCTATGTATAACGAACAATTGGCAGATGAACTGACAGATATTTTATGTAAACAGGCAAAATCTCTGCATCTGATGATGGCCATGTGTTTTCGCCGATCATAACTGGTTCAAGCTCCTTTGAGATCAATATGACTTCTGCCAAATCAAATGTGCCGGCAAATTGTAAGTGTAATACACGAGAAACTATTAAAACAGTTTTCGCCTATGTAATGTATAAAATTAATCTTAATTAAGCAGTCGTAGTTAACTATTTGGGGCCAATTTTAAGGAAGGTCGCATTCTGGTCTAACATTGGCATGTGCACATTTGCAATACAGATTTTTTTTATGTTTTTGGTACTATTGGATCGAGTTTTTTAGAATAAGTCAAGGTTAATTTATTTTATGCGGTGTCATGCTCCTGGATTATTCAGACTCAGAATTGTAACTATTACTACAGCCTTCATCAGCCCTTTATTTTACTGCAGACTTATCAAACTTATTTATTTACCGCGGATTTGATCAAAGCCAAATACTGCCCAAATGGGGATACAGGGAAAGAAGAGAAACAGGATAATACAAGGTTAGATTCAATCTTTATATTCTTTCCCATTTTGTCTTCATTTTCCTTTTTCCTGTTATTGTTTTAATTTTTATATTCTCAGATCATCAAAGGTTTCTAAAAGCAAACACCAGTTGGTTGAAAAAGTGAAGAACATTGATCCAATAATTGACAATCTTGATTGCTCAATGAATCAGTTACAAATGTGCGAGTGAATCCAACATGAAGACGAGGGAACCGCTGGACTATGTGAATTGTGAAAGCATTGCCAACGACCTGGTCAACGCTTTGTTCAAGCATGAAGAATCTCTCATGAAGAAACTGCAATAACAACTGTTGTAGCCTATTGTTTGGCATTATGTACTTAAACAGTTTTTTAATAAATAAAATGTTTTGAATAATTGATTGGTGATGGAGTTTTAATTTTTGTATTTAGAACCAAGTATATTGTACAAGTAAGAAGAAACCAAACTGGCCATATAATGATATATTGCACTTAATAAACAATGGCAAAGTTTGTATTCCTTAAAAAACAGGCAATGTTTGAGAACCCTAATATTGGTGTAATCTCTGCGAGGTCTCAACCACAAACGCAAAACTTTGTGGTGGGTGATACGGGCATAGCTTTACTAAAGGAAAATATTATGGAAGTAATTTTCAAACTATATTTTATTTATTTATATTATGGTTTTCATGTTGATTTAAAGTTTTTGTTATTAACTAATACCTTTATTTTTTACATCCAGCACAAAATTTTGTTCAAAAATTGTTCTCTGACCCCAAGTAATCAGATAATGGTGTGTTCACAATCTACAATTAGATATTATCCTGCTTAGTATGTGTGTAAATAGTTGTGCTTAAATGTTTGGATGTATTTTTACACGCCAACATATTAAACAACACATGTAAAGACTATGGTCTAACTTTAAAACATAATCTTTATACATGAATTCAAAAGACCAAATCACTAAGAAAACAGGGAATGAAAAGCACCGTTTATAATAAATACACAAAGTATTAACGCAAAAAATAAGTGTATGCTGTTTCACACTTAAACTATTACAACAGAATCACATCTGACTATGCAGATAAAATTGCACAAAGGTAAATTGTAGTGATCAACTTGCTAAAGAGTAAATACAACATGTGCCATTTAAAGCAAATACGAAAAGCCTCTTGTGATCAGTTTTGTAATTGACATTTTATGTAGTCAATTAGGCCGTTTACATCTTGCTTCTTTTTGTTTTTGTACAGTTTGCAAAAACTATAGTCTCCGAGCGTGGTCAAACATATAGGAATTTATGAAAAACATGAACAGATATTTCTACATGAGATATTTATTTTAGAACATCTTTCAGCTATGTCTACGAAACATCGACATGAAAGATGAGTATTGCTGTTTTTCTGTTACCTATAAAACTATTATACTTCAAAATCGTCTAGCTATTGCCCATTTCACAGCACAGTCATAGATACACAGTTATTTTATGTATGTGGCTAAACAACGGTTAAGCTAATGAATTACCGGCTATATTTTTACATGAATGGGGGGTGATTCATTTTTTAATCCGTCTACACTGATACTTTGACACAAGAGTTTTAGGTCTGATCCAGAAAACAGACGGTAAGCAGTAAGTTATGAAAACATGTGATATGCATTTTTGGCCTCATCATCAAAATGTTTTAACATAGCGCAACTTTCAATTGTTTGATAAATTATCTAACGATTATACCTAACTATCAACAGTTATATGTGAAACAAGCTCAGTCATATTAGAGTTGGATTTTGGTTTATATTGTACATTGTTATTGAACCGCATGTTTAACAGTGCTAGTGTTCTTAAATTGTTTACCACGGTTTAAATTTTTAACAACACTATCGCAACACTTATCGTATTGCCGGGTGTGATTGTAATGTTTTGTATGGTGTCTTCTTTACACTTTCACCCCATGGATATCTGTTTCCTACAGTTAGCTGTAGTGAACTCTAGGTCATCTCTTTGTTCATATATGACAGTATGCACATGATTTAATAAAATGATGGTTTAAACCACATTATTTTATCATACCATTTTTAAATAGCGCTTAGATGTATATTTTATATTTTAACCCTTTATGCAAATATAGAATAGGCCTACCACACAAGGATCTCTGAAATATTTATTTTCGTGTAAAACATCTATGTAGATCTATCTATGTTTTTTAAAAATACAAAGACATCTTTCTACCAGCGACCCTACACATCTGGGCATACAACAAAACACAGTGCATCCGTGTACGATGATTGATCAGAAAATTAATTTGTCGCTTTGTTTGAAGAAACACTTTAGTCAGCTGGTGCTTGATAACTATTACAATTTTTAAACAACCCTCAATTCGGTAATGATGCGATATTGATATCACGTTTTAATTTCAACTCAATGCGCTAAAGGTCTATAACTGAACTTTAACGTCTTAATATTTGGTAAAATTTAACTTAAAGCCTTAATTTCTAAACACTTTTTACGGAACTTGTTGCGAACATTCACCCATCCATATGTTAAAAAAAATATATATATATATATTTTTTTTTTTTTTTTTTTTTTGGTGTAATTAATAGAATTCTCTCTGAGAATTGAGTCTTACATTAAACTAGCTCAAATTATATATTGGGAATTTAATAATTAATCATGAGTGATTAATAAATTGCATATTACAGTTAAATTATCGAAGCTGAAAATAGATCGATTGTATATATGAAAGATCACCATAATGGGTTATGTTTCGTCATTAATATATCAATAGTCTTATTACAGATCGATTATATGAGATAACTTTAAACGGAATTAATTTAGTTATCGAACAATCTGTTTGTCCAGCAAACGGCCGTAAGATTAACTTATCAATTTTCAACAAAAATTATCTTTCTTATAGTTCCAAAAAAGCTATTTTCTGGCCATGAAAAATCACCTTCTTGTTATTATAAAATTTTGGTAACTGAAATAGTAACGAATTGTAAAGCTTTGTAGCTAAAGGGTCGAACACTTCATTGACTTTGTAAAAATGAGCACTTTAGACAATTAGCAATCAAGAATATAATGGTTTTAATAAAATGAAACTACGGATACAGAATTCTACATTTAAACCCGGGATACATGTATGTACAATGAACAGTAAAACTAACGAGACAAACGAATAACAACGGGAGTGAGAGAGAGAGAGAGTGAAATATATATATATATATATATATATATATATATAGAGAGAGAGAGATAGAGGATGAGAAAGTGAAACTAACGGTCAGGATGAGAGAGATCACCGGGGTGATCGCAGCATGCCAAAAATCACAGACAATAACCCTTAGAGAGGCAACAAGAAATCACATCAATCAAATCAAATCAATAACCTATACTTGCGAATGCGTATGGTTCTCTTTGTGTTGCTGAGGAACGCAGAGTCGTATGCGTGTTTGTCCTTCGGCGCTATAGGCTTGTTCTCTCGTTTCTTCCGGGGCGAGCAGACTCGCGGGAAGTTTTAAAGGTTCACCGAACGTGAAGTTACCAAGGAAATAGTTCAGAGTTCATCTCCTTCGGGAGGGAGAGGCGAAAATGAAAATAAAACTTAGTAAAGAAAGGAAAAGAAAAGAAACGCGGTGTAAAGCTCCCTAAGGAGCCATGTTGACCGGAAACCTCTCACAGGGAAAGTGCTCTCTTTGAGAAACTCCTGTGTCAGTTTCTTATAGAGAGGAGGGGTTCACGCCTGCTTCGCGTATGTGAACCAATCATCTTAGAGCATCTCGAGCGGGAAAAGTTCTTCTTTGTCTTGTCAGGATAATTGATGGTGCTATAAAATTTTGTCATTTCTAGCCAGAAAGATTGTACACACAGAACAATACATTTTACTGTAATATCCTATGTATGACTGGTTTAGTCAAAACAAGACGGTCAAACAGGTACCAAGAATGGCCGGAAAGAGTAGAAGAAACATTAAGTTACATTCATATGCAGAATTACACACATTTAATGTTCACTCACACGACTATAAAGCCATAATACCGGCTACCATGACCTAGGAAAGATCAAATTCATGTTTATACATTTCTTAAGTGGCTATACTTATAGAAAATATAAGATTGTAGAGTCTATTAGTCTTTCTTCATCAGAATTCAAGTGGGAGCTGTGATTCTCTTGGAATTCCTTTTGGGGGTCATAAAGTTTTATGACCTAGCAAGAGGGAGAGTTACAGAAGATGATCCTGTTAGGTAATCTTTCTTTAGAAATACACTTAAGATTTGAAGTTACAGACCAGTCTCCAATTACATCTATAGAATAAGACAAAACTAATTAGATATGCATGCATACAGGAAGGTTAGATACAATTCTGTGTTATATACATTAAGGACATTCCTATCCTAAGTTGCACACAAAGGACGTTTGTGTGGGGGTATGTGTGGATATCCTTATTTTCAGCATCTGTCCATCCGTGGTGTGTACCACGTGAGGGTTTCGAGAACAACGGGGACCTGTTTCTTGATTGCGCAATGCGTCATAAATGGAGTTAATCAATGACCTGCTGGCAGACATTGGGGCACCATTTCACATGATTCAAGGTTTTGTGAATTATACATATATGTGTTCATATTTGTTCAGAAGTGAAAGGAAAACAGGATTCGGTCAGTCGCTACATATTCCCCCTTTTCGCCGGATGAAGTCCCTGTGTGAACATCATCGGACGACAATCATCACAATGGCCGACTGGCAGGTGAATCCTGATGGTCATGTAGCAGGTTGACCATGGTAGTAGGGTAGCAGGTGGAACCTGATGGTAGGATGGCAGGTGGATCTTAAAGCTTAAGATTCAGCTCGATGAGGTTTGGCGTGGTCTCTGACTTGGCACCCCCTTTCCGGGGATTCCGTCTGAGACCTTCAGGCACGGCTTTCGTGAGCTCGGCTGTGTCGCACTCCTGGTGGAGTCTTCTGTACAGAATGAATGCCACGCATAGTGTCAGAGTGTGGCTGATTACCTGTAGAGATGCACAGCACAATGTCGGCTGAGGTCCAGCCTAGGACCGCAGATGAAGTGTTCAGAACGGGCAGTCGAGACAGTGCTTGGATGGCTGTGTTGACCGGAGCAATGTCAATGAATTGGGACCCCCTTTCCTCGATCCAGAGTTCCAGTTCTGGATCTAAGGTGAAGTTGTAGTTCTTGAAGGATGGGAGTTCCAGTGCTGTCTGGTACTCTTTGCTTGGAAGATGGTACAATGCCAGATCATTCAGGTGGAATATGGCACCTTTCGGGGCTTGAATCCACGTACTGTGGTTGAGCATGTTGACACGGCTGGTTGTGTCATGCTGGTCGTAAGTGAGAGTAGCTGTACGCACAGGTGTGTTAACGAGCCACCTGTCACCTACAATCTCTGCTTGCGTCTCTGTGACTTTTGCTCGAGGCTTAGCTTTGGCAGGGCAGCGTGTGTCGCTGACCAGGGGTTGCAACCCGCAGGTTCCTTCAGTGTTGTCTCTGAGGAAGGGTTTGCTAGGGCAGAGATAGTGAATGTCTTTGGTGAGGTACACGTGTGCAGGTTTGGGGCCAGGTGCAGCTGTGTGTCGCTTTTGTGGTAGGCCACCACATCTGGAATGTGTGTCTTGATGTGGGTGTTGCTTTTCAAAAACCTGACATTGGCAATGTCTTTAAGTCTGTAGACTTGGTTTGACTCGCTGATGGATTGGTTCAAGAGCACATCCACTTCCCTCTGCTCGTGATCGACGTAGAGTGGGATGGCGCTACCCAGAGAGTAGGCCAGGTGTATTTGTAAGAGGATCAGTTGGCCTGGTGATGGCGGAAACCAGCATAGTTAGCACAAGGCTTAAGGGTTTCAAGTACGGTGGGATTCTACCCGTGGCTGGGCTGTCTTTTGAGGAGTTAACCTCCCAAAGCATGTCTGTTATCAGGGCTGTAACCAGCTGAGTTTGGGCAAAGTCATTCTGGAAGACAGTAAACAGCGGTTTCATGCAGTTCATGGTCTGATTCAGCCGGACGCTGTGAATGTTGAGAATGACCATGTTCTTCTCAATGTCTTGCCGATGGTTTGGAAAGATGCACTCTGCGTGGTGAGTTGCTCTTTTAGCTGTGAAAGTTCAGTCTGAATTTCAACCACATGCTGTTTCACAGTGGCTATGTTTGCTGTATGGACACTTGGCATACCAGTGTCAACAGAGTTCTGGCGGCAGCTACGGGTCCGAGCAACGCTCCCAGGAACCGGTTGGAGTGTTAGTTGGTGCTTAGGAGTCCTGATTGTGTAACAGTCACTTTCCCAAATTGGTTGGACATGTGTTCGCCCTTGGCCTTGGCGTGAGAGAGGGAGTCCTCTGTCCATCGGGCACTTGCCCAGCCGTATTGGGCTACGGTGCTGGGGTAGTGTGCTCTGTAGGCCTTGTGGGGCTGGATGTGTCGAACATGCGCTTGATGGGTGTAGGTCCTGCAGTCGGTGAACAGGAGTCTCAGTCGTTATCTCGGTGGCAGCTTTCCTCTGGATGGCTGACAGCACGGCATGGCGAACCACAGCAGCAACCTGGTACAGACAACAGGGAGAGAGAGAAAGAAAGGGGAGGAAAAAGCCAGCGAGGGTTGTCTTTGGTTGGACAGGGCAGTCTTTTTATTTCATGGGTGGCAACTAGGTTTAGCTTGCCTTGGCCCATGTTTTGCCACATCTTGCTGCTGGCATGTCGCTTGCTTCAGCGTATTGTCAGTGGCTCTGGTGCTGTGGTTTGCAGCGCATGATGCGTCATGGACGTACATTGGCCTTATCCCCCCTTTGCGCCGTTGCATTACTCGTCTTTGCGTTGTGGTGTCAGACGGTGCACACATAGAATGTAGCTCTGTGCACGCAGCATGTGCTTGGTGTCATGCCGTGTTCTGAGTAACTGGTTGTCAGTGAGTGTAGACGGCAGTCAAGGGTTGGTTGGAGGGGTCTGAGAGGTGGTGAAGCAAAGTCTTTATTGTGTCAGAAGCCCGCATGTTCGTTATGTTTGTGTTTGTAAACAGCGGAGCTAGCGTAAACTGCTGTGAGGTAGACAGTTTAGGTTGTAAAGTTCTTATGCTGTGTGTAATCACTTCAAACATCAGGGTGGGTTGGCGGGTTTGAAGTGACCACAGCTAGTCGTTAAGTGCGCCAGGCTTGGTGAGGGTATGGTTTTGGTCATTCAAGTCTTTGTCAAGGCCCGGTTGCCTTGAGTGTCCTTTCACCTTTTTCCAGTAGACAATCATGTTGTTTGTTCTTGTGATGTAATCGCATGCCTGGAACCGGTGATGGTGTGTGACAGGCATGTGGTTTGAAGTCTTACAGCCATTTTGTTTCCGGCCTGGAAGTTGGTATGGGAAACTGAGTCTGGCATAGTTAAAGTCTGTGCCCATAAGGAGTTCTTTGATGTTATGCGTCAACGCGATGTGCAGCGTTATGAGGATGGCTGCTACCTCAGCATATTGTGATGACTGCGGGCCCAACTTGAAGTATTGTGGTGGGCACGGTATGTCATTTACCTACAGTATGCCCGCACCTGATTGACGGGTGCCCTCATGGTGGTAGGAACATCCATCGATGTAGGCTGTGGGCATAACTTGACACGCATTCTCTTTAAAGTACCTGTGACAGGTCAGTTGTTGTTGTTGGGGTTCTTCTACATCCACCGTCGCAGCTGGTGTGTTATCAGAGCAGTTTTGGCAGGCTGCCAGGCCGTGGCCTAGTGCAGACTTGTGTTTTTGAGCATAACGTGCCTCAACATTGCACCCCTGGGGGCCATTAACCATGTGGCTATGCGTGAATTGGTGACCACGCCATCTCGGATGCACTGGCTCCAATGTAGTTGGAGAATCTCTGGATGGCCCATACAGTGCAGAGCAGGGCTTTTTCACAGTCTGAGAATTTAGTCTCTGGTGGGAGAAGTGTCCTGCTGGCATATGTGACGACTCCTTTGTCTTGATCATGCCTTTGGTACAGGCCAGCACTGAGACAGTGGTTGGAGAACCCAGCTTGTAGATAGAATTATTTTTGTGGGTCAGAGTAAGCCAGACATGGAGCTGTGCATAAGTGTCGTTTTAGCTCATTCATGGTATTTTCTTTAACTACTGTCCATACAAATGGGCAGTCTGTTTTCAGAAGGGCAGTTAGAGGTATGCAATGTCTGAGTAGCTTTCACTGAACTGCCGTGAGTAATTGCGCACCCATAGAAAGCTTGTAGCTTGAGATGTTGGTGGGTGTCTTGATGTTTTGAACAGCTTGAATACGGCTGGACTGCGGTTTGATGCCTTGTGATCCGATGAGTGGGGCCAAATAGTTGACTTTGGTTCGACACCACTGTCCTTTGTGGAGGGTGTTCTTGGCGCCGGCAGTGGATAATTGGTTCAAAACATAGTCTATCTCTTTCAGGTGGTCAGCCACTGTTGTGCTTTTCATGAGAACATCATCAACGTAGATAAGGTTACCTCTCATTCTGGCATCTGGGCATGCTTTGTTCAGAAAGATGTTGAACTCAGCAGGTGAGTTGGCATAGCCTAACGGGTGAAAGTGAATTGTCTGTTGCCGAACGTGAATGCTAGCTTGTGCTGGTCTTCTGGATGCACAGGTATGGTCCAGAATCCAGAGGCTACATCAAGTGTTGAGAAGATTGTGGCTCCTCTGATTCTGGGTATTTCTTGCTCCAGCTGGGTCATGGGCCATCGGGACAGTGGCACCTGTTGATTCAGTTTCCTGCAGTCAATGGTGGGTCGCCACTTGCCGTTTGGTTTGAGGACGGGCCAGATGGGGGCAGAATGGGTGCTGTTGCATGGAGGGATGACACCTTTTTCAAGCCTGGATTCGATGATCTCTCGCACCGGTTCGTGTGAAGCGATAGGGATCTTGTACTGCCTGACAAAAGTGGGAGGAGCATTAGGGTGCGTTGGGATACGCACAGTGTGGAGTTCGGTGAGACCACAATCTAAAGAGTCTTTGGCAAAGGATTGCTTTGAACTTGTAAAGGACTTGTCTGAGTCTTTGTAGATCTGCATCATTTTTAATTGCGTCAGCGTCTTTTAGAATTTGCTGAACTTGAGACTCAAATCCTGGGTACGGTTCCTCTGTTGGTGTGTCGTCTGTCGTGTTGGCAGGCAGAGGTACAGCAGTGTCGTCAGTCTCGCAAGCAGGCTGTCTGGACACTTTGTATACTGCAAGGTGTTGGTCCTCTGTCAGTGCTGTTCTGCATCCCTGGTCTATGTCCATTGGCATGACCGAAGTGATGGAGATGAGTTTGAAGGGTGCTGTGAACACTGTGTGGTTTGTGCTCCCTTCGGGTATCATTGAAGATGGGATGGGCCCAATGATTGGTAGTGTGAGTTCAAAGTCATGGAAGTCGTGGCTCACTAGCCATCCCACCCGATAGACTTTTGGAATGGTGGTGTCCATCGCCACACAGTTGTTGAAAAGGATGTAGACTACACGCGATGACACTTCGATAAGGGGTGTGGCTTCCAGCGTGAGTCCAAGTTCAACACATTCGGGTGAAGGTTGAAAGAAGCCCAGCGTGTGGTTTAGGGATTGACCACAACGCATGTTGAGCCGGGCGGCGACCCCTTTGGTGTAAGCTGGTATCACAGTGTCCTGTTCGTTGATTAGGGTGCCAACCTCAGGAATGGTCTGACCTGACAGGAGGTTCTCAGTGTTGGTTGGAAAAACAGGGGGCTGTAAAGTCAATGGGGCCCACACTACCTCATTAATGATGTCCACATGAGCCTTGAGGTGAGTCAGGATGTCTACTCCAATGTAGACATCATGGGGCGTGACCGGAAGGACCAGGAAGTAATGGGTCAGACACCGGTGGTTCCAGTTCAGGTTCAAAGGGCAGACACCTTTGGCCGTCATCATGGTTGATGGGTACGTGTTTAAAGGAAAACGGGTGCGCTTGCTGGCAGAAGGAAGGTCTGGTGTGTCTTAATGAGAGCATTGAATAGTGAGATACTGATGGCTGAGTTGTCTGCCCATTTTGCAAGTACAAAGTCAGTAGTGGTTATATCATTCAACTGCAGGTCAGTTGTGACCTTGGGGCAGAAGGAATCATAGTCCTTGGTGAGCTGAAATGTGCAGAGTGGTGGACTTGAATCTGGTCTGGTGCTGGAACTGTGTCCCCGTGGCTGGCTGTGAGAGTTCCCGTGAACTCTGTGACATGACAGTCTGGCTCGGTTGGCCTGTGTGACTGGAGGGGGAGGGGTTCCCGCACTTGAGCCCAAACTTTCAGTTGTTTGAAGTCCTGTAAAGGTTCAAAGCGATCTAGCAGGTCTTTGCCAATTAGAAGTGGGTAAGTGTTCATTTTTTAGGTGTGCACTGGGTGGATCAGACTCATAGAATCAATTGTCAGGTGGATGGGAGCTTCCTGTTTGAGCCGGATGTCGTTCTGGCTGTGGGATTGCACATTCAGTTCACAAGTTTGAGGTGTCAGAGTTCGATCTTGTCTCTTAGCTTGAAATTGGAGTCTATTTGACAAGTTGAGAAGAGATCACCGTAAGATGTGATGCTGTGTGTTCCCTGCTCACTTCCTTTTCCAACGTGATGTTCAGGAGGAGTTACCGGCCCACCCCCTTTTCGACCAGGTTGCCCAGGAATGTTGTCATTGGGGCAGGTGTGACGATCAATGGGTGGTTAGGACCGGTTTTGTGTGGCTGTCTCATTCAGGGTGTGCAGCTGTCAGCTGTGGAGCTTGGGTGATGCTGTCACCTTGTGATGTGACAGTTAGCTCTGTGGTCTTTGGCTGACGAGCAGTGTTCGGGGTGCTTGGCTCAGTCAGTTGGTAGTCAGGGCGTTGGTTTCATTTCTTATGCTTAGACATAAGATATATGGTTTGTCTTTCTTGCGAGTTTTCTGTAAAGAAGCTCTTTCAGCACCTTCAGGATCTCTGCCCTCTCTGACGTGGCTGCACTGTTTTGATCTGATGTGGGCTCAGACTTGGGCTTACCAGTGGCACGTTGAGAGGGGTTCCGATGCCGGCTTTCTGGGCTTGATGCTCCGGACAATCGGGATCGGCTATTTCTGGGACGCCGGCTGGCTTCCCAGGTGGCTCCACCCCTTGGGTTGTTGGATGGGTGTTGCCGGTCCCAGAATCTTTCAGAGCGCCCGCTCTGGTGCTTCGGACGAGCACCATTGGGGTGGTGCTGCCCTCTGCTGGCTTTGAACTGTCTTGACTCTCTGTACAAAGGTCTGTGGTGTTGTGGGGCGCCCTCTAGAGTCAGCTCTGAATAGTGTTCGGAGACAGGGAAGGTGGTGTGGTTTTTTACAGTCTTTTTGGACACAGTCTTTTGCTTGACATAAGCTTTGTGGGCCAAGTCTCGTAGCTGTTGGGCAGACATGGTCCGTGAACAGGCCAGGTGATGACTCACTGTGGGATGCAGATTTCGGAGAAACAGAGTTCTGAAGTTGAAATCCTCTTCCATTCCTGGCTCGTTCCGTGCTCCGAAGTAGGCTTGTCGGAATCGGCCGTAGTAGGTCTGTGGGGTTTCAAGTCTTGTCTGCTTGAGGTCTATGGCGATGATGAGCCCTTGGTCTGATTCTGGATGAGAGAATGCTCGGATCAAAGCTTGTCGCAGCTGCTGGTAGTCAGTTTTGACAGTCTTTGTTTGACGGGCTAGGAAGCTGCGCACATCACCGCTGGATGTGATTCTTAACAGATACAAATTGTCCCAAGCTGTCAAGTTGGCGACAGTTTGCAAGTGAAAGTCAATGTCCTGTAGATAAGAGTGAATGTCATCACCTCCTGCAGGGTCTGGATTGAACGTAGGGATGTTTCTGGCCAGCTTGTCGAGTTCTTTGGGGGCCATGCCGTGGTTAGCGGCAGGGGTTGTCTGGAAGCTGGCTGGTGACATCTTGAGCAATGGGCTTTTAACCCCCCTTTCAGCTTTGAGTTTGTGGCTGAAAGGTACGGACCGGTTGGTTAGGGGAAACTTTGTGGTGTGCGTTTCCCCTTCCCAGTCATTCTGCAGTCTATAAGAGTGTTTCAGTTCTCTGTGAACAATGTCAAGTTCGTTTTTTTTAGATCGTGTCTCTGCTGAGTAATCTCATGGATTTTAGCTCGGGCCGCTTGCAAGTGTTTTTCGCAGGCACTGGCTTTAATGCCACTTTCTTTGAGTTCAGTCTCTGCTCTCTCTAGGAGGGCGTCATTTTGTTGGAGTTTTGCTTCGAGTTCCACTCTGGCTTCTCTTTCCAACTGTTCTCGGTAGTCTGTGTCGAGGCGAAGATCTTGCAGGGCATATTGAAGTCTTTCTACTTCTTTCTGTAGCTCTGGATCTGTGTCGTCCTCTTTCTCGCGCTGGTTCTGGGTCTCGAGGAGGAGCTGATCAAGGCGACTCTGGGTTCGGGCCTGGTCCTTCCGGGCCTCCTCCGCTTGAAGCAGAAGCGCTGCTGCTTGTTGCTCCAGGTCGATGTTACTCCGTTCGCTGAGCCTTGCCTGGGGGACGAGGTTGTGTGCGATGCCTCCGACGATTCTGGCCCAGTCTTTGTAGTTGTAGCTCAGGGTTGGATCCAGGGCTATCAGCTTGCCCAGCGCGGTGTCCAGCTGCGTTTGGCTCAGATGCTGCAGGTCACTGGCGTCCTTGGGCAGGAAGGGGGTCGTCATGGCTCTCGACCATGACTGTAGGACAGGAACATACTGGCTCACTGTGGGCGAGAGGAACAGAACATACACAAACAAAGAGACCAATGCAAGTCCGTTCTAAGCTTAACAAGCTATACTCATACGGGCTATGCCGTTCGTGAGAATTTTGGGGCTAACTGATGTAAACAGTTAGCGAAGCCAATTGATTTGGGTCGACGAAGGAGCCGAACTAGAGATTTGACAGGCAGTAGCCTAGCGAGTCACGTGATGACACCGGCTGCGTAATTGTCACTCTATTCTATTATTTAGCTTCCTTGGTGGCTCTCACAGGTTACTGTCTCTAAGTGAAATGACAGAAACAAATCACAACAGAACACAGAGATAGAAGAGATCAGAGTGAAAGGAAACAATGAAAATGAATAGGTCTGAAATGAACTGGAATAAATACTAACACCGGAAGTGTTAGGGAGAATAAGGAGGCCTAAGCCGACTACCGCTGATAGGGTTTAAGATAGGGCCTACGGGTGAGTGGGGTTGTCGAGATAGCAACCTAAGAAAGTGTGGCTTGGAGAAGAGATGGGCCAAACACTTAAAATATCTGGGAGATATCTAGTATTTTGCGGCTCATAGTAGGTGGAATGGGTTTTTATTAAATTTAGTTTACCTGCGGTGAATTGAATCCACTCCGGTGAGAACCAGTGGCATGGTCAACCTCCCTGGCATTCCCAAACACTCAACCGCGGTGTCCTCGGCCCTCCGTTACTCTGTGTCGCGTTGCGCCCTCCCAAACAGCCTTTGTGACTTTAAACACAACTCGGCAAAGCCAAGATGTCAACCGCCAGACAACACTACAAAATTGGGCTGTTCCCCAGAACCCTCCCGGAGGAGTGGCCTCTTTTTAGGCCCCGGTTTAGGTACTGGTCCCAGAAATTGCCTTTTTGTGTCGGCTGGACTGGTTGACTACCTTTGGAGTGCCAAATTGCTGATGTCAGCACTGCGGGCCGCAACGATGGACAGAGATAAAAGAAACCGAGATTCACGCACAGTAGGGTGTTGGTAACGCTGGTCGGACAACCCTGCTGGCCGGAACACCACCAGAGATGACTTCAAATCACCAAGGGAGTACTACAATAGATACACAAAAGGATGAACAAGGGAAGCTTAAAGTGAATTAAGGCTTGTTTGTTTAAACCAAATTGAGTAATTATTTATGTAGCAATAAGAGTCGAAGGTTTTACTAAATAATAATAAAAAGAGGGAATTATGATAATGTTGGTAATTATCAAAATAACCTAACCCAAAAGAGAGGAAAAATAATAAAAATCAAAATATGAAGAGACAGGATTGAACACGGAAGAAGCAGGTCGCAGTAGTGGGTTTTCACCACAAGGGGGGCGTACTCCTTCTCCGTGCTTTGCCTGGGTAAACAGAACACTTGATTCAAATTCAAAATTCAAAACTTGTTTAAATTTAAAACTTAAAACAAGCAGGAAAGAATTAAAAGGGAAATCAGAGTGATACCCTATGATAGCTAATAACACCGTAAAGTATCATTAATAACTATAAAATAATCAAAAAGGGGAAGATGAGATAGATGCACAATTCAAAACAGAGTGAAAGGAGGAAAAACGTGATACCGACTTAGGGGGAAAGGCCACAGGGTGGCGCTGTTTCCTCCACATGGATATCAGTGACTGACAGGCAAACACGACGTAAATTTAGACTGGTTTAAAACCAAATTAAAATAAGTGTGAAAGGAGATTGAAAAATCAGGATTAACTTTTATAATAATTAACGACAACAGTAAAGTATCGTCAATAATTATAAAATAGTCAAAAGAGAAAAGTAGAAATAGGCAATTCAAACAGAATTGGACAGAGAGACAAGGAGAGTTGAGTGAGCCGACTTCTAAAGTGGTGGCCACTAGGTGGGATACTTCTAAGTGGGCTCTCTCTGGCTGTGCTGGGATTTAGTTTAAGTTTTAATTCAAATCTTGTCTTGAACCAAACTCAAAGTAAATGTACCAGTCAAAAGCAGAAAAATGTTGTCTAACACAAAATAATATTCGCACGAGCAAAGCTGTAAATGCAGATAATTATTGAGAATTTAGACAAGCTAATTCACAGGGAAATGAATGCAGCAGTAAAGAGAGCATTATCTGAAACGGCCACGAGATGGCGTAATTGCGCTCATGCAGGCTGAAGTCAGAAGGCGGGGCGTAATTCGAGACTCCTAAACACTTAAAGGACGCCCTCTGGTGTTTAGCAAGCGGAATTACAACCGACTTTAATGTGATTCAAACTAAGAGCTTTCAGCTCGCGTCGTGCGCTGATTTCCTGCAATAAATCACAAACAAACAAGCAGATCTCTGTGGATCTTTCGGTGCTGTACTGCACAAGAGCATGAAACAGGATTTTTTCGCTGTGAAAACACGCAGATGTGAAACAACAGGAATTTCCGTCTGTTGTTACTCACATAAACATTTTTATGTATTAGATTTACATTTAAATGTATCAGATCTTTAATTGGGTAGCTAAACCAATTTTGACCAGGAGTTTACCGTTTTTGTTGAATATCACTGGGTTAACCACGAATTCAATAACGACATTATGTAAGGCCTTTTACCACTGAAGAGAGGAAACTCGCTCTCGATCAGATTTACGTCTTGCTCTGAGAAAGAGATTCTCGTCTTAATCAGGCGTTTAAATAATATTAACATGTACCAGCTGCAAAGAGTTTGCTTCGTCTTTACAGGGACAGGTATTATGAACTGCAGTTTAATTTAGCAATTAACAGTGTTCACATGTTAAACATATTTCACAGAGTCGATTTGCTTAACTGAGATCGGCTTCGTGCCGATCAGTTCTTCAGTGGGTTCGCGTTGCGCGACTTTCACTGGAGCGCGCATAAAAAAAAAAAAATGTATACATAATATACTCATAGATTGAAACTGAATTTGCTCATAAAACAAAGTTTGAAATGCCTCGCGATCTCCACCAAAACTGTAGCGACAATGAGTCTTACATTAAACTAGCTCAAATTATATATAGGGAATTTAATAATTAATCATGAGAGTGATTAATATATTGCATATTACAGTTAAATTATCGAAGCTGAAAATAGATCGATTGTATATATGAATGATCACCATAATGGGTTACGGTTCGTCATTAATATATCAATAGTCTTATTACAGATCGATTACATGAGATAACTTTAAACGGAATTAATTTAGTTATCGAACAATCTGTTTGTCCAGCAAACGTCCGTAAGATTAACTTATCAATTTTCAACAAAAATTATCTCTTTCTTATAGTTCCAAAAAAGCCATTTTCTGGCCATGAAAAATCACCTTCTTGTTATTATAAAATTTAGGTTACTGAAATAGTAACGAATTGTAAAGCTTTGTAGCTAAAGGGTCGAACACTTCATTGACTTTGTAAAAATGAGCACTTTAGACAATTAGCAATCAAGAATATAATGGTTTTAATAAAATGAAACTACGGATACAGAATTCTACATTTAAACCCGGGTTACATGTATGTACAATAAACAGTAAAACTAACGAGACAAACGAATAACAACGGGAGTGAGAGAGAGAGAGATTGAGTGAGAGAGAGAGAGTGAAATATATATATATATATATATATAGAGAGAGAGAGAGAGATGGAGGATGAGAAAGTGAAACTAACGGTCAGGATGAGAGAGATCACCGGGGTGATCGCAGCATGCCAAAAATCACAGACAATAACCCTTAGAGAGGCAACAAGAAATCACATCAATCAAATCAAATCAATAACCTATACTTGCGAATGCGTATGGTTCTCTTCGTGTTGCTGAGGAACGCAGAGTCGTATGCGTGTTTGTCCTTCGGCGCTATAGGCTTGTTCTCTCGTGTCTTCCAGGGCGAGCAGACTCGCGGGAAGTTTTAAAGGGTTCACCGAACATGAAGTTACCAAGGAAATAGTTCAGAGTTCATCTCCCTCGGGAGGGAGAGGCGAAAATGAAAATAAAACTTAGTAAAGAAAGGAAAAGAAAAGAAACGCGGTGTAAAGCTCCCTAAGGAGCCATGTTGACCGGAAACCTCTCACAGGGAAAGTGCTCTCTTTGAGAAACTCCTGTGTCAGTTTCTTATAGAGAGGAGGGGTTCACGCCTGCTTCGCGTATGTGAACCAATCATCTTAGAGCATCTCGAGCGGGAAAAGTTCTTCTTTGTCTTGTCAGGATAATTGATGATGCTATAAAATTTTGTCATTTCTAGCCAGAAAGATTGTACACACAGAACAATACATTTTACTGTAATATCCTATGTATGACTGGTTTAGTCAAAACAAGACGGTCAAACAGGTACCAAGAATGGCCGGAAAGAGTAGAAGAAACATTAAGTTACATTCATATGCAGAATTACACACATTTAATGTTCACTCACACGACTATAAAGCCATAATACCGGCTACCATGACCTAGGAAAGATCAAATTCATGTTTATACATTTCTTAAGTGGCTATACTTATAGAAAATATAAGATTGCAGAGTCTATTAGTCTTTCTTCATCAGAATTCAAGTGGGAGCTGTGATTCCCTTGGAATTCCTTTTGGGGGTCATAAAGTTTTATGACCTAGCAAGAGGGAGAGTTACAGAAGATGATCCTGTTAGGTAATCTTTCTTTAGAAATACACTTAAGATTTGAAGTTACAGACCAGTCTCCAATTACATCTATAGAATAAGACAAAACGAATTAGATATGCATGCATACAGGAAGGTTAGATACAATTCTGTGTTATATACATTAAGGACATTCCTATCCTAAGTTGCACACAAAGGACGTTTGTGTGCGGCTATGTGTGGATATCCTTATTTTCAGCATCTGTCCATCCGTGGTGTGTACCACGTGAGGGTTTCGAGAACAACGGGGACCTGTTTCTTGATTGCGCAATGCGTCATAAATGGAGTTAATCAATGACCTGCTGGCAGACATTGGGGCACCATTTCACATGATTCAAGGTTTTGTGAATTAAACATATATGTGTTCATATTTGTTCAGTAGTGAAAGGAAAACAGGATTCGGTCAGTCGCTACAATATGCATAACTTCTCCATGACTTTACTTCTGATTCAATGAGGCTTTAATCCTACGTAGTGGTTTACGACGTCATGATGATAACACCCCTATACAACTCCTCCTACGGGGCGGGCTGAGCACTATCAGTTGTCCTGATAAACTCTACACAGAGCCCAGCCTCAGTTATCGCACACAACCCCTGGCTCTAGCTCTAATTCGCTCCGTGCACAATATGGCGACCGTTGACGTTCGAAACTTAAGTTTGTGGGCCAGTACTTCCGGTGAAGACTTCCGGTTATGTGACAGAGAGCGGGAGACAACGAGACAACAGCGAACGAGTTCCATTACCACAGAGATTTTTCAGAATGAGTGTTTTTAGTATTCAAAAGAGGCGACTTGCCTTTCAGAAGGTGACAGGCTCAACACTTCATTGTTGTGTGCCATTATGTACGGTTTCGTCGAGTTACAACAAAGAAGTCAGCTTTCATGCTTTCCCCGTTGATGCTGCGGTACAGGCTGAGTGGATGCAGAAGATCCGGAGAGATGACTTAAACCCGAACAAAAACACCCGGGTCTGTAGTCGGCATTTTAAGCAAACTGATTTAAATGTGACTGCCGGGGGATTGAGGAGGCTGAAAGGGAGCCGTACCAGTTTACTTTTCATGGAATGGGTACAAACTACCTGCGCCCAGACCGAGCGTCTGGGAAAGGCGTCCACGGGCCGAGAGTCCTGCACCAGAATCAGAGTCAGACTCGGACTCGGAGATGGAGACCGAAATGGCTCCAGATCATTACTAAAGTGTAGTACCTCAAACGGGAGCGAGGGCGAGTAATTTGGCCGACGAGAACGAAGCTCTATGTCGCCATATTAGGGAGCTACAACAGCAGTTGGAAGTCCTCAAACTTCGCCAGCGTTTTGGGATAGATCGCCTGTCTGCATCAGAAGAGGACGTGCGTTTTTATACCAGGTTTGCGTCCTACAGGAGTTTCATGGCTTTTTGGAGTTTAATTGAACCTGCTGTGATCAACAAGATGGTGCGCATAACCAGCGCCAAGACAGCCTCTGCCAGCATCAGCACAGTCTATCACCCCACAACGCTAGGTAACAAATATGGTAACATGACGTGCATAGAGTTGTAGGCCTAATGTAACTCTGAAATTGGATACAAACTGTTTTATTACGTAATTGCCCCTGTTGGTTTGTGGAGTTAACTACCGTAAAAACTTCAAATAATAGCCGAGTCCCAAATAGACGCCTGTCTCTGGTTTGGGTAAATAAAGGCAAATAGACAAACAAATAGAGGTCGGGTTTGTTTTTTAGTTTCGGGTTGCAAACTAGCAGAGAGAGAGAGCCCCGGCCGCGCGCATGCACTCTCACTCTCAGGTCTTCAAACAACACGAGCGCTGTCTTGCTCTTTCTCCCTCGCGCATATTAATCAAAATCAATTGACACGATAGTAAAAGGTGGAAGACCGCAGTTTCTAGTGGAGCATTTGGAGATTTTTAGAGATTAGAGACTCTAGGAACAACATTTCAATGAACAACATCTCAACACTAAATTATAAAGGCCTGACTCATTTAGACGCCTGTCTCAAATACAAGCAGGTGCAGTTCGACGATTTGGGAAAATAAAAGCCCGGGCTATTATTTGAAGTTTTACGGTACATCTAGCTAAAAAGTAAAACCCAACAAGCTGATGTTGGTATTATTTTCTGATTTATTCTTTGTAATAACAATATCAAGGTAACTAAACAGAGGCTTTTATTTTTTATATCTCAATAGAAACTTAGACCCATTGACGAGTTTCTGCTGTTCCTGATGTACCTGTCAGTGGGTTTTCCTCTCAGGGACCTTGCAGAGAGGTTCAGCATTCACCGCACTACTGCAAGTCAGATCATCTCCACATGGACTCATTTCCTGTACTGCCTGCTGGGAAGCCAGCGCCTTTGGATTCCTCCAGAGATAGTGAGAGCTCACCTGCCACCTGAGTTTGCAGCTTTTTCTGATACACAGGTGGTCCTTGATTGTACAGAGATATTCTGTCAGACGCCATCCTCACTGCTCCTTCAGAGTGAGGTTTTCTCTACCTACAAATCACACACTACATTCAAGGCCATGATTGGCATGGCACCCCATGGTGCTGTCACCTTTGTGTCTGGACTGTATGCAGGCTCTATGAGTGATCGCGAGATCTTCAAGCAGTCCGGGATTGTAAAGCTTTTGAAGCCAGGTATGGCAATCATGGTGGACAAAGGGTTTGTTGTGGACAACCTTGCTCCTTGTAAGGTGTACCGGCCTGCCTTTCTCAACAACAAACAACAAATGAGTCTAGAGGATGTCAGACAGACACAGTCAATTGCACGTCTAAGAGTGCATGTGGAGAGGTGCAGAAGGAGAGTGAAAGAGAACAAACTGTTCGACAAGGACATACCACTGTCTATATGCGGGAACATTGATGAATTGTTCAGTGTGGCCTGCTTCCTGGTCAATTATCAGAATGGGCCATTAGTGAAGGCATGGGCAACTCAGCAATGAATTAAAGATCCATCTTGCTTCTTAAAAACATTCTTTGTGTCATTGTCATTATTACATTAGCTTTGTTTTTACTGCCTTGAAGTGAAAATAAAAACATACCAGAGATGTCAATACATGTAGAATTTAATAAGGAAATACTGAACAACACTTATTCAATCATATATCAACAATCCACATAGCTTTTTACAATCGGGCTCTCATTTCAATCAGTAAAAAAGGTATGGTCTCAGTTCAATTTTAGGCCTGCATGAGTGACATTAGCTCTAGTTTTATAGAGATTTGTTAATTGTTCAATCGGCGTTGAGATTTCATTGTTCAGTTTATCACTTCAGGTTTTCAGGTTAAAGTCTAAGTCTTAGACTAAGTCATAAGATAACAATTATATAAAAAAAATAAAAATAAACCAGAACAAATAAGCCAGCCTCACTAGTATCTTAAAATATTTTCTTGGCATTATAATACAGTTAGAACAACAGTGTTAGTAAAGTGTTGAACAGGTTAGTATAGCCTAGATTGAGGGTACAAAATCAGCTCTTACCTCACACTGAACTAATGTACCCATAATGAACAGGCCTACTTAAACTTATGCTCCAAAGAACGGGAGCAGTAACAACCAGTTTCTGGGGTATAGTATAGTTCAGGTTTAAATAAAATAAAGAGAATTTTATTATTGTTATTCTACATCCACATCACCAACTATAGCCACACAAATACCCCAAAATCTGACTTGAACTGGTTTAACACATTTTTTGCGCCCTACTCTGAGGTCGTGAGGCTTCTCATGCTTCCTCATGGACCTATAACATACAGCCCCGACGGTCACCCTCCCTGCAGGGTCTTTGTTTGACACTGTGGGAATTCAACATCATTCATGCAATGTTAGACGAAAAACACTGGACTTCTTTTCAACATGGTACATATATTTTTTGTAATTGTTATACACATTGTCAAATAAATAATAATAATTTTAAATAATATTAAGGTTAAATATAGATAAACACTCATCCTAAAAAATGCACACTTACATTCTCATTTTAAGAGGTGTTTTGAGTAAATGTGGTTTGATTTGTTTACATTAGTTAACTTATTAGGCTAACTAACATGAACCATGAGCAATACATTTGTTACTGTGTATTAATCTTTATTAATCTTAGGTCCTAAAAATACAGCTGTTCATTGTTTGTTCATGTTACTTCAATTCATTAACTAATGTTAACAAATACAACTTTTGATTTCAATAATGTAGGCTACTAGTAAATGGTAAAATTAAAATTAATAAAGATTAATAAATGCTGTGGAAGTACAGTTTATTAATAGTTAATGTTAACTAATGTAGTTGTTAACTAATGTAGTTATTAATTAATTAGCGGACTACGGCACGGGGTGCAACACAGAATCGTTTAAATTCTCAATTGATGTTGGTTAATACGCGCGAGGGATCAAGAGAGAGCAAGACAGTTTGAAGACGATGAGAGTACGCGCGCGCGGGGGCCGGGCTCTCTCTCTGCTCGTTCTCTCCATAGACATCATTTATATCTACGGTTCTTTCAGTAACATGCGTGCTTTTTCAGGGTGCTGAGTTTTTGTTTTTAACTAAAAAACGTTAAAATACAATTGATAATTCTACAAAATCTAAAATTTCTACAGGACTGACCTAAATGTTAGCTACATAGCTCCTGCTAGCTAGTTACCACACAATGTGAATGTTTTGCTGTCAATTTCAAACTTACCTTCATAGTTGTCAATAAAACTTGAAAGGTACATCTTGTACCCCTTTTCCCGTTTACTCCGGGGGGCAGAGCATCCCTTTCGGACGAGTCTGTGGACGTCTGATATGGTTATCTTAGGCAGATCTTGGAGACATCTGGTGCAAAACATCGCCATCTTACCGGAAGTATTGACCCACACACTCGAGGGTGCGGAAGTAGAGTCTTGCACTGAGCAAATAGTCGCGGACTGCTGTGCTACTGCAACATCTCATTGATCAAAAGTCGAAGGAATTGATCAGAAGTTCCTGTTTGTCTGAGCCTGCCGCAAACTAAACTTTTTTCGAATCACACTTCTAACCCAAAAACTTTGTTCACGCACAAGGCCTGTACGATTGTGCTGCAAGGACTCGCTCAAGAGATTTCTGGAACTAACAGAATCTTTCACCATCGAATAGGGGACCGAAAAATCTGAAAACTTCACCATTTTCTCTAGTACATTAGAAATTGTTGCACCAATTAGATTTAAAAAAGGTTAGAGAGAAAACTAAAGCACCATGGTACAACAGTGCTATGCATGTTATCAAGAGAGAAACCCGTAACTTGGAGCGTAAATGTAAACAAACTAATTTAGATGTCTTTAGAATTGCGTGGAAAGACAGTACGTCATGTTATAAAAAGGCTCTAAAAGCAGCCAGGGCTGAGCATCTCCGCTAACTAATAGAAAATAACCAAAATAATCCAAGGTTTTTATTTAACACCGTGCTAGACTAACAAATAAACAAACATCACCAGAGCAAAATATTCCGTTACAGTATAGTAGTAATGATTTTATGAATTTCTTCACTGAGAAAATTGAAAGCATCAGAAACACAATTGTAAATGTACAATCTTTTATGGTGTCTTATGATTCAGCATCAATTATCGCCCCTCAAGAACAACTACAACGTTTTACAACTATAGGACAGGAAGAGCTAAATAAACTGATGTTTAATAGATCCAATACCCACTAAACTACTGAAAGAAGTGTTACCTGTAGTGGAAGAGCCTCTACTCAATGTTATTAACTCTTCTTTATTTTTAGGTCATGTTCCAAGAATATTCAAGCTGGCAGTAATAAAACCTCTCATTAAGAAACCACAATTAGATCCAAATAGCCTAGCAAATTACAGACCCATTTCAAATCTTCCATTTATGTCTAAAATACTAGAAAAAGTTGTGTCCGCTCAATTGTGCTCTTTCTTGCAAGAAAAAGATATCTATGAAAAATTTCAGTCCCGATTCAGACCGCATCATAGCACAGAAACGCTAGTTAAAATTACAAATGATTTACTTTTAGCTTCTGATCAAGGCTGTATCTCAGTATTAGTTCTACTCGATCTTAGCGCTGCGTTCGACACTATAGATCATAAAATACTCTTGGATCGACTACAAAAGTACACTGGTGTTCAGGGACAGGCATTAAGCTGGTTTAGATCGTACTTATCAGACTGTTATCATTTTGTCTGTTTAAATGGGGAAAAATCAAAGCTGCCACTTGGTAATATTATAAGAAAACATGGAATCAATGTCCACTGTTATGCTGATGACACTCAATTATATATTTCATCACGACCAGATGAAAACACTAACTCATCTAAATTGACAGAGTGTCGCAAAGATATAAAATGCTGGATGACGTGTAATTTCCTGCTATTAAATTCAGATAAAACGGAGGTATTACTTATTGGTCCAAAAAACTACCCACAAAACCTTGTACAATACAACTTTAATTTAGAAGGATGTCAAGTCAAGTCATCCTCATTAATATAGCGCTTTTAACAATGTAGATTGTTTCAAAGCAGCTTTACAGAGATACACATATAATTTAAGGTAACAGAGATTGGTTTGGTTTTATAGTGGCTCTTGAAAAATGTTTTTTCCAGCTAAAGTTAGTTTTGATTGATTCACTTCCGTCTAAATGATCATTTGTTATTAAATTAGGGGCGGCTAAGACGACACCGTTCGCTCTAAACAGACTTTAAACGTGAACCTGTGATAGACGCTGATGGCGTTCACATGCGCATTAAGAATTGATTCTATAGTTATGTGCGTTTGAATATATGTGCGCAGGTTTGTAATTCCTTACAAACCATGCCTAAACAAATTACTTGTCTATAAATTTTGATGCAGAATTTTTATTTTATCTTATCACTTTGGGTAGGTACGCGAACCGAAAAATTCCACAACGCTTTATCTGTAGAGTGGTATAGGGATCCTCCATAGGGAAAGAATAGTTGGCACTTCAGCACTGCATTCATCAGGTCCAGGCGAAAGTCCTTCGTCAGATCTGGAAACGGCCTGGATCCAGCAGGCTGCGGGAAAACCTCGTGATAAACAAAGACACTAAAATTAGCGTAGATGCCATTCTTCTTATGATGTAACGAGTACATCAGGATTTGAGGGAAGTGTTCCCAGTTCCGGCTGACCTAATTTAAGCAGCCTAATATTGAATTATAGAAGTCTATAGAGTGTTATGTGAATGCTAGGTCAAAGAGATGTGTTTTTAGTCTAGCTTTGAACTGACAGACTGTGTCTGCTTCCCGGACAATGTTAGGAAGATTGTTCCAAAGTTTTGGTGCTAAATAGGAAAAGGATCTACCGCCGGCAGTCGATTTATATATTCTAGGTATTATCAACTGGCTGGAGTTTTGAGATCGCAATAGACGTGGAGGACTATAATGCGTTAAGAGCTCGCTCAAGTACTGGGGAGCTAAACCATTTAGTGCTTTGTAAGTAATCAGCAATATTTAAAAATTTATACGATGTTTAATAGGGAGCCAATGCAGTGTTGACAGAACCGGGCTAATATGGTCGTACTTCCTGGTTCTGGTAAGAACTCTAGCGGCTGCGTTTTGAACTAGCTGTAGTTTGTTTATTAAGCGTGCAGGGCAACCAAGCAGTAGAGCATTACAATAATCTAGCCTTGATGTCATGAACGCATGAACTAGTTGTTCCGCATTTGTCAATGAGAGCATATGACGTAATTTAGATATATTTTTAAGATGGAAAAATGCGGTTTTACAGACACTAGACACGTGACTTTCAAATGAAAGATTGGTATCAAAGAGCACACCCAGGTACATAACTGACGACGTAGACTTAACAGAGCAGCCATCAAGTGTTAGACGGTATTCTAGGTTATTACGTGTGGAAGTTTTTTGTCCAATAATTAGAATCTCTGTTTTTTCAGAATTTAGTAGTAGGAAATTACTAGTCATCCAATTTTTGATATCAACTATGCATTCCGATAATTTTGTGAATTGGTGAGTTTCGTTAGGTTTGGAAGAAATATAGTATATAGCTGAGTATCATCAGCATAACAGTGAAAGCTAATTCCATGTTTCCTAATGATACCTCCTAAAGGTAGCATGTACAGAGTGAACAGCAGCGGTCCTACTACTGAGCCTTGTGGTACGCCATACTGAACTTGTGATCGATAAGACATCTCTTCATTTACTGCTACAAACTGATAGCGGTCAGATAAATATGATTTAAACCATGCTAATGCAATTCCACTAATGCCAACATAGTTTTCTAGTCTATTTAAGAGAATGTTGTGGTCAATGGTGTCAAATTGAGCACTAAGATCAAGTAACACTAATAGAGAGATACAACCATGATCGGATGATAAGAGCAAATCATTTGTGACTCTAATGAGAGCTGTCTCAGTGCTATGGTGCGGTCTAAATCCTGACTGGAAATCCTCGCAGATACCATTTATTTTAAGAAAGGAACACAGTTGTGAGGATACTGCCTTTTCTAGTATATTTGACAGAAAAGGTAGATTTGAGATCGGCCTGTAATTGACTAATTCTGTAGGATCAAGTTGCGTTTTTTTAACAAGCGGTTTAATCATAGCCAGCTTAAAGGTTTTTGGTAAGTATCCTAGAGACAAAGATGAATTAATGATGTTAAGAAGAGGATCTATGACTTCTGGAAGCATCTCTTTCAGTAGTTTAGTCGGTATAGGGTCTAACATACATGTTGTCGATTTAGATGAATTAACGAGTTTGCAAAATTCTTCCTCTCCTATGGCAACAAATGAATCAAATTTTACCTTGGGGAGACTATAATTGTCACGTGTCTGTCCTGTCTTGTATTGCACTTGGGTGTCTTTGTTATGTTGGGCCATGTGCTCTCGTTATTGATTGATCCCTCCCCCTTGTTACCTGATTAGTGTTTGAGTTCTTCCACCTGTTCCCTCTTGATTTGTACCCTTTTTAAGTCCCCTCTTGTTTGCAGTCTTTGTCGGATCGTTGTCATATGTTTTCCCAGTTTCTGTGTGATGGTCTTCGTGTTCAGAGTCAGTGTTTGTTCTTCAGGTTCAGTTTTTGTTTAATGTCTCATTTATTGTGTTTTCCCCCTTGTGGGTTTTTGCTTTGTGTTTTGTTTTGTTTTGTTAATAAATCATCCGTTGCTGCACTTGAGTCCTCCTCTCCACTTTTTGTAACTGTAACGTGACAATAATGCACTCCCTGATGTGATGCTGTAGTAGACGGTTGCATAGTTATAATTTTGTCTCTAATATTATCAATCTTATAAGTGAAGAACTTCATAAAGTCATTACTGCTGTGTTTCTTGGAAACTTCTGGGCTTGAAGCTTTCTTTTTCGTTAGTGTAGCCACTTTTTCAAATAAATACCTTGGATTATGTTTATTTTCTTTCAATAGGGTTGAAAAATAAGCAGATCTAGCAGCTTTTAAAGCCTCTCTGTAAGCAATCGAGCTCTCCTTCCATGAAATCCGAAATACCTCTAGTTTTGTTTTCTTCCAGTTGCGCTCCATTTTTCTGGCTGCTCTCTTAAGGGCCCGGGTGTGCTCGTTGTACCACGGCATTGGACTATTTTCTTTAATCTTCTTTAAGCGCAACGGAGCAACTGTATCTAAAGTGCTGGAAAGGAGAGAGTTAAAAGTTTCTGTTGCAATATCAAGTTCTTCTAAGCTATCTGGGATGCTGAGACGATGAAACTGATTAGGAAGATTATTGATAAAGCAATCTTTAGTGGCAGAAGTGATAGGTCTAACATACTTGTAACACGGAGTTGGATTTGCAGCCTTGGCTAAATGTAATTTACATGAGACTAGATAATGATGTCCTGTTACTTTATGCACTATAGACCTGGGTGTTATACTAGACAGCAACTTGTCTTTCGAAAATCATATTTCATATGTTACAAGAACATCTTTTTCCACCTTAGAAGCATTGCTAAGCTATGTAACATGCTATCTGTTTCTGATGCAGAAAAGTTAGTTCATGCATTCATGACCTCAAGACTAGATTACTGTAATGCTTTATTAGCTGGTTGTCTTGCATCCTCAATAAACAAGCTACAGTTAGTGCAAAATGCAGCTGCTAGAGTTCTTACTAGGTCAAGAAAATATGATCATATAACACCAATTTTATTATCTACACTGGTTACCTATTAAGTTCCGTATCAATTACTAAGTACTACTACTGACCTATAAAGCCCTAAATGGTCTAGCTCCTGTGTATTTAATGGTCCTTCTATCGCCCTACAATCAATCGTGTTCTTTAAGATCACTAAATTCGAGGCTTCTAGTCATTCCTAGGATATCTAAGTCCACTAAAGGAGGGAGGGCATTCTCGCATTTAGCTCCTGAACGCTGGAATAGCCTTCTTGATATTGTTCGAGGCTCAGACTCGCTGTCCCAGTTTAAAACTAGATTAAAGACGCATCTCTTTAGCCAAGCATTTACATAATGCTTACCTTTTATACCACTGTTGAATCAGATCGAATGCATTAATATTATGAACAGCAGCTATGCTAATTATTCCCCATTTACCTTTCTGCTGTTATCTCGGGACGCTAGTCCCGAGGTAAATAGCGTTCGTCAGCTCCAGTTTGTATCCAGCCTCTCACGGAGACTTCAGATGCCCCAACACCTGCGATGAGATGACTAAACGCCTATGTAGAGACGACTCGACGTCTGTGAAGAGACGACTCAACGCCGGCGATATGTTATGCCCTAAATTAATACATGATTAACTAGCTGTATTTTTCTATGTACATTTCTGAAATGCACTTTCTGTAAAGCTGCTTTGAAACAATATGTCTTGTGAAAAGCGCTATACAAATAAATTTGAATTGAATTGAATTGAATTGAATCCAGGCCGGGGTCTCAGCTTGTGAGAGTTAGCCGGCCCAATCTCCAGTTACAACACATTGACCGAAAGCGAGCAAGACCCTACCCTCTAGTAGAGACCATGCGAGCAGGAGAACTGATATAACAGAATTTTTAACTCACTGCCTGCAGTGGCTCAGGGGCGGTCTCTGCAGTGCAGTTGCACCAGAGATAAGGCCCAAGAGGATAAAGAGGGATGCAAGGATTTACATTACCTTGCTCCTCAGGATCCTGACGACCAGGACGTGCTTCTCCAAGCTTCTGCATCCCGATGAGCGTCGTTTAAACACTGAGGCATCATCATTTTGAGGGTGAAGGAAAACAGCCTACTTCAACCCATCTTGCAGGAAAGAGAGTACTGAAATGGTCGAAAGCTTTCAGGATCTCCTTTGGAGAAAAGACTCACTCAACGACTAGGTTCCACTTCTTAAGGCGTAAGCCCGATGTAACCCTCGTTCCCTGAGTAGGGAATGGAGACGTTCCGTCGGATGACGACGAATGGGGTTTCGCTTAGAAAGCCTATCAACTTCGAGTATTACAACATTTTGCCAATGGCAAAGGAATGCCATGGGTCTGCGGAATTTGCATAGCGTATCTCCTCCTTACCTCGTGGGTATAAAAGGAGGACGTCGGCAACATGCAGATATGTTTCTTCGCTGAGGAGCAAAGACTGAGCTCAGGCGATCCCCGCGGTACAGCGGAAAGTGGCAGGCAGACGGAACGTCTCCGTTCCCTACTCAGGGAACAAGGGTTACATCCGTAACGAGACGTTCCCTTTCGTTGTCACTCCGAGTTCCGTCGGATGGCGACGAATGGGGTCACCAGTCTAATCACGCCACCTTCTCAGCTGTCTTCCAGTGCCCTGCGTAAATCTGAGATCCCTGTCGTGAGACTGGACAAAGGACTCCTATTTATCACAGGAATACCAAGGTACACTGGGAAGCAAATCCCAAGCTTAGGGGAAATATGCAATTAATGCCAACCCAGAGGGGGCGGAAACTTAGAGAATACACATATGACCCGAAGGAACATATGGAGACACTGGGGTGTCCAGCCGCAGGTGGAATATTTCAACCCCAGGGGTGGCAAGGTGGCTTGCCAAGGGAAAGACACATGCTCAGAGAGGCTTACAGTGGAAATACACATGTGACGGTAGCTCAGGGGAGGCACCATGCACACGGAAGGCACCTAGCCGACGCGCAGGCAATAGACACTGGCGCCGACGTCAGGAGTGCCGGAGGAACTCAGGGCTTACAAGGAAGCTCACCTGAGGAGAATACCGCACGTATCCAGTCCGTGGAGAGGAATGGCGAGCAAGGGAAGACACCTCAGCTTCCCACCATAACAGACAAAGAGCTGGTCTGAGGTACTGAAACACTGTGTTCTGTCTACATAGGCGCGGAGAGTGCGTACTGGACAGAGCAGTGCCAAGGTTGGGTCTGCCTCCTCCAGGGGCAGCGCTTGCAGGTTCACCACGTGGTCCCGGAAGGGAGTGGTAGGAACCTTGGGCACATATCTGAGCCGGGGTCTCAGGATCACGTGAGAGTAAGCCGGCCCGAATTCCAGGCACGCTTCGTCAACGGAGAATGCATGCAGGTCCCCCACCCTCTTGATGGATGTGCGCAAGGTCAGGGAAGACGAGCAGCAGGTCATTCTAGTCACGCCGTACTGGCCCACCCGGGCCTGGTTCCCCGAACTTGTACTCCTCGCGACAGCACCTCCTTGGCCCATTCCTCTGAGGAAGGACCTCCTTTCTCAGGGACGGGGCACCCTGTGGCATCCTCGTCCCGATCTTTGGAGCCTCCACGTGTGGCTCCTGGACGGCTTGAGGCAGGTTTGAGGAGGATCTGCAGAGGATCTCTTCTCTCGGTATGGACATTGCCTCGGTCGCCATGTAAAAGGCGCAGCTTACAAGCGAGCGCGCGCAGTCACTGCTGACTTGCCTGAGACAATTCGAGGGCAAGAGTGCGGTTCCACTGAAACTTTTTCAGAGGCTCCTGGGGCATATGGCATCTGCAGCTGTGGCGACGCCGCTCGGATTGCTTCATATGAGACCGCTTCAGCTTTGGCTTCGCGACCGAGTCCCGAGGTGGGCATGGCATCAAGGTACGCTCCGAGTACCAATTACTCCGACCTGCCGTCAGACCTTCACCCCATGGTCGAACCTCAGTTTCTCAGGGCGGGTGTCCCCCTGGAACGAGCTTCCCGGCATGTTGTTGTCTCAACAGATGCCTCCACCACGGGCTGGGGCGCCATGTGCAATGGACATGCTGCCGCGGGCTCCTGGACAGGACCCCAGCGCCTATGGCATGTCAATTGCCTCGAGTTGTTGGCAGTACGTCTTGCCCTGCACCGCTTCCGGGCGCTGCTCAGGGGTCAACACGTACTAGTCCGATCAGACAATACTGCCACTGTGGCGTACATCAACCATCAAGGTGGTCTACGCTCCCGCCGTATGTGATACGCTCCCGGCCTATCACAACTCGCTCGCCACCTCCTCCTATGGAGTCAGAAGCATCTGAGGTCGCTTTGAGCCATTTCCAACCCGGAGCTCTGAACTGTGCAGCCGACGAGCCCCTCTCTGGAGAATGGCGACACCATCCCCTGTCGGTTCAGCTGATTTGGGACCAGTTCGGGGATGCACAGGTGGATCTGTTTGCCTCTCACGACTCGACCGATTGCGCCCTGGATTATTCCCTGACCAAGGGCACGCTCGGCACGGATGCACTGGCGCTCAGCTGGCAGCCGGGCCGCAAATATGCGTTTCCCCCATTGAGCCTACTTTCGTCGCTCGGAGAGCAAGGTCAGAGGCGCGCAGCTCAGTGAAGAGCCCTGGGTCAGTCCCGCCCTCGTGCAAGTCCATGAGCATCTGGGTCTGGTAGACCAGCAGAATGACCATGGCATGCAGTGAGGTGGCTGCCAGTCCCGTGGTGCCATAGGATCTCGCCACAAGTGTAGACGAAAAACTACAGGCCACGGACGGGTGCTTAGGATTACGCCGAGAAGAAGCACTCTGAGGACACATAGCATCGCAACAGAGTGTTCAGCCGGGGGGACCCCAGTGTACCCATGGGCAGCGGGCCCATCGAGGGGAGGAAAGGCGGATGAGATCAGCGAGCGGTCCCGAGAAGAAAAGGGGGCCTTCTAGGACTTCGAGATCTCATCATGCACGTCCGGGAAGAAAGGTATTGGGGTTTGCTGTGGACGAGGGTCGCCGGCCTTACCCAAATAAACAATCGTCCCGGGAAAGCATGGCTGTCATCTCCGGATCAGACTCAGGCACAGCCGTATGCACACCAGACGGTGGCAGCTGTGACGAGTCGTCACTTTCAGGAGAATCAAAGCCACCTTGTGAAGCTGCTACAAACATAGTATCATCCTCTGTAGCTTCAAATGAAACACACGGGCCACCAGAGGGTAGACCCGTGGGAATCACCTGTTCACTAGCAGGCACCGTCATTAAGGAGGGGGGCTGGGGTCGCGGACACAGAGTTGGCACCTTGTTCCAGACTGTCACCCTCAGGTCACCCTGGCCACCAGCCGAAGATCGGGGGGTGGATGAGGGGACTCTCACTCTTGTGAGTTCACCGAGTCTCGACCTTAATGACGCGGTGGTCATGTTCCCACAGAGAGAACATGAGTCATCCACGAGCGCTGCTCTAGCATGATCAAGCCCAAACATACTAGACAACGCTCGTGCCCATCAGAGTCCGATACCAAGCTGCCGCAACCATTCATTTTATTTTTTATTTTTTTAAATGCACAGGCGAGACGGCTTTAAAAAGACGTGCCACGTGCGAGCTCTTTTATGAGAGGAGAGAAAACTCCGCGATGTTGAAGCGAGCAGGGAGAAACACACTCACTGGCAGATCACTGCACAGATCAGCAGGCAATGTGAATTCGCTGCAGATCGCCGTCACACCAACACCAGAGAGTGACTCGTCTCGTAGAGCGAAGTCAGAAATAGCTGTGGAGTGAAGAGATACTCTTGGCTCCGAAGCAAAAACATATCTGCATGTTGCTGGCGTCCTCCTTTTATACCCACGAGGTAAGGCGGAGATACGCTATGCAAATTCCGCAGACCCATGGCATTTCTTTGCCATTGGTTCATTTTGTAATACTCGAAGTTGATAGACTTTCTAAGCGAAACCCCATTCATCGTCATCCGACGGAACTCAGAGTGACAACGAAAGGGCAAGAGAGATTTGCTCTTTTTCTGAAAATGTGGGTACCGCTGACCCCATTTTTATAGCAATCCGCGGCGGAAACAAACACACACATAACAAAAAACTCTAGCCGGCCCTCCAAACAGCCAGAGGGAGTGGATCGGTGACCACTCCAAGAGCAACTTCTCCATCCCTGGGGGGCCTGTCCAGGTTCAGCGTCTTTTTTCAGCTGTCACTTACCACCTGGAGCAGCCTGGTCGGCACTTCCGCAGCCGGCTCCACGCCGGGACCTGGGTGTAGGCTGCTGCGATGGTCCATCGGGAGCTGAGGTGGCTGCAGGCGGGCGCCCTTGGCAACGAGCAGGCGGAGGATCTGACGTTGGTGGGCAGGTGAAGGCAGCAGCGTCCCCCCGGGGCAGGATGTGTCAGATAGCCTCCGTCTGCTTCTGGGCTGTAGAGAACTGTTGGGCAAACTGTTGTACTGTTGAGCTACAGCGTCACCAAATAACCCAACCTTGGAAATGGGAGAGTCCAGGAACCGAACCTTGTCCGCTTCTCTCATGTCAGCCAGGTTGAGCCAGAGATGGCGCTCTTGGACCACAAGTGTGGACATCGCCGAACCAACTGCGCGAGCTGCAACTTTCGTGGCCCGGAGGGCGAGGTCAGTTGCAGCGCGGAGGTCAACCATGAGCTCACGGTCCGGACTACCTTCCTGCATGTTCATGAGTGCCTGGGCCTGGTGGACCTGGAGCAACGCCATGGCATGCAGAGAGGAAGTGGCTTGCCCACAAGCTTTGTAAGCCTTGACCGTAAGAGCTGTAAGGAACTCAGCTTTCTGGAAATATTAATAATCAATAATATCTTGTTATTATTAATTATAAATATTTGGGTCAGTTAATTGGATTAACTTGATGTGGCTGAATTAATATTACAATCAATTAATCAGTTCTTCCAACGAACTCTTTTGATTATTAATTTATTCTAAGAAAAGGGTATCTTCCATGGCCACCGAAGAATAAGTATTTCTTCGCCTGTACAGTACTTTGAGCCAGTAGCAAAAACCGTGATCATAAAGTGACTTGTATTGCAAACAAAACAGAACCAAATACATATTATGTACAAGTTTTATTAACTAAATATAGATATTTATATGAATATAAATAAACTAAACAACATACACACATGAATACATAAATAGGTTAGTGATAGGATGAAATTGGAAACCGGAAGAGGGTCTATGAGAAGAACCATCAGAATTTCATTTTCACATTTCATTGAATTGAATACTTGCATTTGTAATGGGAACAATTCTTGAAGTTGTTGAAAATTGAAGTCGTTGATGGTTCCGGCAGTGTCAAGTGGAAGTTGGTTGAGCGTTCTCTTTCTCCAGGAACGCATGATTGGTTTGGTCAAGGCCTGGGACTCTGTTGAGACCACGCCGAGCACCCAGGAGAAGTGAGGAAGTCGGAAGGATGGGTGATTGGAGTCGTTGTTGGTTGGAGTCTTTGTTCCAAAACTCTTGAAATTGTCCTTGGTTCTTTGTGAGAGAGTCATCTCTCTCCTGCCTGAGCCCATATCTGGTTGGAATCGAGGCCTGCTGGGCCCTTGGGCCCCCGTGGAGGGGGAGGGGGTTCCCCAGAATCACCAGAACAGTGTTGCGGCTGGATGAAAGAACTAAGAGAGGGAGGTCACATGTGGACTGTCTCTAATAAGGCCTGGAAAAGATCCTCCCCTAAGGGTTGAACTCGACCAATCAGAAAGGTGACATGTCTGAGAGGGAAAGTGGCTCTTAGTTGATTTATGGATCTTTGTCCCTAGCATGATTATACCTTCATTAATGTTCAGATAGCTATAACACATCCACACTGCATTCTAGAAGAAGGTGATGTACATCAAAGTGTGAGTCATTAAATGAGCATTAATTCGGTAGGAGGCATGATACAGGTGAGGTTACATTGATCGTTAGTTGGTTGTATACCAGGATACATACCATAATATATACCTAATAGTACACGAAACAGTAAACCATTTACACTGTTTCTTTCACAGTTTTATGCATGTTCATTTATAGATCAGTTAGTCTATGATTAATGCAGCAAAGTCTGTTTTAAAGAGGTTTCTGTTTCATAGTCTCTCTCTTGAGTATGTGGCCACATTCCTCGGAGGTCGTAAAATCTCCTTATCATGCCCTGTAACATGACACTGTTTCTGCCCTTGTGTTTGTTCATTTGGGCTGTGTGAGGAGTTTCATAAACCTTTGTATATAATGAATAATTAGTATGTGTCTGATTGCTCCTTACCCTACAGACCCCCCCTTTCGATCGTTGTTGTCCCCCCTCAAGGACAACCACGAGCGAAGTTGGAAGTGCAGAGAGATCAGACACACACTTGTCATAGAAGGCTGGAAGGCCATGGTGGCCTCTGGTTGCTCGTGTCTTCTGGAGCGGTGGTCGTTCCACGGCTGGTGATGTGGACAGTAGCCAAGTCCAGGTCTCTGCAGCAGGTGTTGAGGCAGCAGGTGTTGGGGCATTCTGAAGTTCATTAGTTTTAGGGCAGGTGTTTCCTTGTGGTTGCAGGAAGTGGTTAGGCCTCTATGTAGCATAAAGAGGTTTTCAAGCTGACCTGGTGCTGGTGGCCGGAGGTCAGAAGGTGGTTGTTAGCCTCTCAGTCACAAGAGGTCTGAAGGATTGAAGTGTTGTTCTGTCCTTATGGTGGTGCCGACGCAAGCTTGCCTAAGCTGGGGTGGGCAAGGAGTCGGAAGCTTGTACCTTACAGGACTCCTCGGGTGAGTCCTGTGCAGGGAGCTATTTTGCGTGTGTCAGCGGCTCCAGTAACTCTGAGGCAGGTGTGTCCAGCTGTCCTTGCGGAGCCTCAGATTTACACCTGTGTGAAGGGTATGGAAGAGGATGCTGTCGTTGACAGCTGTTGGTCTTCCTGTGGTGTTTGCAGGTTGAGGGTGCTGTCCTCCATGGCTCCTCCAAGGGGCTTGGCTGGTACCTGGGTTTTTGCCATGGTGACAGTTCTGTGCTGGTCCTGGGCATGCTCAGTCCAGCTGCATTGAATCTGGTTCGAACCTCAGTGTCTAGCTGGTCTGTAAGGCTTTGGGCACAGGTCCGCTCCTTGTGGGACGCTGTGATCTATTATGTGAGGTTGTTTACCTTCTGTTTTATACCCATAAGGTGGGGTAAGGAGATGAGAATCTTGATCACCCCGGTGTGGCTGTAACTCTGGCTTGGGTCATGGGTCGTTTGTCCTCTTCTCTCATGGTGCAGTTCCGTTGGCTCTGGTGCCGTCGGATATCAGCAGCCATGGGTGGAACAGTGTTCCTCGCGATGGCTTGTCAGTCTTTTTGGTCTCCTAACCGGTTAAGGTCAGGTTAAGCAGAGGATCTGCAACATTTTGGCACACCTGTGGTGAGAGACTAATGCATGACCCTAGAAAGTTCAGAGCTACGGTTTAATGGGTTCGCTAGATATGTAGCATAAAGCTAGGTATTTCATGTGTAGCTAGCTAGTGAAGTGTGTATTGTATCCTTATCATCTTAGCTGTGGATGTTAGGAGGCTAAGACTTGTGTGGTTCCGAGAGTATTTCCTGGAAAGGGCATAGCCGAGATGAAATAAATGACTTAAGATGGTTCTTATGACTAAAATATTTCTCTGGACTTAACTGGTGGTTCACTACGGCTTGACGAAGTGAAGAATAGGAGGAAAAAGGACAGCATTCCTATTCAAATTATGCTTATTATCAATCCTCAGGACTATAGTTATGCCCTAGTAATCGTTGAAATTACTTGTGTTGCAGGGTCATAAAAATTAGTGCACTTGTTGAAAATAAACAAAATCACAAATAAAGGTGTCTCGTGTTCCTTTCTGGGCCCTATGGGAAATGGAACCACATTTGAACAAGAGAGGAAATGGAAATAAATCATATACATGACAGAATAGACAAGTGAATAGCTGACTGCTATTATTATCGAAGTAAAATAAAAATAAAATGGACTTAAATAAGTGATCAAAACAGCGGGAATGATCTGAAATTGAGAATAATCAATAGCACTAGTGACTAACCTTTAGATTTGCCTGGACCAACACTCCATAGTGGGTCACAGCTGTTGCGTGTTTAAGACCACACCGTGTGTGTCCCTCCAAAGGTTTAGTCAACATGCTGATGAAAATTCTCAAAACTGTAAGAATTCTTCTCTAGCTACACAGCTTACATGTAATTAAACTTGGGTTTAATTGACAGGGCATCTGCAAATTTAGCCTACAGCGCTCAGCAAGGACTATGCCAAAACTAGTGAAGGTGAAATTCAGCTGAGAAGAATTGAAAGTAAGGAAAGAGAAAAATTAGAAACCCTAAATGGGGTTAAAGAAAGTATTTTAGAATACTTTGCGCTGTATACATAAAAGCTGTAATTAAGGCTTCAAGTAAATGATGCTAACCGCTAACAGTAGAAGTTATTATGTAGCTTAGCCTAAGCTGGATGGATGCTAGGTTAGCTTAGCTTAGCCTAAGCTGGATGGACGCTAGGTTAAGTTAGCTTAGCCACCTAGGCTGGTTTGTTTACAAGATGACGTCATGAGTTAGCACTTCCTGTGACAAGTCGTTGTCATGGGAACCAGTGCATGTCAGAACAATTCAACAGTCCATGAAGAATGTCTGCACATTTTAAATGAGTTATGCATGTTTAAACGGGTTAAAAGGGGGCGCCTATACTTTAAGTCTTTCAAGAACTTGATGTTACATTCAGTAAAATGCAAATGTGGTTTGGCATTTGCAAATTTTACTCATGGAACTCTTCTCTTTACTTTACGCAACTTATTCTATTTTTTTACAGAGTAAGGAAATAGATTTGCTGTAAGTCAAAGCTTGTCTAAGCCTATATAGTTACGTCCATCTCGTGCATAAATACTGACTTTTCAGCGAGTGAACAGTTTTGATCGCTAGGTAGCTCTCTGCTTGTAGATGCAGCCAAAATTTAGGTGAATTACATCAATCTAACAATAATTTGTAAGGTCTTTACTTTGTAGAAAGGGGAGCATCACCCAAGTCTACGCGTATAAAACACTGTACTGAGATTCCTTCGTCAGAAACAGATTAAGCAATACTGCAATTTGGATTCCTTCAACCAAAGCAGACTAATAAATACCGGTACAGTTTGCATGCCGCTGAGATGAGATTCCTTTGTCAAACAGACTTACGCTTTAATGCTGAAATTACCGATACCAGTTAAGACTCCTTTTTTTTTTTAATTATTATTATTTTAAGTAGAGATGTCAATTCCAGCTATCGTTTTATCTGCATTTAGACAAGCCAGCAGCTAGTGATCAAAATGTGTATCGCATATCATGTCCCATTTGGATCGGAATGATCAAATAAGCACTTTTAGGATAACAGTAGTTACGAAGGGGCTCTAGGTCATGCTAGTTTTCCCAGCTTAGGTGGTTTGCTTACTATCTGGCATTAGGGTGACGAATGCCCTATTTGGAGTTTGTATTTCCTGTAACAAGTCATTGTCATGGAAACTAATGTGCAGCAGTGTATATTTCAACCAGCGGGTTGCACAATGTCTGTATGTTTCAAAAAGCAGTGCATAGTCTGTTGCCACGTGAGGCTTACACCTGCATTCAAGATTTTCTTTAAATCAGTAAAATTTAAATTTTACTAATGCAAACTCTTGCTTCCTTATGAGCACACATTTTCATCTACTTTAAAAGTTTTATTTCCTATGCTGACTAGGAACTTTGTAGCAGAGTCGTGCATTGTGGTCATGCCGTGTGTCTTCTGGGTTTTGAAGTTCAGAGTCAAAAGGTTCTTGAAGCTGGTGTCTTCCTCCATCACAGGTTCGTTGCACGCTCCGAGGTAGCTCGCTTGATGTCTGTGGTAGTAGCACAGGGACTTTCAGGGTTACCCTGGTTGGTGTCTGGGACCGCGCCCAGTCTACATTCAGACTCTTAAGTCTGAGAATCCTGTTGTGATGGCTTGTTCCAGCTGCTGGTAGTTAGACTGGATGTTTTCTGGCTGCCGAGCCAGAAAGCGTCGCACCTCTGGGCTGGATGTGATCCAGGTCAGATAGAGTCTAGCAAGCTCTGGTGTAAATGCAGGGATATGTCTGGCCGTTCGGTTGAGGTCTTTGAGTGTCACTACACGCGTCGTTTCAAGATTCTTCTGAATCAATCCTTTTCCTTCCACGGCTGCAGAAGCTTTAAGGAAATTGTCTGATGACATGTTAAGCAGAGGGGTTTGTCCCCCCCCTTTTGTGCAGGGCTGGGGAAGCCTACGCTGCTGATGCGAAGTTCAGCAGGGTACATCTGTCTCGTGGGGTCCATTTGCAGTTGGTTGGACTGTTTCAGTTCTATTTGGACCACATCGAGCTGGTCTATAATGTTGCAGCATCGCTGAGTCAGTGTTGGGACTTCAGCTCTGGCTGCAAGCCGATGGCTTCAGCGTCTCTCTCTTTGAGTTCAACCAGTTCCTCTCTCGTCTGTTGGCAGGTGCTCAGCAGCTGTCAGAGCCGCTTGAAAACTGGTGATCTCTTTCAGTTGCTCCACGCTGTCAGGGTCCCTGCATCTGTCCTGTGCCTTCTCCCGTTAAGCAGGGTTCGTTCTCTGTGGAGTCCTGTGGCTGGCAGCGTTAGTTCATTTACCTCCTGTTTGAGGCCTGCGGGAGCATGGCCAAGGAGAAGATAATGCTGGTCAGCTCTTGGTGGCTCAGGCTGGGTGTCAGACGTCTGCTTTCGTTGTTGCCTAACTGTTCCTTCCTCTGCCGTGGCAGGTCGTTGCCTGCTTCAGGCTGAAGGATGTCCATGACACTGCTCTGCCGGGTCTTCAGGTGGTCCTGGTGGCAGGGCCGGGTGTCTGAGGCCTACTGGCACACTTGTGGGAACACGAGAGAGAAATGGCACAGGCAAATGCAAGTTTCTACAGAGGTGGTGAGCTATCTGTGTGGGAGAATGGCTATGTGGAGCAGCTAAAATTTAGTGTTGGTGAGCACACACAACAACAAAAAAAAGTTTTGAGTATCTTAGTTGACGTGCTTTAAGAAGCATCGACTGATGACTGGGCTCTTACATGTCATAACCTATTACTCAAAAATGCTGATGGTTCTTCTCACATGTTGTGCTAAGAGAGTAACAGATAGAGCAAAACCAACATAAAACAATAGCATGCAACCAGAAAAGAAGAGGAAGAAAGGAGTGTTTTACCTATTTAGGTTTAGCTAGGAGACATAGGTAAACAGGAGTCACTTATGGGTTATGCTGCTGTTAGACTAAGCTACCAGGGACACATCAGACATCTCAAGGTCCAAAAGAAGAAGAAGAAACAATGGGAAGTGTTTCCAGTTCTGTCTGGGGCCTACTGTGCGTTTGTGTTTAGCCGTACTTCATGTATTTAGCTTGGTGCTAAGGAGTGAGGATGGGTAAAACACAGACAGGAAGTAGGATATTAATGACCTGTGTAACTCACTATGGAAACAACAGTCGCTAGATATTGTAATCCTATAGAGAGAGAGAAGATGAGGATAGTGACTAGTGATCTAAAATAAGGTAAAGGTAAAGTTAGAACGTCCTTATAGCTCTAAGAAAACTAAAAGGAAAGGGAAGCGTATCAAGTAATTTAATTAAATTTCAAATTTAGTTAAGCCCTTTTTTTTTCTTTAGCTGAATATAAGAATTCAGGCTGAAACCAAAGTAAATAACTAAATTGAAATAAAATCAAAAAAAATTATGTAAACATTGTGTGTTCTCATAGCTCTGGTAACTAAGGGGGAACTTGAATAAGCAAATTAATTTAATTAAATTCAACTTAACTGAATAGGACGATTCAGGCTCAACAGGTGTAAATACACAAAATAAAATAGGGGTAGATTTAAGTAAAAATAAAAGAAACACAAATAAAAACCCAAAGTATCTGGGTTTCAATCTGAAAGTGAAACCAAGAGGAAGGGGTCGAGAGAGAGAAAGAGAGAGAGAAGAGGGTGGTTTAACCCTCTTATGAGACGTGCTTCGTGAAGCTCTGACACCAGGGTGAATCATTCGTCTCAAATCATTCGGAGTGTGTAATGTGTATCACTGCTAAGGTCACGTGATTTTATTAAACTGGGCTTCGTTACGCGTCATAGCTGTTTCGAAATTGTTTTAAATTTCAACGGTTCGTGAACCAGTGTGTATCTGGTCTCTATGTGATCTCGTATCACTTTATAGATTCGTACACATTTAATGACGCATTTGATTTAGGGTCTGATTGACTTTCAAGTCAAGCTTTCATAAAACGAGCCCTACAGTTTACTAAGATATTTTGCCTTGAAAGACACTTCATATTAAACGATATTAGGTAGCTCGCGGATTGCCATTACCTGATTACACCTTTTGATAAAACCTTTGCGATTGGTTTGTAAAAGGTGTTCCGTTGATTTGAGTTTCCGCTACACTTCCACTGTTTTGACCAGCAGGGGTCGCCAGTGAGTGCGCTTCAAACAAAGAATCATTTGTGACGCAGTTGACTCCTTTGATTCAAAGCCTCGAAGAGCTTTGACTCTCATTACTCGTGTTCAAATTACTCAGTTCAAATCAGGCAAAATCTATAGTCTTTGGTTTAAGGTTACACTTTACGCTCTAACGTGTCTAAGTTTTTAGGCGGTGCTAAAACTATCACTCGAGGTAGAGGGTTTTACTTGTAAGTTAGGATTGAGGGAGCTATTGGCTACAACCGTCGCTTGTTTACACGAGGGTCTGTGAGATTGGTGCTGTTGTCAGAAAAACTAGATAGGAACGCCTGCTCGCGTTCCGGACGCAATGCCAACCAACAACACAGATCGTTCGGAGCAGCGGACTAGCTGTGCTGACAGTTTGCACTGAGTCTCTCGCTTAGACACGACGTTGCGTGTGAGTGACTCTTTTTAACAAATCAAAACAGCACCGTTCTTTCACAGACAATGGCAAATTAGTTAGCTGGGCTAGAATTTATACCACTAATTCGACGCGATTGTTTCATATGAGCGCTTCAGCGGTTTAATATGAATACAATGACGTAACGCATAATAAGGCCTTAATCGGTGATTGAGGAACATCGCTCAGATCACATTCAAAAATGCTGAAAATGGAGATTTCTTCGTCCATATCAGGTTAATTTGTTCTGGTACCATTTATGCGCGCGGCTAATCTGAGATTTCTTCGCCAGAGAAGGCTTATGCTCGATTTATATCTGAAATTAGGCTTTCTTCGCTAATATCAGGAGTTTTTTATCGTACGATTTAAATATGCATTATAGCATTTGTGAACTTTCTGCCATTCATAGGAAGGCATATTCAAGCTATAGTTTTGCTGATTTACCCAGAAACTTGTACGTGCATGTATGAGATGTTAATAAAAACTTATGGGACAACATATGATTGATTACTGTCTGCTTGCATACAATGTTTAATACGATGCCTTAAAATTCTCCACCATATATGTAAGGAACTCAGCTTTCTGGAAATATTAATAATCAATAATATCTTGTTATTATTAATTATAAATATTTGGGTCAGTTAATTGGATTAACTTGATGTGGCTGAATTAATATTACAATCAATTAATCAGTTCTTCCAACGAACTCTTTTGATTATTAATTTATTCTAAGAAAAGGGTATCTTCCATGGCCACCGAAGAATAATTATTTCTTCGCCTGTACAGTACTTTGAGCCAGTAGCAAAAACCGTGATCGTAAAGTGACTTGTATTGCAAACAAAACAGAACCAAATACATATTATGTACAAGTTTTATTAACTAAATATAGATATTTATATGAATATAAATAAACTAAACAACATACACACATGAATACATAAATAGGTTAGTGATAGGATGAATTTGGAAACCGGAAGAGGGTCTATGAGAAGAACCATCAGAATTTCATTTTCACATTTCATTGAATTGAATACTTGCATTTGTAATGGGAACAATTCTTGAAGTTGTTGAAAATTGAAGTCGTTGATGGTTCCGGCAGTGTCAAGTGGAAGTTGGTTGAGCGTTCTCTTTCTCCAGGAACGCATGATTGGTTTGGTCAAGGCCTGGGACTCTGTTGAGGCCACGCCGAGCACCCAGGAGAAGTGAGGAAGTCGGAAGGATGGGTGATTGGAGTCGTTGTTGGTTGGAGTCTTTGTTCCAAAACTCTTGAAATTGTCCTTGGTTCTTTGTGAGAGAGTCATCTCTCTCCTGCCTGAGCCCATATCTGGTTGGAATCGAGGCCTGCTGGGCCCTGGGGCCCCCGTGGAGGGGGAGGGGGTTCCCCAGAATCACCAGAACAGTGTTGCGGCTGGATGAAAGAACTAAGAGAGGGAGGTCACATGTGGACTGTCTCTAATAAGGCCTGGAAAAGATCCTCCCCTAAGGGTTGAACTCGACCAATCAGAAAGGTGACATGTCTGAGAGGGAAAGTGGCTCTTAGTTGATTTACGGATCTTTGTCCCTAGCATGATTATACCTTCATTAATGTTCAGATAGCTATAACACATCCACACTGCATTCTAGAAGAAGGTGATGTACATCAAAGTGTGAGTCATTAAATGAGCATTAATTCGGTAGGAGGCATGATACAGGTGAGGTTACATTGATCGTTAGTTGGTTGTATACCAGGATACATACCATAATATATACCTAATAGTACACGAGACAGTAAACCATTTACACTGTTTCTTTCGCAGTTTTATGCATGTTCATTTATAGATCAGTTAGTCTATGATTAATGCAGCAAAGTCTGTTTTAAAGAGGTTTCTGTTTCATAGTCTCTCTCTTGAGTATGTGGCCACATTCCTCGGAGGTCGTAAAATCTCCTTATCATGCCCTGTAACATGACACTGTTTCTGCCCTTGTGTTTGTTCATTTGGGCTGTGTGAGGAGTTTCATAAACCTTTGTATATAATGAATAATTAGTATGTGTCTGATTGCTCCATACCCTACAGAGCAGACAAGAACTTACAAGCTTTAGAGGGGTGACGAGGATCACCCCTCCAGGAAGCGGCGGCCGCCGGACACAGTTGAATCACGACAGACCTCTCCACTGGAGGGATAGCCTCATAACCCTTTGCCTCTCCCCCGTCAAGGATAGTGAGGGGGGAGGAGCTACTTAGGCAGTTTCTGGCAGAGCATGGTGCCATCCATGCCCTCGTAAGCTTCTCATGCACTTCAGGAAAGAAAGGAACCGGGGCGGCGGACTGAGAACCAGCACGACCCGCCCCGATATACCAATCATCAAACCGAGACGGCTCTGGACACGGTGGAGGGTTCCACACGAGCCCTACCGCCTTGGCAGCCTTTTTCAGCATACCTGACATCTCTGGATTTAGCTCGGCCAACACTGGTCTCCCAGGAGGAGGCAGTGAAGACGAGTCGTCATCTCCAGAATTCAGCTCCCCATCTGATGCTGCGATCGACATACTATCCTCTGGAGGGGCCCCAAATGATGCATGTTAATCAGCATGTTGTAAGCCCAAACATACGACACAAGTTTCGTGACCGTCAGAGGGGGACAGCGCCAAACCGCACCCAGAAACGCACGGATGGAATGGCATCTTGAAAAAGACACACTCACACCCGTATTGCTCTTTTAGGAATGGGACCGTCACCAGTGCTGGAGCACACAGGGAATGACCGTGGCAACACTGAATTAGTTTTTAGACAAAAACAGTGAAGCACTCACCTCTCGCCCTCTAACCAACCGTCAACACACAACAAACAGTAGAAATTTGATGCTGTTAAAACAGCAGTTGAGAGCTGAGAAGCTTGCGATCATCGCTGCACCACGCTGTAAAACACCAACACTGGGAGGTCTTCCTGCAAGAACACCGACACACTCGCTCGTTGAAACAACAGCACTCTTCAGAGACATCAAAGACAATTTTCTCCGAAGCGAAAGGCAACTAGTGTGTGCATCCACTTCCGTATTTATAACAGTGAATTTATAACGTGAAGTAAAATGGCGGCGCCCTGTGTGGATGCGGCTGCATAGGCTCACGACAGTTTCGAACTCTCCGACCAAATTACTCCGTTTTCCGACCAAATTACTCTGTCTGGGAATGGCGGAAACAGTCGCCACGTATCATGAGCTGGTGTATGATCGTCAATATTTACTGGAATTACGACCATACAGCGACTTTGGGTTTGTAGACAAAAGTGTCCAGGAGTGTCCAAGTAGCCTTGGAGTGCTATGTCGGCAAGTCCCAGCGGCCGATAGCTCAGAGGACTCGTCTACCAATACAAGCCGACAGAGAAGGAAGCGGAGGCGGTGCGATCGAAGGCGGAAGCGCGGCTGCCGGGGAGGATTAACAGCTAGGCTAAAAGCTAATCCCCACAGAACGCCGCTTCCATCTATCTTTCTCTCAAATGTCCGCTCGCTAGACGGAAAAATGGATCACCTGCAGCTGGAGTTAACCCCAAATCAAGAGCTTAGAAACTGCTGTGTTTTAATCCTGACAGAGACATGGCTAAATACATCAATCCCGGATAACGTTGTTGACATTGAAGGACTTACTACATTCCGAGCCGACAGGAGCCGTGAACTCAGTGGTAGATCCCGGGGGGGGTGGTTTGTGTATTTACACAAATAACAACTGGTGTAAAAATGCTAGGACAACCTCAATTCATTGTTCATCGGACATTGAGTTTTTGACTGTAATCTGCAGGCCTGTTTACCTACCCAGGGAGTTTGGCTGTATTATTATTACTGCCGTGTACGTGCCTCCCAGTGCCAACACGAAGGTGGCTATGTCTGTTCTCTACCAGACCATCAGTGAGTTGCAATCCACTTATACTGAGGGCATCTTCATTGTTGCTGGGGATTTTAACCAGGCCAACATGAGAACAGTTCTTCCACACTTCCACCAGCATGTGGATGTTTGCAACAGAACATATTGGATAAGGCGTATACAAACATCAAAGGTGCTTTCAGAGCAGCCCCTCGCCCCCAACTTGGCTCGTCAGACCATCTATCTGTTATGCTAATTCCCGCATACAAGCCCCTGCTCATCAGTGGGAAACCTACAGTGAGGCAGGTGAGAATATGGTCAGAGGGGGCAATGGAGGCACTCCAGGACTGTTTTGATTGCTCTGACTGGGACATGTTCAGGACTGCTGCCACCTACGGCGGTCATACGAACATCGATGAGTACGCCATGTCGGTGTCAGCTTACATCAGCAAATGTACAGAGGACGTTAGCGTCATGAAGACCATCATTACCCGAGCTAATCAGAAACCCTGGGTTACTGCAAAAGTACGCAAGATGCTAAAAGCACGGAACACTGCCTTTAAGTCTGGCGACGTAGAGGCTGTGAGAACAGCAAGAGCCAATCTAAACCGTGCCATCAGGCTGGCAAAGCGTTTTCATAGTAAGAAAATCCAGGACCTGTTTCAGGACTCAACCAACACCAGCAACATGTGGAAAGGTATAAGGACCATCACTAACCATAAGGTAACATCTCCTCCAGTAGGTGAGGCTGACACTGACTTTCTCAATGAACTAAACATTTTCTTTGCGAGGTTTGAGGCACTAAATAGCACTTGTGCAGAAAAAGCAGTTCCTGATCAGCAAGAAAAAGCACTCTGCCTGGACATAGCTGATGTACGAAAGTCTCTGAGGAGGGTAAATACCCGGAAAGCCCCAGGCCCTGATAATATTCAGGGGCGAGTGCTCAAGGATTGTGCAGATCAGCTGGCCGGTGTTCTGACGGATATTTTTAACATCTCGCTAGACCAGGCCATAGTGCCAACGTGCTTAAAGACTGCCACTATCATTCCAGTGCCAAAAAAATCTCGGATCACCTCACTAAACGACTACCGGCCCATCGCACTGACTCCCATCACAATGAAGTGCTTTGAAAGGCTGGTTAAAGACTACATTATCTCCAGACTCCCTTCCATGCTGGATCCCTTCCAGTTTGCCTACCGGCCAAATCGCTGCACTGCGGATGCCATCTCCTCCGTCCTGCACCCGAGTCTTGCACACCTAGAGGAGAAGAACACGCATGTCAGGCTGCTGTTCCTGGACTTCAGTTCAGCTTTTAATTCCATCATTCCTCAACATCTGGTGGACAAACTGGGACACATGGGTCATGTGGGACAATTTCCGCTCACCGTTGCGGAACTGGCTGCTTGATTTCCTCACTGACAGACCTCAATCAGTGAGGGTTGGACAGAACACCTCTAGTGTCATTACTCTCAGTACAGGCTCCCCTCAGGGCTGTGTCCTGAGTCCTCTGTTGTTCACTTTGATGACACATGACTGCGTCCCTAGGCATGCCACAAATCTCATCGTGAAATTTGCGGATGACACAACGGTGGTAGGCCTAATAAAGGATGACAAGGAACTGGCCTACAGAGAGGAGGTGGAGCAGTTGGTGGGCTGGTGTAGAGATAACAGTCTGATCCTGAAAGTCGAAAAGACCAAAGAACTCATTGTCGACTTCAGGAAGAACCAGCCCAGCCATGTTCCACTACTCATCAACGACATAAACGTGGAGGTGGTTAGCAGTATAAAGTTTCTGGGTGTGTTCATTACTCACGATCTTACCTGGTCTGTCAACACTGCATCGCTGGTGAAGAGGGCACAGCAGCGGATGTACTTCTTAAGGAGGATGAGAAGAGCCCATCTGCCCCCGCCTATGCTCACCACATTTTACAGAAGCACCATAGAGAGCATCTTGACCAGCTGTATCTCAGTGTGGTGTGGAGGCTGTAGTGCCTCAGACTGGAAGGATGTAAGAAGGGTGGTGAAGACAGCAGAGAGAATCATCGGCACCTCTCTTCCCTCCATTCAGGACATTGCAGAGAACCGCTGTGCCTCTCGGGCCAGGAAAATTTGCGGGGACCCCTCTCACCCCCATTACGGTCTGTTTAGTCTACTGGCCTCCAGAAAGAGGTTCCGCAGCATGCGGTGTCGGACCTCCAGGTTTTATAACAGCTTTGTCCCCCAAGCCATCAGACTGTTGAACACTAATAAATAATACTTAGTACTGCTGGTCCTATACTTGACTGCTGTCAAATATTGAGATAGATATTTAGATAGCTAAATTATTTATTCCACTTTGCTATTTATATATTTATTATAATCTGTTTGTACAAATTTTTGGGATGAACATTTCCCTGCATTGAAACTGTAAAAAACTGTGGCCTATGCAAACGAAATTTCGTTCTGTATACACTTGTTGTATTCTGAATGACAATAAAGTCTGTCAAAGTCAAAGTCAAAGTCAAGTTATACCCGCGCCGTGGGGGCGGAGTGTGTGATGCGTATCATGCACGCCAATTCCATTGGCTCGTTCAATAGTACTCGAAGATGATAGGCTCTCTGACGCAATCCCCCTTTCAGTCGAGTCGACTATATCCGACGTTATCGACTGAAGGGGAACTATAAGTACGTGGAAACTGATGAAAAGTGCCCAGAAACATATCAAGGGTAAACCAGATGATTGGAAGGCAAACAAGGCAAACACGGATTTGTTTATAAAGAAAAGGGAAAGATGTTCCTTGCCACAGAGAGTTATGACTTCAGCCAATGATGAAAATTCTGAATTCCTCAGTAGTCTTTGTGAATTATATAATTAGTGATTTAAATACAGTAGTCCTCATTTGCATAGGCTCCTTAATTGTGCAGGAAAACAGGTGCATAATGAGTCCCTGCAGTTGGTTAAAAAAATGTTTGGCCAAGAACAAATTTTTCATACAATTACAGTAAAATTAATTTTAGTGAGCAATTATTGATGAATCATAATTTTGATGTGAAAACGTTCGTACACAGATTTAAAATTGTGCAGAGTGAAGGAGGCTCAATAAGTGACGATAGTGGTTAGTTACCTCTGATATTTTACTTTACAGATCTGTTTAATTTATTCAGTTGTTTGAATGGTATGTGCTTCTGTGGGGAAAAGGAAAACTGTCTTACTGAACAGAATGTTATAAAATATAAAAAAGTGTCGCCATATCTTTGTTCAAAATGGAGAATCTCTTTTATTGTTAAATGAATTGAAGGTGGTATACATTAATACATTTGGTTTTCAGTAGCTTCATATGACATTGCATAGAGAACACATAAGGATGTGGCATGTTTAAAGGGATAGTTCACCCAAAATTAATATTTTGTCATCATTTACTCACCATCATGTTATTCCATACCTGAATGATATTATTTTGTTCAAAATAAAATGATATATATTGAAGAATGTTGGTAACCAAACGTTTTGGTAACCATTGACTCACTTATTTGGTTCTTGACTCAATTTTAAAGAGCCCTTTATCCAAGAAGGAGAAAAATCTTAAATGATTGCATCATTTTTCATGTTAAATGGGCTATTTAGATTTTTCTAGTGGTAAAGTATGTTTACGAGCTGTTAGATTCATAAAATTTGAAATAAAATAAAAAATGGATAAAACATTTTTCTTTTAATTAAATTGATGGGAACGCCTAAAAGGTTCTATATATGAAGCAACTGACAGAACCCTTTATGGTTCTATGCAGAACCTTCTCTTCTAAGAGTGATGGACAAGGAAACCCCAGACTGTGTTTATGGACTTTCAGTTGGTTGTCATGAGTTCTCTTTGTTTTTAGTTTGTCTGTCTTGACCTAATTTCCCAGTTCTAAGCATGGGTCAGTTCAATATCGGTCATTGTCAATGTTAGTTGTGTTTATGTTACTGGCTACGTTCCTGAGTATTCGAGTTTGCTATTAAAGGACTATTTTGCAAGATATCCTGTTTCAAGTATCTTTGGATTCTAAGACCCGTGACACAGACATTATAACTATAGATTTTTAAACCTGTATTTCTTTCACAAATAAAAACACTACTTTTTTGTGCATTGTGTGTTAAGAACGTTGTTTTTACCAGTAACTAAAACCACTTAAACTTGCAGAATTGTGAGATTCAAGCAACACTATACTCTTGAAAATTAAAAATGGAACATTACCAATATTTTTTTTAATGGTTTTATATAGTCAAATTTTTTAACCCAATGAAATCGATGAAATTCACTATTACTACAACATTACTAAACATTTAGTTCAGACTGTTGACATCAAGTTCTAAATGGTATAGCCTATTGCCTCAGTCTCTTGCATTAGTCTCAAGAAAAACTTTTTTTCCGAAGAAACATTGAATTACTGCTTAGTTGTAGCAAACTCATGATAATAAAAAAAGGCATTGCTGAATAAAAATATTAGACCTTATCAAACTATTTGCATAACACGGGCAAATGTACTACCTTTGATAAATTATACAGCAGTTCAGACTGCTCAGATATCTGGGGTTCAGCACTGTCCTCTATTGACTTAAATAATGTACTACAACTGGAGCTTCAAGTATAATAACCTACATTTGTAATTTGCCACAGAAAAAAAATGTCCACAAGAAACTCACTGAATACTGACACATTATTATAAAATATGAGACACAAAGAAAATACATAAAATGTAAGTCTTGTGTTGTAACCCACTTTCTTTAAAGCTTGCAACTGTAGATGAGAATAAATGCTTTTGAACAAAAAGTCAACACACTTTTATACACAAACACTTATTTTTTCAATTAAACATTATTAATGACTTTATATATCTAACAGTATTTCATAAAAATTGATTAAACAAAGAAAAAGACATTTAAAAAAAAATACAAATTGTTATTCCAACGCTATGAAGTTGCTGGTATAATTATCATCAAGTCTTTATTTTTAGAACTATAATAATCCACTTGTTTGCCTTCACATGACACCAATTTTGGGTCTTTGCTCAGGTTGTTCTTTCGGTTTCTCCGGCAATGCCGAAAAACAGCAACTGAGAACAGCAGGAGAGAGCTTGCGATCAGGGCGAACCCACTCAAAAAGAATGTCGCCGTGTAAGTCCCTGTGGTGTCAACCAACCAACCTATACAAAAAAAAAAAAAAAAAAAAAACTTAATTACTTCACAGGTACCTTTTTTTAAAGTAACATTTATCCTACCAAGAAAATAACTGTTTTAATATGGTGAATTGAACAGTTTGGTTGGGTAACATGTCATTAACAGTTTACCACTTATTGGGCTATTGTAATTTGGCAAGTCATTGCAAAGGACAATTGTGGTTAATGTTCTCTTACGAGAGGTTCTCTCGTATTGCGTAAGTTTAGCTTACGCTACGGGAAAGATTCATCTTCTCGAGATACTGAAGCCAAAAAATTATCCTTAATTTTGTATTCCTTGTCAAAGCAGTGCAGCAGCTAGCAGACCTAGAGCAGGCCATCTCGCGTGCTCATTGGCTGCCCTGCGGGCAACTGCTGCAGCCTACCAGTGAGCCCGGCGTGACGTCACGCCCAATGAAGGGCGCCCGCGCCTTCATAGCATCACAGCCCGCCAGAATGGGCGTGGCTTAGCGTATCACACTAGGGGCTGTAGGCTGACTTCCCTGATTTTCGTCTCTTCAGCGAGCTCTTCGCATCGCTGGATCTGAGAGAAGCCACCGCCGCCGTCGAACAGCGGACAGCCAGCTTAGGAGAGCGCTGAGGAAGCCGGCCGTCTTCGCCACCTTCAGCCATCCGTGCGAGCTACGCTATCCGGCGACGTATCCTTTACCTTGCTAAAACCTATTCTAAAAGAGCAGCGAGTGTCTTTTTTAAGACGCCTCGCACTTCCGGCTGTGAAGCGCTTCCGCTGTCGACCCTGCGGGCTCGACTCGAAGCCTTCAACACCCCCCGCCTCTCCTCACCGACGCGCAGCTGCCGCTCATGAGCCTCACTGCCGTCGCATCTGAGAATGAGGCCGAGGGACACGTACGAGCACGCGGCTAGCTCTCTTTACGTTACAAGAGAGCTACCCCGCCCTCGTGTCCCCGTTCGCGCGTCATGCAGAGCCCTCTCGAGCTCTCTGCATGACCCGGACGGGCATCATCTGTGTTACATGTAGGTCCCGTGCCCACTACTCGTGCGTGCGCCCTCGTACAAACACTGTTCCAGTTCTGCTCCCGAGCACGCGGCTAGCTCTCTTTACGTTACAAGAGAGCTACCCCGCCCTCGCGTCCCCGTTCGCGCGTCATGCAGAGCCCTCTCGAGCTCTCTGCATGACCCGGACGGGCTTGCGCGCCGCCGTCGAAATGTCTCGCCATGTCAGTCCCCTTAGATAAGGCTACTGCAGTGGTGTATTTGGCAGCCAACGAGCCGGTAATGCAACCCGCTCGCCTGCACACATCCGCCGTTCTCGCGGCGACCCCAGAGAAATCTCACGTGAGTATAATGTCTGATTAAGAATGTAAGTTACGTGCCCGCTCACGAGCGCTCACGCTTACTAACAGACACATCGCCTCCGAAAAGACGTGCGTGTTTAAGTTTATTCCCTGTCAGTCCCACTAGTGAATGTAAGAAATGTGTCCACAAGTCTGTGCCCACTATCTGCCCGCTCTGTTACACGATCAAGAAAGCAGGTTATGAATGCAAGTCTCGTGCCCGCCAGAGTGCGTTCACGCTTGCTAACACAAACCTCCCCCCGGGCTCCGCCCGCGCGTTTAAGCGTTATCACAAAACGCAAGGCATTAATAAAACGCTCCCCATCCATTATGATCGGGGCGTCAAATACACTTGTAAGTCTAGTGCCCGCACTCATGCTTACAGGAAGCTTTTCCACCCGGAGCGCTGCTAGCGCGTCAAAGAGTGAAAAAAGAATGTTCCCCATCCCTTATGATTGGGACATCTCACATAAATCAGCCGGTCTCGGCTTTCAGCGAGCAGCCATTGCCCAGAACCGAGAGCGCGCGCACCGCGCTTTCGGCTCCGGGTCAGTTTCACAAAAGAAAGCAGGTTATGGATGTAAGTCCATAGTGCGTTCACGCTCGCTAACACAAACCTCCCCCCGGGCTCCGCCCGCGCGTTTTAAGTGTTATCACAAAACGCAGGGCATTAATAAAACGCTCCCCATCCATTATGATCGGGGCGTCAAATACACTTGTAAGTCTCATGCCAGCGCACACGCGGCGCACACAAGCCCGCAAATGGCGGCGGTCTGAACCCGGAGGCCATTCGCCCCCTAGCGGCTCACATAGCTGCGTGGGAAACTATCCCAGGGATTTCAGAATGGGTGTTGAGCACAATAAAGCAGGGCTATACACTTCAATTCATTCGCCGTCCCCCGCGCTTTCAAGCCCGGACCGCGACGATTGTGAATGCGTAAGTAGCACACCTACTTCACGCAGAAATAGCAAAGCTGCTGTGCAAAGGGGCTATAGAAAAGGTACCGCCTTCTCTGAGCGAGTCAGGCTTTTACAGCCGATATTTTCTCGTACCCAAGAAGGACGGAGCCTTCAGACCTATCCTAGATCTGAGACATTTGAACTAAGTGCTTGCGAAAAGACCGTTCAAAATGCTTACGACCAGGAAAATCCTCACGCACGTTCGCCCGAGGGACTGGTTTATTTCTCTAGATCTGAAGGATGCCTATTTTCAGATTCAGATAGTACCCCGTCACAGGCAATTTTTGAGATTCGCCTTCGACGGTCAGGTATATCATTACACCGTCCTGCCGTTCGGCCTGTCCCTGGCACCCTGTACATTTACGAAGTGCATGGACGCGGCGCTCGCCCCCCTGAGAAGTCAGGGGCTGCGAATAATGAACTATCTGGACGATTGGCTGATATTGGCACAGTCAGAGACAGAACTGCTATCTCACAGAACAGTGCTTCTCAGTCATCTGGAAAGCTTGGGTCTCACGGTCAACTGGACCAAGAGCTCATTACTGCCCAGCGGGTCAATTTCCTTTTAGCAATAGCACTGGACTCGGTGACCATGACGGCTTGTTTATCGACACAGCGCGTGCACCGTGTTCGCCACCTAGCCGCATCTTTCCAGAAGGGCAGCTTTCTCCCTTTGAAAACATTTCAAAGGATGTTGGGCTGTATGGCATCAGCTGCAGCGGTGCTCCAGCTGGGCCTACTGCGCATGCGCCCGCTCCAACGCTGGTTGAATGCTCGCGTGTCCCGCCGGGTGTCTGGCGGCCAGAAAATCAGAGTGACTCAGGCCTGCATAGCAGCTCTGCAGCCCTGGTTAGTGGCCGACTGGTACCAGCAGGGAGTAATGGTGGGAACCATCTCTTATCGTAAAGTCATCTCGTCAGACACGTCCAACTCGGGTTGGGGCGCACTGTTCGAGGGCAGACCGGCCTTTGGCCAGTGGTCAGACCAGGAGAAGGGTTTTCACATAAACTGTCTGGAAATGATAGCGGTCGAGAACGCGCTGAAGTGCTTCCTCCCGTTCATACAGGACCAGCATGTTCTTGTCCGCTCGGACAACATGTCTGTGGTATCCTATGTAAACCGTCAGGGCGGTGTCAGATCCAGAAATCTCTGCAATCTGACGGAACGCCTCCTTATTTGGTCTCCGATGCACCTGCGCTCACTGAGGGCGGCGCATGTGCCTGGCCATTTGAACGACGGCCCAGACAAACTGTCCAGAAACTGTGGCGCCTATTCGGCAGAGCGGAAGTCGACCTATTTGCGTCAAAAGACAACGCTCAATGCCCGACGGTCTGTTCGAAGGACGAGGATGCGCTGGCCCAGGTTTGGCCCAGCCTCCCGCTATATGCTTTCCCTCCGGTCTATCTGTTGCCACAGGTGATCAAGAGAATCAGGGAAACGCGCCACTCGGTGCTCCTCATAGCCCCGCGTTGGGAGAATCAGATTTGGTTCCCGGAATTAGCAGGGCTGTCACATACAGCTCCGTGGCCGAATCCGGTGAGGGCAGATCTCCTCTCTCAGGCTCACGGCAAGATCTGGCATCCCAATCCAGAGCGCTGGTCTCTGCATTTATGGTTGATCAACGGGTACTCGTTGCCCTGCCAGAAGGAGTGATGAACACGATCACGCAGTCTAGAGCCCCTTCCACGAGAAGGCTCTACGCGTCTAAATGGTCGGTGTTCTATGGATGGTGCACCGACAGAGATCTGGAACCGCGGACATGCGGGGTGGCGCATCTGCTCTCCTTCCTAAAAGAGCTGTTGGATAAGGGAAGGTCCCCATCCACGCTCAATGTATACGTGGCGGCCGTGGCAGCGTTCGCAGAATCGACGCACGGCCAGTCATTGGGAAGACACGAGTTGGCCATCCGCTTCCTTAGAGGAGCTAGAAGGATGAATCCGCCGCGCCCCCCGTCGGTTCCCATGTGGGATCTTTCATTGGTCCTCGAGGCCCTGAAAGCTTTTCCATTTGAACCACTAGACACCGTGGGGTTGAAATATCTATCACTGAAAACCGTCTTTCTGACTGCACTGTCGTCAGTAAAACGTGTAGGGGACCTGCATGTGCTGTCTGTCAGCGCGTCGTGTCTTGAGTTCGGACCGAATGACTCTAAAGTCATCCTCAGACCTAGACATGGCTATGTCCCTAAAGTGATGGGCACTCCATTCAGAGCGCAAGTTATTTCGTTGTCAGCTCTCCCAGCATCTGACAGCGAAGGTGATGTGAATCTCCTCTGCCCTGTCAGAGCGCTGAGGTTTTACATTACGCGCTCCGCCTCCTTCAGGCGTTCGGAACAGCTTTTTGTTTCGTTTGGTGGGCGCACCAAGGGTCTCGCCTCCTCGAAACAGAGCCTGTCCAGATGGATAGTAGACGCTATAGCGGCCGCTTACGCGTCAAAAGGTCTGCAATGCCCTCTGGGCATCAGGGCTCATTCCACGAGAGGCGTGGCCTCTTCGTGGGCATGGTCCAGTGGAATTTCTATCCATGACATATGTGTAGCGGCGGGCTGGAGCTCCCCGTCTACCTTTGTCAGGTTTTATAACCTAGAAGTTCCTGCCTTGCAGGCTAAACTGTTGTCAGTCTGAAGGAGAGGTGTATTCTGCCCAGATCTCCTGCTCAGATCACTCTCACATGACTCAGCTCTCCTGGTTGAGCTGCACTAAGTAGGGTATGTGCCATGTGCCTATACAGACCGGCGCGCTGCTCTGTATTCCCTATGTGTGCTTATGTACAAGTGATGGCCCGCGTGGCTGGCCACCTTATTTTTTCCACTTATGGGGTTCCCCTGAAAGCTCGGGGTCTCATGTGGATGCTTGGCGCGCACGGCGTTGACAAAGTGTTCCCGTAGCGTAAGCTAAACGCAATACGAGAGAACCTCTCGTAAGAGAACGATACTCGGTTACTAACGTAACCTCGGTTCTCTCTAGAGAGGGAACGAGTATTGCGTAACCGGCCGTGCTCGCGCCACGAGCGACTTCGCTTCAGTCGACGAAAACCAGGGAAGTCAGCCTACAGCCCCTAGTGTTATACGCTAAGCCACGCCCATTCTGGCGGGCTGTGACGCTATGAAGGCGCGGGCGCCCTTCATTGGGCATGACGTCACGCCGGGCTCACTGGTAGGCTGCAGCAGTTGCCCGCAGGGCAGCCAATGAGCACGCGAGATGGCCTGCTCTAGGTCTGCTAGCTGCTGCACTGCGTTGACAAGGAATACAAAATTAAGGATAATTTTTTGGCTTCAGTATCTCGAGAAGATGAATCTTTCCCGTAGCGTAAGCTAAACTTACGCAATACTCGTTCCCTCTCTAGAGAGAACCGAGGTTACGTTAGTAACCGAGTATCGTTTTTTTGGGGGTTTTTTCGTGCTTTAACATTCCAAGTGGTTTTTAACCTATCAAAATAAAATAATTTGAGGCCTTTACCTCCAATGGGTGGGCTGACCAGATAGGGAAGAGCGTGGAGGAAGTACACAACCCCAAGAGCTGAAGAGAGGTATGTTGTCCCTACAACATCTGATGTTACCACAGGAATCAGGGCAACATAGGCTCCATCAAAGTACCCATAGAGCACAGAGAAGGGTACCAGCAAGACAAATGTGCGTAAAAGGGGGATAAAAAGACAACATAGTCCCTCCATTCCTACAGCAAACATGTAGCATATATTCCTGTACTTCTTTAGACACCTGGGAGAGACACAGAAAGGGTTAGTCAGCATGATCTGGGGCCGGATGCATAAACGTAGGCATTATGTTAAGACATTGTGTTAAGTTAGTAAGGGGCAGTCAGTCTTAGTTTTAGGTATCAAATTAGGCTAATCTATGTTTGTATGTTACTAATTTAAATAAATAAAAAAACTATGAACAGTCTTAAAGGGGACCTATAATGCAAAATTCACTTTTGCATGGTGTTTGGACATAAATGTGTGATGGCAGTTTGTGTACACAACCACCCTGCAGTGATAAAAATCCACCCACTCCTTTTTTTTAAATACCCATAAATCATAAGCAGTGTCTCCCAACAACCTGTTTTCAGAATGCGGCTTTAGTGACGTCTATAAAGCCACAGGCCCCGCCCACGAGTTGACAGACACTGCCGTTAGAACCGCCCTGATCGAGGTCACAGCGAGTTGATAGTTGTACACATCCGCCATTGCAGCACTGACGAGAATGTCTCCCAAGCGTTGTCGGTGTTGTGTAGCTGGATGTATTAATCCACATAGCTCTATTTATTTACTGGAGCGATAGGCCTAACGTTACTGATCATGGCAGTAATGAAAGTGAGAGCGCACACAATTATTACAGTTCATAGGAGTTGTTTTACGGATATACAGTTTACCAGTTTATTAAGCACCCCCTGAAAAGGTGTGTATAATATTTGTTTACTGTTAGTTGTAATGAGTGTTTTTGTGTACTTCGCAGTGTATGTTGATATTAATGAAAGGGAGAGGGAGAGAGTTTATGGATAATACTTTAATGCGGACTTCTTATACAGTGTTTATTCAGCTCTTACAGTGATTTTCTAGAGTGAAATTGACGCTTCATTTTTTGTGTGATGTACAATAAACTTCATTGAACTCATCAGTATATTTTTACAACATTCGGACGCGTTCCGCTACAACAGGCTTGTACTAATAGTGGATAAAAGAAAGATGGAAAAACAAGTTATAACCGTAATTAAACTAGACAACACCTGTTCAATCTCCATACAGCATATATTATCTGGCTCTGTGGGCATTATTGTCCGACACCGGGTCGAAATGAACACAGCTACTGAGAGTTTATGTTTTGATATTATCATTCCGTGAGATGACGCGCAGCGGGAGCTCGTGAGGCTCCGCCCTCTGGGCCGACAGCAGCTGCTCATTTGCATTTAAAGGGATACACACTAAAACGGTGCGTTTTTTTGAGCCTCAAAAGTGACAATTTAAACATGCTGTAAAAAAATTATCTGTTGGTTATTTTGAGCTAAAACTAAAGAAATGTGATGTCTAACTTGTAAGACTAGTCTTAGAGGTTCATGCAACCCTCCCCATAAGCAAACAATAAACATTCTTTTTGGTTTCCTAAAACCTGAGGGTGTTTTTTTTGTTGCTTTTTGACCTCTTCAAATAACTCATCTGGCAAAAAACCATGACATAAAACACCCTCTTTCTAAACTGACAGCTGGGTCAACGATAAATAAAGAAAAGGACAAATCTTTTAAAATCAAATAACATGTGTTCCAAGTTATCACAAATGTACTATTCATGTTGGTTTCATGTTTGAGAAAATATTCACACCATTTAAAATAGGTTATGTATACATGTATACACATATTAAACATTATTATTAAACTTTTAAAAGTGAAAAAAAAAATTAAAGGTATTTTTTTTTACAAATATGTATTGTTATATTAAAGGTGCAATGTGTGATTTTTAGCGGCATCTAGTGGTGAGGTTACGAATTGCAAACAAAAAAAGTTACGGTGGCCGACAGGAAAATATGTCATCGTCTGAGACAGCAGAGAGTAGCCAGTTCAGCAATAAGGTTTCTTTACAAGGATAAATTAAGAAATTATGTTTACTTAATTATTCAGTAAAACTATGTTATTGTGAATATTATTGTTACTTGTTCATCATTGTGACAGTGTTTTATTCGCTGAACTAAGCTTGCTTCCTTGCAAGAAGAGCAACATAGTAACAAAACGTGTTTGTCTGTTTAGGGCTACTGTAGAAACATGTCGGCGCATTTCAATGTAAGGTGCAACGTGCATTTCAGTATCCTCATAACTGTGTTCCTTTCTTGAAGGAAATGCTATCTGCAAGGATTTTCAGTCAACAAACTTTTATACACAAACAATTATTTTCAGTCCGGATTTAGACCGTACCATAGTACTGAGACTGCTCTCATTAAAGTCACAAATGATTTGCTCTTATCATCCGATCTTGGTTGTATCTCTCTATTAGTGTTACTTGATCTTAGTGCTGCATTTGACACCATTGACCACAACATTCTATTAAATAGACTAGAAAACTATGTTGGCATTAGTGGAATTGCACTACCATTGTTTAAATCATACTTATCTGACCGTTATCAGTTTGTAGCAGTAAATGAAAAGATGTCTTATCGGTCAACAGTTCAGTATGGCGTACCACAAGGCTCAGTACTAGGACCGCTGCTGTTCACTCTGTACATGCTACCCGTTAGGAGATATCATTAGGAAATGGGAATTAGTTTTCACTGTTATGCTGATGATACTCAGCTCTTTATTTCCTCAAAACCTAACGAAACTTACCAATTCACAGAATTAACGGAATGCATAACTGATATAAAAAAATTGGATGACTAGTCATTTCCTTCTACTAAATTCTGAAAAAACAGAGATTCTAATTATTGGACAAAAAACTTCCACACGCAATAACCTAGAATACTGTTTAACACTTGATGGCTGCTCTGTCAAGTCTTCGTCGTCAGTTAGAAATGCTGGGTATTTCCTGGGTATGCTCTTTGATACCAATCTCTCATTTGAAAGTCACGTGTCTAGTATCTGTAAAAGCGAATTTTTCCATCTTAAAAATATATCTAAATTACGTCATATGCTCTCATTGACAAATGCGGAACAATTAGTTCATGCGTTCATGACCTCAAGGCTAGATTGTAATGCTCAACTGGGTGGTTGCCCTGCACGCTTAATAAACAAACTACAGCTGGTCCAAAACACAGCCACTAGAGTTCTTACCAGAACCAGGAAGTATGACCATATTAGCCCGGTTCTGTCAACACTGCATTGGCTCCCTATTAAACATCGTATACATTTTAAAATATTGCTGATTACTTACAAAGCACTAAATGGTTTAGCTCCCCAGTACTTGAGCGAGCTCTTAACCCATTATAGTTCTTCACGTCTATTGCGATCTCAAAACTCCAGCCAGTTGATAATACCTAGAATATCAAAATCAACTGATGGTGGTAGATCCTTTTCCTATTTAGCACCAAAACTTTGGAACAATCTTCCTAACATTGTCCGGGAAGCAGACACAGTCTGTCAGTTCAAATCTAGACTAAAAACACATCTCTTTGGCTTAGCATACACAGAACACATTATAGATTGCCATAGTTCAATGTTAGGCTGCATAGTTGAGATCAGCCGGAACCGGGAACACTTCCCATAAATCCTGATGCACTTTGTACATCATAAGAAGGATGGCGTCTACGCTAATATTAGTCTCAATGTTTATCCCGAGGTTTACCGCAGTCCGCCGGATCCAGGCCATATCCAGATCTGATGAAGGACCATCACTTGGACACAACGACAACGCATCCCTGAAGTGCCAGCCTCATCAACACTGTGAAGGCCTCATGGACACCTCAATGATGACTCCGACCCCTAACCAGATGAACTGGATAAATATTGTGAAAGTTCTGATCCAATCTGACTTCTGACCTATTATGCCGCCTAAATCATAATCATACACTGTTCGTTTGTTGGCCAAAGGAGGACTGCCCCCTCGACTGAGCCTGGGTTCTCCCAAGGTTTTTTTCTCCATTCTGTCACCTGAAGGAGTTTTTGGTTCCTTGCCCCTGTCGCCTTTTTTTTTTTTTTTTTGCCTTCATTCGTCATTGACTTTTGGCTTGCTTAGTTGGGGACATTTAACATTTAATTTTGAATTTAACAATACTATTACAACTTTACTTTCCTGTTATCTCTGTAAAGCTGCTTTGAAACAATTTGTATTGTAAAAGCACTATATAAATAAAGGTGACTTGACTTGACTTGACTAAGGGGAGCCGTGGTGTATGTTCATTAAGTAAGGTCTTTATACACCACTGAAAACTTCTTTTTCAAGGTAGTGACGAAACGCACTCTGTAGCACTGTTTGTTCGCTTTTGGCTACGGTAAAAACATGACGAGACAATATGTCGACCTCCATAGAAGGGGCTGCCCGCGGTTATGGACATATAAATGTCTCATTCTAAGGTAATAAAAACATAACGGTTCATTATGCGAGGTCTTTATACACCACTGAAAGCATAGTTATGGATCTTATATTGCATTTCTGTCAATAGATCCTCAGAAATATCACACATTGCACCTTTAATTTATATAATTCATAATTCATTAAAAGTGTTTGGGGAGTCACACAATATGACATTTTACAACCTGATATTTTAAGAGACTTATTTACATAATCATGAGGGTCTGCAGGGGTCTTCTCTATGACATAATTTCCTGTTTTGTATTTATTTCTGCTTGTTGGTCATACCACATGACTTTGATTATGTAATTAAAAGTTTTTCAAATATAAAAAAGAAGTGAAGCATTTTTGTTAAAACTATGTTTTAAATAAATAACAGTAAACGATGATGCTAAACTACTAGGCTTATGCCCCCCAATAATTTAATTAATCTTAGAATAGGTGTATTAATTACACTGTATTGAGATCTGGACCAAAAAAATTGTCTCATGTCAATGACCCAGTTGTTTATTGGATAACAAAATTGGTTCATAGAAAAAAACAGATAATTAGATCTGAAGAAAAGAAAAAACAAAAATTTGCCTAAGTCAATAAATGACCTATTCCTGTTTTTGACTAATGCAATATTAACACAGTTCACAAAACAACATACCTCATGTCAGTGAGCCAGCCAAATGTGATGTTGCCCATGATGTCAATGACCCCTAGTATGGACATCAGGAACGCAGCATGCTGATGACCGACACCTACATCCAGTGCGTAGGGCACTAGGTACACAAATGGAAGACTGCATCCACTGGCCAGCAGCAGGAAGGAGCCTGACAACACCATGAAGTCAGGCATGAGCAGGAAGTGGTATTCTTGCATGGACTGAAGGCAACGTTGTTTAGCATTCACTTCTAATTTATCGCCTGCAGCCTTCCCCGTATGTACGCCATTTAACGCAGGCGGCTTAATGCTATACCCACACTCTGAGTCCACTGGAAGAGGGCAGGCCTCCTCTTCCTTTAGAATGATGGGCCGTAACAGAGCTCCACATACACACAGGTTAGACACAAAGCCCCCTAAAATGAGGAGGGCCCCACGCCATGAATAGTGTTCGATTAGCAGCTGCACTACTGGGGCCAGGATGAAGGTCCCGATGCCACTGCCAGACATGGCAATGCCATAGGCCAAAGCCTTCCTCTCACAGAAATAGATCCCGACCATGGCAATGGCTGGAGTATAGCAAAGGGCAAAGCCAAGCCCTAAAAAAAGAAGGATATAAAATAAAACCGTAAACATGCTGAACTTGCTACATACTAAGCACCGCGGATGGGTCTGTAGATCAGTGTTTTTAGGGATCTTGGGGCTCTTACCAGTTACCACTCCCAGGGTAAGGTAAAGATATTCCAGACTGGTGGCGAAGGAGCTGAGGACTAGTCCTACTGAGGCCAGGAATCCTCCTAGTATTACAGCTACGCGACATGACAAGTGATTCCCAATCAGGCTTCCGAGTGGAGCTGCAAAAGTAACGTGAATAAATGTTGTGCTCATACTGAACAATATGTTTGAAATAATAAAAGTCATATTTAAATACATTTACATTTATTCATTTAGCTGACGCTTTTATCCAAAGCGACTTACAATTGCTATATTTGAGAGGTCGCACGCCTCTGGAGCAACTAGGGGTTAAGTGTCTTGCTCAGGGACACATAGGTGTCTAACAGTGGATTCGAACCTGGGTCTCTCACACCAAAGGCATGTGTCTTATCCACTGCGCCATCACCACCCCAAATAATATTTACTGTAAGCCGGGTTTCCATCCACAGACACTACTTTGTAATCATTACTGTGTCATTCCGTGTCAACTCATCCAGAGGTCCCCGGCTCAATTTTTTTAAATAAATTTTTGTCTGGTGAAAGAAATATATAAATGAAGAAGAAAGCCAAAATATTAAATGTCTTGAATGTATATTTACTGAGTAATCCACTATTTTGTAGAGGGGGGTCAAAATGACAATTTTCACCTGAGATTTGGAACCAAAATACAGGGGTGTAAAAATGACTTTAGAATGATGGCAGCATCCTTATTTGGTAGGTCTATTAGTAAAATCTGTTGACTTTAGAAATCTTTGTTGCATTATATGCCAACAGTGGCAGTTCAAAAATGTCAAAAAACAAAAGTTCCCTTTCGTTGTCACTCCGAGTTACGTCGGATGACGACGAATGGGGTTTCGCTTAGAAAGCCTATCAACTTCGAGTATTACAAAACGAGCCAATGGCAAAGAAATGCCATGGGTCTGCGGAATTTGCATGGCGTAACTCCGCCCCACCTCGTGGGTATAAAAGGAGGAAGCCGGCAGCAAGCAGATATGTTTTCGCTTCGGAGCCAAGTGTATTCTTCTCTCCACAAGCCATCTCTGAATTGTCAGCTTTACAAACGAGTACCTCGAGTGTTGGTGTGACGGCGATCTACGGCGAGAGCGTGCTTCCTGCTGATCTGTTGCAGTGGTCTGCCAGTCGGTGCGTTTCTCCCCGGGTGCTTCAACACTTGAGTTTTCTCTCACTAAAAGAGCTTACACGTGGCACGTCTTTTTAAAGATGTCTCGCCCGTGTACTTCTGGTTGCGGCAGATTGGTATCGGACTCTGATGGGCACGAGCGTTGCATAGTATGTTTGGGCATTGATCATGCTAGAGCAGCGCTCGTGGATGACTCATGTTCTCTCTGTGGGAACATGACCATCGCGTCATTACGGTCGAGACTCGGTGAACTCGCAAGAGTGAGAGTCCCCTCATCCACCCCCCGTCCTGCGGCTGGTGGCCAGGGTGATCTGAGGGTTACGGTCTGGAACAAGGCGCCGACTATGTGTCCGCGACCCCAGCCCCCCTCTTCAATGACGGTGCCCGCTAGTGAACTGCTGATTCCCGCGGGTCTACCCTCTGGTGGCCCGCGTGCTTCAGTTGAAGCTACAGAGGAAGATGCCATGTCTGTTGCAGCATCACTTGGCGGGTTTGACTCTTCTGGAAGTGAGGGCTCGTCACAGCTGCCACCTTCCGGTGTGCATACGGCTGTGCTCGAGTCTGATCCGGAGATGACGGCCATGCTTTCCCGGGCAGCCGCGAGCATCGGACTTGAGTGGAGGCCTCCACCCTGTCCTGAGCGCTCGCGGCTGGACGATTGGTTTTTGGGTAAGGCCGCCGACCCTCGTCCTCGGCAAACCCCAATACCTTTCTTCCCGGATGTGCTTGATGAGATCTCGAAGTCCTGGAAGACCCCCCTGTCTTCTCGGGACCGCTCGCTGGTCTCATCCGCCTTTCCTCCCCTCGATGAGGCAGCTGCCCGTGGGTACACTGGGCTTCCCCCGGTTGAACGCTCTGTTGCCATGCAACTATGTCCTCAGAGTGCTTCTTCTCGGGGCGAGCCTAAGCACCCATCCAAAGCCTGTAGATTTTCGTCGACCCTGGTGGCGAAGTCTTACAGAGCGGCGGGACAGGCGGCTGCTTCACTGCATGCTATGGCCACTCTGCAGGTCTACCAGGCCCAGATGCTCAGAGACATGCACGAGGGTAGGACAAACCCAGGGCTCTTTGATGAGCTGCGCACCGCGACCGACCTTGCTCTCCGGGCGACGAAGGTTACCGCGCGCTCCCTGGGTTTGGTGATGTCCACAGCTGTGGTCCAGGAGCGACATCTGTGGCTGAACCTGGCTGACATGCGGGACGCTGAGCGGACCCGTCTGCTTAACGCCCCCTTGTCCCAGGCCGGCCTCTTCGGCGGTGCAGTTGAAGACTTTGCCCAACAGTTTTCAACTTCCCAGAAACAGACCGAGGCCATCAAACACATTCTGCCCCGCCGGCCCGCTGCTGCCTCCACCTTGCCGGCCGGGCAGACGCCTCGACCTGTTTCCCGCCGAGGGCGCCCTCCTGCGGCTCCCGCCCCTCCCGCCCGGACCACGCAGCAGCCTCCACCCAGGGCCGGTCGCGGAGGAAGCCGTAAGAAGGCGCCACAGCCCTCTCCTGCCCCGCCCCCCGCTAAACGCCGGGCCAAGCGGCGCTCCTGAGACGGGCTGCTCAGGGATGATGATTGTTTCTCAGGAGGTGGTAGCAGGACCACTCCTTCCCCCGGTGGAGGGCCGGGGGAGAATCTTTTGTTCTCCACTCCCTGCTGCTCACCCACGGGTGGGCAGCACCCTAATGTGGTTAAAGACAGAAACAATCCCCTCTTCCCTGAGCTCACAGAGTTCTCGGGCGACACAGAGCGCCGCCCACAAGCCGTGCTCTCCTCGCCCCTCTCTGTCCCAGAGGCGGTTGACACGGCGTGCCGTCCACGGACCGCTTCGCCCCTGTCCCCCTCTGTCGCCAGACCCCTGGCAGAGCAGGCCCCCGCGGGACGACCAGCCTGGTCCTCCCCTGGCCCCCTCTGCCAGGGTGCGGTTGCTAACTGTGCCCCCTCTCCGGGCCGCTATGCCGTCCACTTCTGGGCCAGTTACTCCGCCTCGCTGCCCCTCCGGGGGGACGCCTGTGGCTCGTATGATCCCGTTGGTTCAGTTCCTGGGAGCCTGGCTAGAGCTTCCCCGTCTGTCCCACTGGATCGCGCGTACCGTCAGGCTCGGCTATGCGATTCAGTTCGCACGGTCTCCTCCCCGCTTCAGGGGAGTCCGCTCCACTTTGGTCGGTGGCAATGCCCCTATCATGAGAGCAGAGATTGCCACCCTGCTGGCGAAGGGTGCAATCGAGACTGTCCCTCCAGCCGAGATGAGGTCCGGCTTCTACAGCCCCTACTTCATTGTCCCCAAGAAAACCGGTGGGTTACGGCCAATCCTGGACTTGCGCGTGCTGAACCGCTCCCTTCACCGGATGCCGTTCAAGATGCTCACCGCCAAACGCGTTTTCGAATGCATACGGCCCCAGGATTGGTTTGCAGCGATCGACCTGAAGGACGCCTACTTTCATGTCTCCATTCTTCCTCGACACAGACCGTTCCTCCGGTTTGCTTTCGAGGGGCAGGCATACCAGTACGCGGTTCTCCCTTTCGGGCTAGCCCTGTCTCCTCGCATCTTCACGAAGGTCGTCGAGGCGGCCCTTGTTCCCCTTCGAGAGCAAGGGGTTCGCATCCTGAGTTATATCGACGACTGGCTGATCCTAGCTCACTCTCGAGATCAGGTTTGTGAACACAGGGACCTAGTGCTCCGGCACCTAGCCCGTCTAGGCCTTCGGGTCAACTGGGAGAAGAGCAAACTTTGCCCCGTGCAGAGGATCTCTTTTCTCGGTATGGACATCGACTCGGTCGCCATGTCCGCGCAGCTTACGAGCGAGCGCGCGCAGTCACTGCTGACTTGCCTAAGACAATTCGAGGGCAAGAGTGCGGTTCCACTGAAACTTTTTCAGAGGCTCCTGGGGCATATGGCATCTGCAGCCGCGGTCACGCCGCTCGGATTGCTTCATATGAGACCGCTTCAGCTTTGGCTTCGCGACCGAGTCCCGAGGTGGGCATGGCAACACGGCACGTTCCGAGTACCAGTTACTCCGACCTGCCGTCAGTTCTTCACCCCGTGGACGAACCTCGATTTTCTCAGGGCCGGTGTCCCCCTGGCTCGAGCTTCCCGGCATGTTATTGTCTCAACAGATGCCTCCACCACGGGCTGGGGCGCCATGTGCAATGGACATGCTGCTGCGGGCTCCTGGACAGGACCCCAGCGGCTATGGCATGTCAATTGCCTCGAGTTGTTGGCAGTACGCCTTGCCCTGCACCGCTTCCGAGCGTTGCTCAGGGGTCAACACGTACTAGTCCGCTCAGACAATACCGCCACTGTAGCGTACATCTACCATCAGGGTGGTCTACGCTCCCGCCGTATGTCACAACTCGCTCGCCACCTCCTCCTGTGGAGTCAGAAGCATCTGAGGTCGCTTCGAGCCATCTTCATTCCCGGAGCGCTGAACTGTGCAGCCGACGAGCTCTCACGGCTTCAGCCCCTCCCTGGAGAATGGCGACTCCATCCCCAGTCGGTTCAGCTGATTTGGGACCAGTTCGGGGACGCTCAGATAGATCTGTTTGCCTCTCACGACTCGACCCACTGCGCCCAGTTCTATTCCCTGACCGAGGGCACGCTCGGCACGGATGCTCTGGCGCACAGCTGGCCGCAGGGCCGCAAATATGCGTTTCCCCCAGTGAGCCTTCTTGCGCACACTTTGCGCAAGGTCAGGGAGGACGAGGAGCAGGTCATTCTGGTTGCCCCTTACTGGCCCAACCGGACCTGGTTCCCCGAACTAGTACTCCTCGCGACAGCACCTCCCTGGCCGATCCCTCTGAGGAAGAACCTTCTTTCTCAGGGACGGGGCACCCTATGGCACCCTCGTCCCGATCTTTGGAACCTCCACGTGTGGCTCCTGGATGGGACGAGGCAGGTTTGAGTACCCTACCACCAGCGGTGGTGGCTACCATCACTTCCGCTAGAGCGTCGTCCACGAGACACGTCTATGCGTTGAAGTGGAACCTCTTCGTCAACTGGTGCTCTTCTCACCGAGAAGACCCCCGGAGATGCTCGATCAGTGTTTTGCTTTCCTTCCTTCAACAGGGGCTGGAGCGAAGGCTGTCTCCCTCCACCCTGAAGGTCTATGTTGCCGCCATTGCCGCACATCATGACCTCATCGAAGGTAAGTCGGTGGGGAAGCACGACCTGATCATCAGGTTCCTGAGAGGAGCGAGGAGACTGAATCCTCCTCGTCCTCCTCTCGTTCCCTCTTGGGACCTCTCAGTGGTTCTAACTGCCCTGAAGAGTGCTCCCTTTGAGCCCCTGCAATCAGTCGAGCTTAAGTTCCTGTCTATGAAGACAGTGCTCCTGGTTGCACTGGCCTCCATCAAGAGGGTTGGGGACCTGCACGCATTCTCCGTTGACGAAGCGTGCCTGGAATTTGGGCCGGCTTACTCTCACGTGATCCTGAGACCCCGGCCTGGATATGTGCCCAAGGTTCCTACCACTCCCTTCCGGGACCAGGTGGTGAACCTGCAAGCGCTGCCCTCGGAGGAGGCAGACCCAGCCTTGGCACTGCTCTGTCCAGTACGCGCTCTCCGCGCCTATGTAGACAGAACGCAGTGTTTCAGGACCTCAGACCAGCTCTTTGTCTGTTATGGTGGGAAGCTGAAGGGAAAGGCTCTCTCCAAGCAAAGGTTGTCTCACTGGATAGTGGACACCATTGCTTTGGCTTACCAGCAGCAAGGTCGACCGTGCCCCCTTGGGGTGACTGCCCACTCCACCCGGAGTGTGGCGTCCTCTTGGGCTCTAGCGCATGGCGCCTCGCTAACAGACATCTGCAGAGCTGCAGGCTGGGCGACACCTAACACATTCGCCAGATTCTATAATCTCCGAGTGGAGCCTGTGTCCTCTCGTGTACTCGCTTCAACCAGCTAGTACCGGACCCGCTCAGGTGTCTTCGCTTGCTCGCCATTCCACTCCACGGACTGGATACGTGCGATATTTTCCTCAGGTGAGCTTCTCCGAAAGCCCTGAGCTCCTCCAGCACTCCTGACGTCGGCGCCAGTGTCTATTGCCTGTGCGTCGGCTAGGTGCCTCCCGTGTGCATGGTCCCTCCTCTGAGCGACCCCCACATGTGTATTTCCACTGTAAGCCTCTCTGAGCGTGTGTCTTTCCCTTGGCAAGCCACCTTGCCACCCCTGGGGTTGAAATATTCCACCTGCGGCTGGACACCCCAGTGTTTTCCATATGCTTCCTTCGGGTCATATGTGTATTCTCTAAGTTCCACCCCTTCCGGGCTGGCATTAATTGCATACTTCCCCTAAGCTTGGGATATGCTTCCCAGTGTACCTTGGTATTCCTGTGTTATATGGAGTCCTTTGTCCAGGCTGACAGGGATCTCGATTTACGCAGGGCACTGGAAGACAGCTGAGAAGGTGGCGTGATTAGACTGGTAACCCCATTCGTCGTCATCCGACGTAACTCGGAGTGACAACGAAAGGGAACGTCTACGGTTACGTATGTAACCCTCGTTCCCTGAGTAGGGAACGGAGACGTTACGTCTGCCTGCCACTTTCCGCTGTACCGCGGGGATCGCCTGAGCTCAGTCTTGGCTCCTCAGCGAAGAAACATATCTGCTTGCTGCCGGCTTCCTCCTTTTATACCCACGAGGTGGGGCGGAGTTACGCCATGCAAATTCCGCAGACCCATGGCATTTCTTTGCCATTGGCTCGTTTTGTAATACTCGAAGTTGATAGGCTTTCTAAGCGAAACCCCATTCGTCGTCATCCGACGTAACGTCTCCGTTCCCTACTCAGGGAACGAGGGTTACATACGTAACCGTAGACGTTTTTTGCCTCAAATTTGCATGCATGTGACTCAAGAAGTATTAAAGATATCTTAATATCCTTTTAGATTCTGGTTCTTTGAAAACTTTCATTTTAGTAACTTTTTCAGAAGTCAAAAACCAAACGTGGGTCAATTTGCATAAAGATGATACTTTTTTATTTTAAAGAGGAATATCTTAAGAACAAATAATGTTAAAATTAGAATTGTATAATTTTTTTTCATCAGCTCAATTGCATAGAACATACCTGTCTGAGGGCCATAAATATTATTTTTCTAAAGTTGTCATGCCTGTAACTCTAAAAGTATTAAAGATTTCTTAATACCCTTATAGATTCTAATTCTTATATAAACTTTCCTTTTGAAATCTTCATTTTCAAGGCCCTATATAGTTAAGTCCCATTGATATGGGGATCTCAAAGCAGCTCCATGTTCAAATTGTTGAATTTTACCCATTTTCAGTGATCAAAAACCAAATGTGGCACACTTTGCACACAGCTGATACTTATTACATCAAGAAGAATGTCTGAAAAAAAAAGTTTAAACTAGAAATTAATTTAGTTTCCCTCTACCAGAAGAATCGGTTTAAAAGAAGAAAAAAAGAATCAACTGTGTGTAAAGTGACACACGCTTAGTTTTTGACAACTGAAAATTTGTACAATTTACTCATGGAGCCACATTAAGATCTTCATATCTCTGGGATTGAACCATCTAGGGCCTTTAAAATGAAGATACTAAAAGAAAAGTTTGTTAAGAACCAGAATCTAAAAGATATTAAGATATATTTAATACTTCTTGAGTTACAGGCATGCAAACTTGAGGCAAAAAACACAAGAAGTGCTTTTTGCCATTTTTTAACTGTCACTGTTAGCATATAATGCAAAAAAGACTGCTGGAGTAAACTGATTTTATTAATAGACCTACCAATCTCTGTGTAAAAATAAAAGGATGCTGCCATCTTTCTAAAGTCCTTTTTACACTCCTGTAATTTGGCTACAAATCTCAGGTAAAAATTGTCATTTTGATCCCCCTCTACAAAACAGTGGATTACTCAGTAATACATCCAGGACATTTAATATTTTGGCTTTCATCACTATTAATGTTTGTCTTTCTACAGAAAAAATATTGACAAAATCAAACATTTGAGCTGGGGAAGTTTCCAAAATTTGGTTGAATTGACACGGAATTACCATACTTTTAAATGAATACTTTTATTCAGCAAAGATGCGAAAGGGACTTATTCACACAAAAAATGCTGTTGTTTTGAACTTCTATTCATCAAAAACATCTGAAAAAAAGTATCATGGTTTCCACAAAAATATTTACCACCACCACTGTTTTCGACATTGCTTATAATAAGAAATGTTCCTTGAGCACAAACACAGCACATTAGAATAAATTCTGAAGGATCATGTGACAATGAATACTGGAGTAATTGCTACTGAAACCGCAAACCTTTGAACAGTAGTGTTTTTTGAACAAATTTAGAAATATTACAAAATTCGCTCAGATAATTGGTCACTATTACCGCTATTATTAAGCTGCTCTCTCCTATTACATGACAACATACAGTATTACAACAAACTGTATATGATTTGCAAACTATGTGCTTCCACAGACCCCTGACAAAAACAAATCAGCCTTGTGATAAAAGAGAACATGTCGGCCAAACATGAAATTGGAAAGCTTTATGTAATAACAGCATTTCCTTATGAGGCGCCACGTAGGATTTAAATCAAACTTCGCTTATCAATACATACATAACACACGCGCATATACACCTATAAAGTACTCGCATATACATGTATACTATTGGATGTTCAAAATACATATATGAAATACACGTGCACACTAATATGAAATCCATACCAATACATATTATGTTAGTAATGAATGCATATACACTTGTGAATAACTTACACGCATACACCTATAAATACTCGCATATACATATAAACTTCCATGCATATACACCTATAAACCCTCGCACATACATATACACTCGCTGCACGCAGACACACCTATAAACACTCGCACATACATATAAACTTCCATGCATATACCTTTAAACACTCGCACATACATAAACCCGGATGCGCGCATACACATCCATAAAACATTCGCGCGTACATACAAAATAAAACGTGGATGCATGCTTTAGTTGTGTATATATGTATATGCGAGTGATTTCATATGTGGATGTGCGTGAACTTTTCAGTGCAAACGGAAGGCATTTCAGTGTAACCGGAAGGCATTTCAGTGTAAAATGAAGTCATTTCAGTGTAAAAGGAAGTCATTTGTGCGTTCACGGAACAATATTCCCCCTCTGTGGGGGGAAAAAACAATCCGTGGCAGCGGTTTTGCAATCCAACCCCTCAGTTTATAAACTGTACTCACGATTTCTTAAACTGTTCACTCGGTTTAACAAATCGTGCCCACGATGATTCAACCTGGCCACCTGTTTATGAGGGATGCTTGCATTGTGTTTTTAACTTCATTTTTTAAAATGGATAATTTCTTGAATTTTCTATAAAAAAAAACGACACTTAGGCTTGTACCTTTAAAGTCAATTTTTGGGAGAAAAAAGCTCAGTATAATAGAATAAGCACAAAAAAAAGACTTCACGTGAATATGTATATAAAAAAGTATATATGTATATATACATACATATGTATGTAAAAAATAAATAACACAAACACAAGGTTAGGTTTTATTACATAAAAATAAAACATTAATAAATAATTTTATGATTAACATATTACTGTCTTCAGTGAACTCATTTATAGTTATAATTATAAACAAAAAAAAATAATATTCATTATTATTATTAGCACATTTAGGCTACATATTTAGAAGCGCTTTTAACAAAAAAAGGAACAAAGCAATTCGTCAAATGTCAGTCATAATACAGGTTAGACAGTAATAATACAGGGCTAAGATTATCATAAATAAACACAAGATTTTGACGCATAGGCCTATCCAAGTGTTTGTGTGGAGTGTGGAGGCGCGCGGGCGATAGGCAAATTTTCCTATCAACAGTGGAAACAAATTAAAATACTCTATCATTTCTGGTCATACAGAAAAGAATAATACATCATTCGCAACTACTTTTATTTGTGCAAACTGAATGGACGCATAAGTACACGGACCCAAGACTATCAAACTTTTTCTACAAATACATTATTTGAAATATTTAATAATATAAGGTCCGTGTACTTCAGCGTCCACTGGTTTTTCTTTTTTTAACCCGTAATTGAAAAACGAAAAATGAACGGTTGTTAGGCTATTTTTAAAACGCAAAGTTGAGCACCAGAATTTGAATTTGAACTGCAGGCTACACACCAAATGCTGCGCAAAAAAAAAAAAAAAATATTGACGTATTTTCAGATTTTTGTTTATGACTTTTTTCACCTTTATTAAATATTTGAAATATTCACAAATTAATATGGAAAAAATCCTACATGGTGCCTCCTTCGAAGGAAGGATGAATAGGCTGCATCCTTCGAAGTCCGCGGCCTTCGGAGGATGCAGCCTTCACATTGGGACACAGCTCATGATTGCAAATGCGGTAAATAGACAGGTTACGCACAAATGACTTCCGTTTGCACTGAAAAGTTCACGCACATCCACATATGAAATCACTCGCATATACATATAGGCTATACACAACTAAAGCATATATGCATGGAAGTTTATAGCCTATGTATGTGGGAGTGTTTATAGGTGTCTGCGTGCAGCGAGTGTATATGTATGTGTGAGTGTTTATAGGTGTATATGCATGGAAGTTTATATGTATATGCGAGTGTTCATAGGTGTATATGCATGGAAGTTTATATGCATGTGCGAGTGTTTATATGTGTATATGCATGGAAGTTTATATGTATATGCGAGTAGGCCTATTTATAGGTGTATGCGTGCGTCAAGTTTATATGTATATGCAAGTTATTCACAAGTGTATATGCATTCATTACTAACATAATATGTATTGGTATGGATTTCATATTAGTGTGCACGTGTATTTCATATATGTATTTTGAACATCCAATAGTATACATGTACATGCGAGTACTTTATAGGTGTATATGCACGTGTGTTATGTATGTATTGATAAGCGAAGTTTGATTTAAATCCTACGTGGCGCCTCATATTTCCTACGTCTTTTGTTTACTAGTCAGCAGCCTTAAGAAGGCCTTTCCTTTGCAATGTAACTCTTAAGATTGCTGCACTGTCAACAGCAGACAGTGCCGGCAGTATAGGAAAGCAAACAGGCTTGTTTTTTTGGGTCAAGCTTGCGACACTGGCGTGTCCTCTCAAGATGTTCGCTGTGTGTTGCTGACTTCAAGAGAACGTTTTGAGCCTCCCACAGGCTGCAGGTCTTGCTTAGTTTCTTATGCAACAGTATTGTCTCAGATGTGCAAAAACTTTCTCACTGAGTTATGCAAATCGAAGCCCTATTTTAGACCGGCCAATGATGATGATTGTGATGCGCTAATGTGTGACGGTTTTAGTGTCAACTATGACGTTTCCTTACCACACAGCATGGTTGTGCAGTCCACTAATGAATGAATCCATGCCGTCCCAGAGTAATCTCTTCCAAAGTGCATCTGAAACTCAACAAAGAATATAGAGATGCATCTGGAAAAGAGAAAATGACAAAACAACTCTGATTAGACAGAACACAAACACGTTTGTGGTCTTTAAAGGACCATATTGTGACTAACAACTTCAGACTAACAACACACTATAAAGTCCAGTGCCATTCACAGCCAGTTATTATGAACAGCTGTGGAGATTGTGGGTGTCTGGATATGAAAGGCTGAGACAGGGTAATGAGGCACAAGCCTCTGCAGTGCCTGTTCAGCACCTGAACAAACAAAACTAGATCACCAGGCAGGTCACTCGGGTCAGAGCATTCAGTGTGGTTATGACAGCCAGCAACTCTCACGTCTTCCACCACTGAGACAGACGTGTCTGGCCATCGGCCATTAAAGAAGGAGATGTCCTTCAGGCAACCATTCCACTATTAGTGTTAAAACACCATTGGCTTAGACAAGGTGCAGACTCAAAAGGTAAAATCTTACTTTAACACTTGAATAACACACACATACTTGAATGATAAGAGCTTTTTAAGGGGTTGAGGGCAGAGAACAGAATATCCATAAGATAAAAAGAGGTTAAAAAGGCACGTTTTCCATCTGAAAACCACTGGCTGCACTTTAAACTCAAAAAGAGTTTCATCATCTGGTAATCCTCGGGTTGATTATTACCACTTATCTCAGCAGGACTTAAGAAATTGTCAAAAGAATGTTTGTTTCAGAGGTGAGGTCGAATGAACTGTTTCGTTCTTGCCAGCCTGCTAGCAATTTCATCCTAGTAAATTTCATTAGCAGCTTTGCAGACCTGTTCTTCAGGTTCTTGTGTTTCACACCTTTACCTGTCAGATGATGTACCTGCACATTTAAATTTAATGATGAAATAATTACAGGGTTTAAAAAGCATAGTCGGTAGAATGCATTCACCACCCCAGGGGTAATTTTAAAATACTGCTAAATGGAACAGCTTGTCTAAAGCAGTATAAAAGGAAAACTTTACCTCTCACCACATAGTACTGTATATAGAAAAACAGCACATTACAAAAAACTTACTACAGCACATTACAAAATAAACACACAAGTGTGTTAACATAACCAGTCAAAGCAGTAAAAACCACTGTGTTATCTATATCCAAGTGTGAATGCCTGAAAGTTGTTTACAAGTCAGTCAAATGTAACCTGGCCTCGAAGGCTGCAGCAGAAACACCAGATAGCGCTTGTCACTTTGTGAACCAATGACTCATTCTAGGTAATTCTCAGTGTGAACTAAATATAGCGTTCTGTTGTGCCACATGTAACATACTATACAAGAGTATGTACTATGTGACAGGTTAAACCCATTTGAGGAACAAATCCAGACATTTTTAAGGACAGAAGGTTTACGAGACTGTTTGTTTTTATTGTATGTTTACTTTATATTTGCATTATTAGTTGTTGTTTTTTTAAAGATTTAAATTCAATAGAATTTTTTTGTCACTAAAAAAAAAAAGTTTAAGAGCGAAAGTTTATATTCTTCAGCTATTCATTTTTATTAAGAAACTGGGCAGGTTAAAACCTGCGGTTTAATTATAGCTGAAAACAAAACACCTATCCCTATTTCAACATGTTCTAGTTCTATTTAGTAACAGCATATACTCTCCAAAAAAAAAAGCTTACCTCGTAACAGCTCTTGTGCAAACAGTTACCACAAAGCAGCCAGCCACGATCATCCATCCCCACCCTCCATCCGGCGGAAGGACCCCACCTTTCTTCCTTTCCTGAGCCATGGAGTCTGTCCTTCCCACCGCTTTTATTTCCTTCAACTCCAAAACTCCCAGTCCCAAACACACGCTGCACCTCTCTGCCGCCACACTCACTGGTCATGGAATTCCTTCTGCAGATGTGAGGCCCGGTCAGTGAGTCCACTGAGCGCAAGATGACACACAGCAAAACAGGCAAGAATATGTAACAAGCTCAGCTAAAATGATTAACAGGGTGATGCACATCTTCTGTAAATAAGCAGAAAATGTGATATCCTCCAGGTTTTGGGCTGCTTTTTGGTCTTACAAATGATTCACAGAGAAAAGTGAAATGTTGCATGACTGCATTCATGGGAAGTGTTTCTGAGCCCATTCTAACTGATGGGTTGCCATATTAACTTGAGACCTTGCAGTTTGTCTTCCTGACTCTTCTGACTGTTTAGGCGAAATTGAAAAGCTGAACTATTTTTTTAAATGACTTTTAAATAATTTTGACATAGGCCTAGCTCTTTCCCAGACAGCAACATAGTTTCGTCCCACATCTTGGTACTTGTAGAATCTAAATGTTTTTGGTGTCTGAAAAAAAATAGATGTTGACACTTACTTTCAATCTATTAAAATCAGTGACACCGGTGTGGAACATTTGATGCAAACTAGAGCCATTAAGAGCTCAAAATAATCAATTGTTTCATGTGCAATGTGCCTTGTCATACACAATGTACTGTCATGATAAGATGATTCCAGTTGTTTTCCCTTATTATGCAACTGAACTTGTAGTTTATGAGTCTTCTAGTCTTGATATCAGCTGACTGTGGGAACAGTCCCAATTCAACATTGTTTCACTGCAGCATGAAAAACACATACGTCAGTTCAATAGATTATTATCAAATTAGACAAATTATATGTGTCTGAAAAACTGTGTCTCAAATCTGATCTTTAACATGCAAATCCAGTCACATGCTAGGACTTGCAAAGAACCGCATTGGTGGATTTAAAGTGGTTCACTTCAGAAGTTGTCTACAAGAGAGGTGGAGAAAAACAGCCAACATGGGAGTCACTGGAGAGCATTTTATTTTTTGTTTTGTTTTTTAAATTTGTTTGTTTTTAAATTCATTTTATTATTATATATAATTTCATTTCATTTTGCATTTGAACATTTGTTGTACATTTGCCTAATTATCAAATATGTTAAACCTTTTTTTTAAAACCTTAAGCTTTTTTTTACATCTGTCACTCAACATATTATTACTATTTTTGAGGTTTATTCTTGACGTGTTAACATTTAGCTAAATAATTGTTTGTCTTTAAAAGAATACAATTGTTAAAGAAATTAATAATATAATAATAATAATAATAATAATAATAATAATAATAATAATAATAATAATGAAAGAAAACTGAGAAAAAGCTTCATATTTTGTTTTTCTTTGAACAGCTGAATATAAGTACACAACTGCGACATTATTCGCGTGTTGAAACCAGATGTTTGGAAAAACTTCTTAAATGGGGAAATTGAGGCACTTACCATTTTTATAAAACAACCGCAGACACGATCCAAACGGTCCCCATTTAACTCTTCTGCAATCACATGAACTGGTCCTGACGTCTGAAACTCGTCTGTACATTAATTTAATTGAGTTGGTGCAGCATGTCCATCATCATCCAGCGGTTTTCCACAATTGAACAAGTTTGCAGCTGTGGGAACGTCACGGCCACGGACCACGGTACTTGAACGTGTTTAAGTGTGCGAGCTGTGAACTATAGCTACTTACCTCAGTTTCCACTCCCCCTCACACGTGAAAAGACAATTATGCAAGTATGCATGGCAGGGTCTCGTGAGGATTTCCTACTCTCACTTGAAATATGGGCTGTTTGGGAGTTGCCCTTACCTACTGGTTGTGGGGGAACAACGCCACTGTTTAAAAACATGCTCACATATAGGCTACCATTTAATAGGCCTACAGTCTATTTTTATGTTGTTAGTGTGAATCAAATTGTTTTGATTACCATTACATAAATTATTCGATAGACACATAAATAAGTGCATTCATCACCGCAGATGATAAATAAATTAAAGTAGCCTAACCATAAAATTAAAATGGGCAATTCTTATATTTATATGGTTCCCCTTTTCATTACAAATGATTTATCCTTGCATGTTATTATTTTTTCTTTAATTAAGCTGCGGCTGAATGTAACCGATCGGCGAAAAGTTGCCGGTTGCAGGAGGGGAGGAGCTGAAAACAAAGACGTGAAGTCGGACACTTTCTGGTTCCTGTAGTGTCGCGCTGTTTTATCACATCTGAAGTGAATAAATGCACATTTTCATTCTATACTTCAAACTGTCTGTTTGTACATGAATAAAGTTCATAATTTAAATACCAATGAAGTGGGGTCCTTTTTTATCAGTTTTATTTTGATAAACATGACACAATATCGTGACAACTGAAAAGAGCTTTTACTGTTATAAAAATGCGCAGATTTGTGAGCATTAGGGGAACTGAAGTTGTCTTGTCAGAATAAACAGGAAACACACTTGATCATTGTCATGCGGTGAATCTGGCCAATCATGGAACAGCTGTGTCATGATCAGAGCTCGTGCAGCTGCTCTTGAGAAACTGCGCTGGCTGAGTCAGCCATCTGCTCTCGAATCGCTCTCACAGTACTTTGATGCCATATGTCACAGTGATGTAGCGCTACTCCCTCAAGTTGGACAAAATTTCGAAACTGCATGCACTGCTTCAAGTCAGCCGCCAATTGGTCTGTGGAGCGCTGCATGAAGCCTGTTTACTGGCACATGAGATTGCAGCAATAGCACCATCCAATGATCTAATCAATTCCCTATGGACAAAATGAAGTCCCCGCCTACATTTTTCTTGTTCAAGTCTAGAAGCCAGTTCATGGTCATATAGGCCCTGTCCCAAATGGCACACTTCATATGCACTTTTGGTTTTGTGGACTTACAATGGCTACCACGTGCACATGTCCGTTAAGTCCATGAGACCGTAGGGTGTCCCATTTGTCATTTTAGGTTTCAGAAGGGTGCTCGCGAGCGCACCCTTTGCGGTCAGTATGTGCACTTTTGCCAAGCACACACTGATGCAAGCTTCAAACAATCAAAGTGGTGTTACGTCACAAAAGTGCAGACTCAGAGGAAGTGGTGCAGATATGACGTCACTTTGTAGGCCATTCAGCAATTAGCATCACATTGGTTCCCTCAACAAAAACCCAACAGGATTTCCCCATAGGCTTTTGGATTATCGCTAAAAACAAGCTCTGTGATAAAAAAAAGTTTATGATACTAGTCCATTTTGTCCATCAAGGTAATTATCACGAGATGAACACAACGTTTATGCATTTTGAAGCCTAAATACAGTTGCCAGAAGTAAAAAGTTAAAGGTAGGCTATAAAACAAACCATGAATTTAACATGCTCCATCACTAAGCTTCGGACAGCTTTTTCAGAATTTCCCAGAATGTTTGAGTTAGAATAGTTTATAAGAGCACAATTATAAGCATAACGATGCTGTAAAAGTGAACTGAGTTAACCTGTTCGGTGTGATGACGTTTAGTCTCCTCGACAGCCTCTTAGTCCTATTAGTCCTCTTAGTAATATTAGACAATATCAGACAGCTGGATTCCCTGGCTAACCATTCAAAAATAAAGGGTTAATCCACCCAAAAAATGAAAAATTATGTTAGCATTTACTTTTCAAACTCATTAGAATTTTGTTATTATTTTTAATTTAGGCTTTTATTCACACATAAACACTGATCAATGGATATAAAATAGAGCACATTAAATATGGTCAGTGTAAGCTCAAACACAAGTGAGGTTTGTTCTCACAAGTCAAGCAAAAACTGTCAAAAATGTCTGGATTTGTTTTTTGATAAAGGAAAGTGCTATGAGTTTAGAACGACAGGATGGTGACAGAAATGTAATTTTTGGGTGAACTATCGCTTTAAGTATTCTAGACAGCTAATAGTACCTACTGTATATTTCAAACAGTGTCTATATAAATTAAATTTGTCACTACCATACATTTGCTTTGCTACTAACCATCCAATAGTGACAACTATTTTTAATCTTAACAAATTGCATGTGTTGTTATTTAATTCAGTAATAAACAGTTACAAGTGTTATTTATTAAGGCTCAGACCGTTACTGTTCACTCTGTACATGCTACCCTTAGGAGATATTATTAGGAAGCATGGCATTAGTTCTCTTACGAGAGTATCTCTTGTACTGCGTAATATCGTACGCTATGGGGAAAACCTCTTTTCCACGAGATATTGAAGCCAAAAAATATCCTTAATTTTGAATCAATGTAAAACGCATTGCGACAGCATGTAGACATAGACAAGGCGGCTCGCGTGCCTATTGGCTGAATTGTGGCAACAGCAGCAGCCAATCGAGAGAGGCCCTGCGTGACGTGATACCAAATGAGGGTGCCGAGCCACACTCAGCGACGGGGACCGCCATGTCATCTGAGTTTCCTGCCTGGGTGAGGATCATGGGGCTCTCGCTCTCGTCGACGGCGGATGCCCTCACTGTGAGCTGATGCCTATGGTGACTCTGAGGACTCGCCTGGCATCCTTTTCAGAGCCTGCACTTCAGCCTGCTGTAGCGCTACTCCGTAAAAAGCGCCGTGCTCAGCGCGGCCCCCAGCCGTCTCCTGCCCGCCAAAGCTCGCCGGTTCGCCCGCCAACTTCGCCCGCCAGCTTCGCCCGCTGCTTCCGCCATTGAGATCGACGAAACAGCCGAGGCCTGTTCCATCCTGGCATCAGACAGTGAGGATTGGGCGAGCTCTGTGGACCTCCCCCCACTGTCCGCGAGCCTTCTGGGAGACGGGTTGGCATTGAGTCTGAGTTGATGCGTCTGCTCTCTCAAGCCGTCGACAACCTCGGCCTCGACTGGGAGGCGCCCGCACAGCCGGCTGGACGGATGCTTCCTCAAGAAGGACCACGCACCGTCACAATCCACAATCCCTTTTCTTCCTGAGCTTCACGAAGAAGTCGCGAGGTCTTGGAACGCCCCCTTCTCGGCCAGAATGCGTACCCTGTCTCTGCTGCATTCTCCACTGTGGACGGTGCGAAAGAGAGAGGGTACCTTTCTCTTCCTCCAGTGGAAGCAGCGGTAGCATCCCATCTCTGCCCGCCCTCTGCTGGACGGCGGGCTCAGACGGTACTGCCATCTAAAGCCTGCCGAGTGACGTCAGCCATGCACGGTCGCACTTACACCGCCGCCGGGCAAGCTGTGTCAGCGCTGCACACAATGGCCATCCTGCAGATCTTCCAGGCCGACCTTCTCTGTCAAATGGATGAGGAAGGCGCGGAATCGATCAGCGTTGCGGATTTAAGGAGCGCTACAGACCTGGCTCTACGCGCTGCGAAATCTGCTGCAATCTGCTGAATTCAGTACTGTCTGCCCCGCTGCGCCGGCGCAGAATGATGAGTTTTGCTTGTGCATCGCTCACTGATCGATAGAACAGCTCCATGGTTGCTGAATAACCCGTACTGCTACCACGTTCAGGCGGAACACGTTCACCCTGTCTGCGTGAAACACTGTTAACATAATTAGCTCCTGTAGGATGCTATTTCATGGGGAATGATGCTTGCAGCCTCTCTTCTCCGACTCTCTGTGAGTCTATGGTGATTATGCACTATATGAGCTCAGGGCTACTGCCCTTGGGACTTTGGTGTCGGATCCCAGTAAGCACGGCGTGTTGCATTGTGTTCCCCATAGCCTAAGATATTACGCAGTACGAGAGATACTCTCGTAAGAGAACGTACTTGGTTACTAACTTAACCTCGGTTCTCTCTAGAGAGGGAATGAGTACTGCGTATCTTGCCGTGCATACAACAGCTCTGGTTCGCTTCAGCGATGAAAACCAGTTGGTATCAGCCTGTCGAGTTATATTTATAGGCCAAGGCCACGGCTATTCTGGCGGGACATGACGTAAATGGGCGCGAAGCGCCCCCATTGGGTATCACATCACGCAGGGCCTCTCTCGATAGGCTGCTGCTGTTGCCACAGGTCAGCCAATAGGCACGCGAGCTGCCTTGCCTATGTCTGCATGCTGTCGCAACGCGTTTTACATTGATTCAAAATTAAGGATACTTTTTGGCTTCAATATCTCGTGGAAAAGAGGTTTTCCCCATAGCGTAAGATATTACGCAGTACTCGTTCCCTCTCTAGAGAGAACCGAGGTTACGTTAGTAACCGAGTACGTTTTCACTGTCATGCTGATGATACTCAGCTCTATATTTCTTCACGCCCTGAAGAAAGTTACCAATTCACAAAATTAATGGAATGCATAGCTGAAATAAAAAACTAGATGACTAGTAATTTTCTACTACGTAATTCTGAAAAAACAGAGATTCTAATTATTGAACGAAATACTTCCTCACGTACAGTAATAACCTAGAATACCTTCTAACACTTGATGGCTGCTCTGTCAAGTCTTCGCAGTCGATTAGAACCTGGGTGTGCTCTTTGATACCAATCTTTCATTTGAAATCTTTAAAAATATATCTAAATTACGTAATATGCTCTCAATGACAAATGCAGAACAATTAGTTAGTTAATGACATCAAGGCTAGATTATTGTAATGCTATTTTGGGTGGTTGCCCTGCACGCTTAATAAACAAACTACAGCTGGTCCAAAACACAGCAGCAAGAGTTCTTACCAGAACGAGGAAGTATGACCATATTATCCCGGTTCTGTCAATTGGCTCACTATTAAACATTGTATAAATTTTAAAATATTGCTGATTACTTACAATTACATAGTTGCATGTCCCTATTTGGATACTGACTAGTAGTAAAAGAAAAAGTACTATATTAAATGAACAAGTGACTTATTGATATAAGTGGAAGTATAAGTAGCCTTTATAACGAATAAATAAAAATACTAGTATATAATTATAGAGAACCCTCAGCTTACAATCGAAAATCATTGGACTCAGTAATTCAGGACAGCGACGAGTCAGCATACAGACAGATGTTGCACCGGCTTTCTCCGGCTTTTACTTTCTCCATCAGGTAAGGAAGCACAATCTACCCAAGGTGTAGTGCCAGTTCTAGAGGGCCATCACTGAATCCATACTGTGTTCATCAGTCACTGTCTGGTTCAGCTCTGCCACCCAACTGGACAAACACCGACTTGAAAGGACCTGACACATCCCGTGTCAGGAAATTGGCTGGGAGTAGCGTAAGGGACCACTCAGACCCCGTGTGCAGCCTGTTCAGACTCCTTCCCTTTGGTAGGTAATATAACTGATTAAAACAAGGACTACCAGACACCAAAACAGACACTTTTGGCAGCCACAAAGATCCTAAACACCCTTCCATAACCTCAATTTATACCAAACTTTGTACATTTTATTTGACCAATAATGTATCTAGATTTCTTTCACTTTGTGAAATAATTTTTTTTAACCAACTGGACAATCATTGCACTATAATGTCACTTTCTGTCACAGGCCATGTGTACTGCTTTCTATGTTGGTCATTTAATTGTTTTGTTTGTATCGTATTGTGTTTCTGTCATTTTGTCATGTTCTTGATGGCATTGTATTGACTTGTACACTGTTAATGTGTGCATGCTCTGTACTGAACTGCTCTATGTGCGGTTCTTAGTTCTTTGCACTTCGACTGTTATGTGGTATCTGCCATCATGTTGTATTAGTTTGTATCTCATTAAGTCCAACACTGCTGTGCCGTGCCTGTATGTGTACATGAGCACTGTTGGTTTGCTCTAAACCGGCAACAAATTCCTTGTTTGCTCAGGCATACTTGGCAAATAAAACTGATCCTGATGCATGTTTGTGAATATCCTGTAAACTGGTGTAAGGGTTGATATTTGGATTAAATGAAAGAAAATTAATGAAAAGCCATTAGAGTAAACCATTTCCCACAATTAACACATTTATTAGATATTTACAACATAGTTTGACAAATGAAGTTAGCTTTTCAAATGATACAACTCAAAACCAATATAAAAATCTCTTATTGACATGAATTTCAGAGTATTGTGATCAGTCCATTCCTTACGAGGCGCAAGTAAATTAGGGGTCCCTATACGATCAACATCAAATGTTATATCATAAGAAATACACTTACAATTTGTGTAGTGATTCTGTTTGAGATTCATATGTGCGCTGAAACTGAAGTTAAATTAATTTTAATATAGAATTATACATTCTCATTCAGATCACATACATCAGAAAAGTTTGTCAGGAGATTGAGGTCATTGATGAGGGTTATTAGCATGAAATATTAACATCTAATTATCTAAAATTATACGATTCATAAATACACAATTTAGCTCTAGAAAAAGCTGTAATGGCGACTCAGCATTTACAATATAGAACATGCTTTCTGAAAACTGGGCATCGAACATGTATAGTTTGGAAGAGACAGAATATATTTATGAAAGGGCAGAAAGGTTTTGTACAATTTAACATATAGCGCAAGAAATGAACATGCATTAACATTAGATCTGGTCCAAGTGCCTAACGAAATGTCACCCATGTTGAGAAATCGTTTGCATGCTTTTCATTGCCCAAGTAAAAATACAATGTACCGACACATGCATTCAATCCCCCCACCCTCCACCCACCTCTCAAAAGAAATTCAAAAGACCTCAAATATACTGTTAAGGATTGATGTACACAGTGACATCTGGATTTAGCATTTGCGACGATACCGAGATAAAGCCTTGTCTCCATCAGTAAAAGGCACCCCATAACACTTGGAAGTTACTTTTGTGGCTCATAGAGATGTTGGGGTGCCATTGTGCATAATCCAGACATCCAAAGACAAAATGGCACCCCACTGCATAAGGCAATTCTAAGGACTGAGCAGAGGAATTAAAGGATGAATCAACAGATAGAAGGAAAAGATAAAGAGGCAGTGCACGTAATGTGCTACAGATGTTGCCACAAGCAGATAGAAGACACTTTAATGTCAGCACAGGTCTGTTGTTGAACATGTAGTAGGTTCAGTACATGCACAATAAGTGAATATTTTTTTACAGTCAATCCTCCAATAAAAAATGCATTATGAAATTATTCTTAATGTACATTTTACTTCCTCTAAGAAGTTTTGGTCTTGCTTGCATTTATGATGATCAGCAAAAAAGCCCCTGCAATTACAAACTCGAAAACTGCTTATTTTATCAGTGCTGTAAAAAATAAAGGATTTAATGTCTTAACTACATATTTACACTGATGAAGCCAAATGAGAAAATGCAATTGGTAGAAAAATAACTGCTGTCATACTGTGGCTCAAAGTGAGGGAAAGACAATATATTTTTCTCTTGGAAGTGCTTATGTTTCTGATCATACATATTTAGACGGATTACAATGACTGCAATAAATATTTTGGAATTTATAATTCCAGCTTTAGGAGCATGTATTTAACATGCATCTGGTTCTGCACAACAATCTTTACAGTTCACAGTCAGACCCAGCTGTACCGTATTAATACAGAGTGTTAAAAGGTGTTTAGGCATAAAGTTAGAGATGCTCATGAGGAATAAAAGGCAAAATATTGTCATTAATAGACAACGTTAAAGCTGAAAATGTTAAAAAGATGAAGGCATTTGCGAGGAGGTTTGACAGTAAATATAAGTATTGGTTAGAAGTCTCTAATGAAACTTGCATAATGGCATGAATATGACAAGAGATGGTTTGTGCAAATGTTAAATTAAATAAAAAAACAAAACATTATATACTACAGTGTATATACACAGGGTAAACTGTTAACACATTCAGATCAGAGAAATATTGGCATTAGGGACTGTAAAACCAAATAAAATTCATCACGGTAAGAAAGGACTTACTGAATGTAGTGAACTATGAGAATTCTCCATCTGATGAAGATACTGTCAATATTGACAATTTGGTCCCAACACAATCAGTGTCAGTTCAGGTGCATATGTTCACTGTTCATTAGACAGACCAGTTAAAAGGAGGTAAAGATATCTTAGAAACTACAGCTACTCATGTCAACAATCCACTAATCGTACAAGGCCCAGTGAAGATAAAACAGGTCTACCTGACGCTTTTTTTGCTAATTCTGTAAGTAATTGAAAAAGTACTGAAATTCAATTGTCATTTGCTGTATTAAAAAGATGTTAGAATTTTTAACTTGGACTCATGCTTTAGTGTCCAAAATAATTTTACGCTTAATAATACAAATTAGCACTTTTAATGTAATACAGATATGATGAATGCTCATACGTGACTAGAACAGGGGGAGCAAAGTCCCATGTAAATTACTCTTAAGGACAGTCAATTAATGATAAATCTGATTTGCAGTTTAAAGCATGATTTGTTTAGAGGGGAAAGTTGTTTTTTTATAATGTCCCACTAATAAACATAACACTCACCTCCAAACCCTTTTCACATGTTACAATGGTTTTCATAAAGCTCACAAACTGAGTGTAGAGGGAGTATACAGGCATTATAATTAGTGTCCTAAATCATCATCCAATCAAAATATCAATACACGGCAAAGCCAAAGCTGTGCTGGATTTATAGAAGCGGAAATGAGTCACACTTAATATTAAGGTTAAGTGCGTGGACACTGAAAGTGCGTTGTTGTTGCGTCATTTCCTCTCGGTCACTTGGTTCTGTCACAAGCATAGACGGGCCAACGTGTCGATGATTTGAAGGGAAACTCGATCATATTATTAAATGGCTTTTCCTTATTAGGGGATGTGGCTTTCCTGAAATCTTACAGCAGCTTCTGGTTTGAAGGTTGGGGTTACTTCAGTGTCTCAGGAGTCTTCAGTCATCTTCAGTAGCTCTAGGAAGGCACCAACAGCTCCAAAATATCCCTGTGGAACAGAAGCAGAGCTTTCTATTATATTTTCATACATGCTCATTTCATATACTGTGACATCTGGTAAGGCCTATGGTCAATTGGTGGCTGATATTTGGCTGACATACTGTATAGAGTACATTCAAACATTTGGGGAAAGTAATTTAGTTTGGAAAGAAATTAATAGTTTAATTCAGCAAAGATACATTTAATTGATGAAAAGTGACAGTAAAGTCATTTATAATGTTACTAAAGATTTCTATTTGACATCAATGCTTCTCTTTTTTTATTTTATAAAATAATCCTGAGTAAAGGTATCATGGTTTCTACAAAAATAAAAATCAACATTGATAATAAGAAAAGCTTCTTGAGCCTTTAGCATATTAGAATATGATAAGTTTTTCTGAAGGATTATGTGAGACAATTCAGGTTTGCCACCACAATAATAAATTAAAACTTAAAATGAGTCTAATTTTTTTTATTGTAATAACATTTCACAATATTACAGTTTTACTGTACTTTTAATCAAATAAGTGCAGCCTTTGTTAGCATGAGAGCAAATTTACATTTAAATGAGTGTATATAAAATATAGAATTTAATAATATCTTATGAGACGTACACAACATAGCTGAACCTAAATGGGTTATTTTACATAATATTTTCACAAAGTGCACAATATTTGACAGCAGAAATCAAAATTATCCATTGACGGGAGTGTGGGTAGATTTTGGATCTTTTGGACACAAGGGGGAGCTAAAAGTCCCGTTAATCAACAAAGCAGTCATGCAGTGACAAGCACAGACTATTGCAGGGGAGGAAAGACAGGTAAGTTCATAATATACAGGTGCTGGTCATATAATTAGAATATCATCAAAAAGTTGATTTATTTCAGTAATTCCATTCAAAAAGTGAAATTTGGATATTATATTCATTCATTACACACATACTGATACATGTCAAGTGTTCATTCCTTTTAATTTGGATGATTATAACTGATAACTAATAAAAACCCAAAATCAGTATCTCAGAAAATTAGAATATTGTGAAAGGTTCAATATTGAAGACACCTGGTGCCACACTCTAATCAGCTAATTAACTAAAAACACCTGCAAAGGCCTTTAAATGGTCTCTCAGTATAGTTCTGTAGGCTACACAATCATGGGGAAGACTTGACAGCTGTCCAACAAAAAAAACGACCATTGACATCTTGCACAAGGAGGGCAAGACACAAAAGGTCATTGCTAAAGAGGCTGGCTGTTCACAAAGCTCTGTGTCCAAGCACATTAATAGAGAGGTGAAGGGAAGGAAAAGATGTGGTAGAAAAAATGTGTACAAGCAATAGGGATAACCGCACCCTGGAGAGGATTGTGAAACAAAACCCATTCAAAAATGTGGGGAGATTCACAAAGAGTGTACTGCAGCTGGAGTCAGTGCTTCAAGAACCACCATGCACAGACGTATGTAAGACATGGGTTTCAGCTGTTGCATTCCTTGTGTCAAGCCATTCCTGAACAAGAAACAGCGTCAGAAGTGTTTCGCCAGGGCTAAAGACAAAAAGGACTGGACTGCTGCTGAGTGGTCCAAAGTTATGTTCTCTGATGAAAGTAAATTTTGCATTTCCTTTGGAAATCAAGGTCCCAGAGTCTGGAGGAAGAGAGGAGAGGCATAGAATCCACGTTGCTTGAAGTGCAGTGTAAAGTTTACACAGTCAGTGATGGTTTGGGGTACCATGTCATCTGCTGGTGTTGGTCCACTGTGTTTTCTGAGGTCCAAGGTCAATGCAGCAGTCTACCAGAAAGTTTTAGAGCACTTCATGCTTCCTGCTGCTGACCAACTTTATGGAGAAGCAGATTTCATTTCCAACAGGACTTGGCAAATGCACACAGTGCAAAAGCTACCAGTACCTGGTTTAAGGACCATGGTATTCCTGTTCTTAAAGAGGTGGTAAAACATGATTTCACTTTTCTAACTTTAGCTAGTGTTTAATGCTCCTGTTTGAGCATAAACAACATCTGCAAAGTTACAACACTCAAAGTTCAAAGCAAAGGGAGATATTTGCTTTTAAAGAAATCAATTTCTAAGGACTACAGCAAACGGCCGGTAGGGACTACACGACATTCCTCCAGGGTTGCTGACATCACTAACCCCCACTAAACCCCTCCACCGAGAATACTAAATAAGGGGGGCGAGGCCATTTTATATTGCTTGGAGAAGAGTTGTTGTGGTATAGTAGGCTGTTGTTGCCGCAATGCCGTCTGAACGCTGTTATTTTCATCTGGATTGCAGGTCCACTTTGTTCAGCCTTCCTAGGGTCGGGGGAGTTAGGAATTAATGGTTATAAAAATTTATTTTTAACTCTGTCCCTCATAATTATTACCCAAATCTGGCTCTCTGTGCTGCAAATTTTACGGAGGAAAGCTTCCACAATCTTTACGAGTTAAATGCAAGATTCGCACAACGGCTTGTCCTGAAAGATGGTGCAGTTCCAACTTTAAGATCAGAAGCTGTTGTTTACGGGCCACAACCTGTAAGTATGAATTATTTTTCGTCGATGCGTTTTCCTGTAATAGTTCGTATTGTTAATTGTACGTTGTAGCAAGGAAGTAAACAAATGACAATGCTGTTGTTTGGCTCTGCAAACCAGTTTGTTAAATGCTCATTCATACGGGGTCATATAATGGTACAGGCACTTTTACAAGTTGATTGTACTGAAATGTGTGTTGGCAGTGCCTGTACACAACCATCATATAATGATAAAAATCCATCCAGTGATTTTGTTTTAATCTCCTTATGTTTTCCCCTGCCTCAAATTGAGCCGTTCGACTGTGTGACGCCCCTCCCACGATTGTTGATTGACAGCAGCGTTTCAACACAGACCCGCACTCGCTCGTGTCGTGCCGAAAAGTACGCTGGAGCACTGTCTATGAGCAGAATGGAGTCTAAGCGAAGTGGTGTTCTATTCTTGGGTTCAATAAGGAATACAGCAGTCATTTTAATGTTCCTAAATACGAACCGCTGAAGACGCAGTGGCTGATTTTTTTTTCGAAGGGAATAGTCCCCACGATCGACGTAAATGCTTTTATGTTTGCGCGAATCATTTCACACACCAGACTGCTTTATAAACAAGGAGGGTCAGTATAAAGCTGGTTTTGCTAAGAAGCTGCTCCTGAAAAAAGAATCGGTACCAACCAACTATTCGTGTTCCTGCACCTCCAGAAGAACTGAAGTGAGTGTAACGTTTTATTAACCTTTATATTAATATTTATATTAATCTTTGCAAATCACTAGCTTCACGATGAATGCGGCTCAGGTTTACACTCAGGGTACATTACGGCATGTTTTCTATGTACAACGTTCTCATTATAATTTATAATCCCACGTTTATAAATGAACAACGTGTTATGGTTATTGTGTTATTGTTAGGCTTGCTACGATAGTCGGTGTTACCGGTGTTACACGGTGTTCAGTCGCAACAGCGGTTTCGTCACTTGTCCACCACGCAATTACGCAGTAGGCTATCCGTTAAGTCCTGCACGCACACACACACACAACGCACAGAAAAGACGCGCGTCAGTATAGAGTTCTCTTTCGGTCTTGAACAAACCATAACACACACAAATTATGCCATAATGTCTGTTTTGTTGAGTGTCCTCATAAGAGTCTTAAATTATTTAAATAAAGTCTTAAATGAACGTAGAGATTTGTGAGAAACCATAGTGGACATTACTGAGTGCACTTATTCAATACCACATTGCACTGCATTAACGAGTGTACAGCTTATGTAGCCTACGCTCAACGGCTGTCCGAATTCGCTCACTCGTTTTCATTCACTCCTTCAAGTGAACAGTATTAGTGGACTAACGTAGGGAATAGGCCTAACTTAGTGAATGAGGGTTTAGGGGGCGATTTCGGATTCAACCCATGTTCTCAAGTAGGGAAAAATAGAGGACGCTAACAACGCGCTGACAGACAGGACCGAGCCGGGAATATTTAATATGTAACAAAGTCTCAACTTTCAAATTTGGTCAGTCAAAGAAAATTAAACAATAATTATGCCTACCGTTTTGTGGCTCTTTAATGTGTCGTGACAGATTGCCTCAGTTAAAGCCAAGTTCAAATCCACCGACGTTAATCTACCGACTGCTTTGTCGGACAAAAATTGTGGATTTTGATTGGTCAGATCAAATGTCAATAAAACTCCCTGTGATGGATGAATTGACGCTAATTTAAAAGTTAAAGTGAAGTGCACACTGCCGCACCAGCTTGTTATAAGCGTTGTTAAAAAAAAAATTTGTTTAGTTTTCAAATTAGCGCCAATTCAGGGGAAAATAACAAAACAGTGCTGCTCCGAACGACCGCACCAATATGCATGCCCGTGCAAACGTGCGCATTTTACGTTTGCCTTTAAATTTGTGATTTAAAAGCCCCCGCCGGTGATACCGGTATTACCGGTATCACCGGTGTTGTCACACGTCGATTAACCGGGAAAATATCCTCACCGTCACATCACTAGTTATTGTGTTACAAACGGTGTACGCACAGAACAGAGGGGCGGGGTGAGCAAAGCTCATGAACATTTAAAGACACATACACTTAAACGGCGTGCTGAAAACAGAGCTGTTTTTGACCAGGTAAAATAAGTGTTTTCCTACAATACTAATGAGAATTTTTAATTAAAGTATACTACAAACTTTTAATTTAGACCCTAAAGAATCATATTAGCTTGTACAAAAATGGCATTATATGACCCCTTTAACGTTATCCGACAAACACCTAACGTTACACACTTTTTTTTAATCTCAACAGCGAACTTGGAATTAGTGTAAATTATTCTTTGATTGGAGCTTTTATGTATTGTTTATCGCTTGTTTATCAACAGGCATAATAAACATGGTTCTGTGTTTGATTTGGTTACTGTAGTAAATGCCAATGTTTATAGTGTTCGTTTTCGGTTAATAGTTCTGGCGACAGATATTTGGCTACAATCCTTCTAAAAATGCAAAAGTAACAGTGCCATACAGTCAGTACCTATCACTATAGATACACAGTCTTTACTCAAAAAAATCCCTTTGAGGACTGTAACGTTAGTATAATTTGTTAGAACGATTATATTAAATTCTTGTTTATGAAGCTTATTTTTTGTAATACTATAATAATTTGTACAATTTAATTACAGCGTATCTAAAAAGTAATGAGACAGAAACAAAAACAAAAAACAAAACAATTTCTGAAACGTTGTTTAACAGCCGTTCTTGAACAGGTTCTGCTCGATCATCTTCAACTAACATTCTCTGGGGTCCGATTGGTTTTATTGACGCCATTGTTTATAATACACCAAAGTAGGGATGCACCGATCCGCATTTTTTCACTTCCGATCCGATCCCGATACCTGAATTTGGATATCGGCCGATACCGATACTATTCCGATACCAGAGCTGTGTTTGCTTTAATATTATTATTATCATTATTGTTGATTTTATATGATGTTGCAATAAACTCCTCTCAACAGGCAAGTATGATATGTACGCATGTATGCATATGTCCCAAAAGGCAACTTGAGGTAAGTATAAGGTTAGAAAAGGAAGTCAGAAAAACAGGATTAACAGGAAAAATCCCATTCTGAAAATAAATATGCAACTGTAAGTGTTTCAAATTGATTGTCATGTCAATATTTATTACATTTAGGGATGCAACGATACCATATTTCTGAACCGATCCAAATCCCATACCAAATATTCTGAGTATCGACTAATACGGATCCGATACCAGCGCAGTTTTTTTTTTAAATCAAGTAGAATTTCTAGAACTCTGTGTTGAACTGGTAAACACTGTTAAACACAATCTACTTAATGCAGACAACTTCATTATAAAGAAAACAACAAATAAAAAAAAAATGATCATAACCTATGACAAAAATTATATTATAAACTAGATTAGAACTCTAGAAATTAGAAATTTAGTCTAGAAAAATAACGAGTGCACAATAATTGTATAAAATCTGAACATAGTGAAAAAAACATTATTTAGCGGGGAACAAATAAGAGACAATAAGTGTAGGCACCAGCACTAAATCTGGTAAAACGTTACACATTGCTGTTTGTATTGTTGTAAAATACATTCATGAAAAACAAGATAACAAAAATCAAAAATATCAATTATTGTATATACATAGTCTAGCTACTATAAAATTAAGACATTTTTTAAATGTATAGCACAGCTGTTTATTGAGGCAGCAACATATGATAGATGCGACATTTAATAATCTTTCATTGCGCAAAAGTATTATGATATGATTATGAAAGACTCCAATACAGTGCGGCACAAAGTGCTTATGCGCATCCCGAGCGCAGAATGATGCGCTTGAAGCAACACAGAGTCACAGCGTGCACCGCTTCGAGTCCGCATTGAAAAGTTCCAAGCACAAAGGAAAGACATATTGATGCGTAGTGTATTATACAGTATCTATCTACGCAATAGTTTATTCAGCCTTTTCTTTTAACAGTTTTAAATTTCAGTTACTGTGAAGAACAATTATAGTGCTCTCCAGTTTTGTGATCTAACAGACACACGGTAAAAAGTAACATGATTAAGGTACAGCAATTGCAGCAAGATAGTCATTTTATACGAAACCATAGAGCTTTATCTACAGATCAAGTATACTAATAGTAACATTGAATCATCTTGGGAGTTTCATCGAGTTGACTGTCATAACCGAAAGCGCCGCGCTGTTGAATGCTGAATGGAGAATGATTGACAGCTGCAGCAGAGGGAAAAGTTTACGTGATCTTGAATTTAATTATTTAAATATTCATTTCTATCTCACATTGTACTATAGAATGGCTTCAGAACACTTATAATATAGTGCACGAACACTTAATGGTGCTTTATAATGCTTTTGTGGGACTTAACATTAACACAATAGTAAACACACAATATCGGATTTAGATCGGCCTCGTCTGACCTATACCCGATCCGGCAAAAATGGCAGTATCGGAGCCGATACCGATACTGGATCGGATCGGCCCCATCCCTACACCAAAGCACAAACTACCGGTAAGTTAAGGGGCGTGACGTTTCCGAAAAACGTGCACTAGGCGGTTAGCGAATCACAACACACTGAGCCCAATCTGACCAATCTGAGCCCATTGCGTATTTTTGAGGGAGTGGCTTCTGTAGGATTACAAATTTATTTAAATGTTTTAATTTAGGTTCAACAGTATTTTAACTGAGAAAGTGCACACACTGTTTTCCATTTTTGAGGCAACTAAGGTTTTGGACATTAACCTCTTGTCAATCTCAAAGGTCAGCTGGGCCTTTTGTTGTTCTAATCAGGCTAATTGGATTAGCATCTCAAGGCTCTGAGTTACACTGTTACCTGATGAAATCAGGTAACCAGTTGAATCATGTACTTTCCTTTACATGTTTTGTTCAAGAGTCCCCTCCTCTATGAAATTAATCCAACCCCCTTGAAAGGGTATATGAACTAAATGTATACTGCCTTAGTTAGACTTGATTGAGATGACTACAGCGACGCAATAAAGAACTTATACCTCAACAATCTCCTGGTCTGCAACTCTATCTTTTCTACACTTGAGAAGAAAAAGTTCACAACACTTCATAGAACCCAGAAACCATCCAACCGTTTTTACAAAGAGAGACAGAGCAGTGTAGAATAAAGGTAAAATTTATGAAAAATAATGCAATTTTTTAAAAACAAAGCATGAACACATGTTACATTGTGCACCCCACAAACACAATCAAGCCTTAAAAAAAATGTGTTTTACCACCCCTTTAATTGGCCAGCAAACACGCCTGACCTTAACCCTATAGAAAATCTATGGGGTATTGTGAAGAGGAAGATGCGATACGCCAGACCCAACAATGCAGAAGAGCTGAAGGCCACTATAAGAGCAACCTGGGCTCTCATAACACCTGAGCAGTGCCACAAACTGATCGACTCCATGCCACGCTGCATTGCTGCAGTAATTCAGGCAAAAGGAGCCCCAACTAAGTATTGAGTGCTCTACATGCTCATACTTTTAATGTTCATACTTTTCAGTTGGCCAACATTTCTAAAAATCCTTTTTTTGTATTGGTCTTAAGTAATATTCTAATTTTCGGAGATTTGGGATTTTCGTTAGTTGCCAGTTTTAATCATCACAATTAAATTAAATAAACATTTGAAATATATCAGTCGAGTAATGAATGAATATAATATCCAAATTTCACTTTTTGAATGGAACTTTTTGATGGTATTCTAATTATATGACCAGCACCTGTATAACTTATGACGGCTACTCATCTGTTGTTTTTTATTTTATAAATCCTAATGCAAAAGGTGCTCATTTTCATCTTAATCCCTAATATTAAAATACTCACATTAATCTTCAGTAACAAATTTCACTGTTATTTACCATCTTTTCTTGTCTCATTTTCTTCACCTGTACCTATCTGTAAGACTGGAACAACTGGTTGATGAAATCAACCTCACCACAGGTCTATAAGACAAAGGACCTTGCTTGCACATTAACATTTAAACATCTCACACACACACACACCCCGCACCCCCCTTCCTCGGAGCACCTTATCTACATTTTCTCTCTCTCTCAGTCAGTAACACTAAAAACTCACACAAGAATATATATGGTTTTAATGTGAATGTGATTAGCTTTAAGGATTGTTTAGTATCATTTTAAAGGTCTCAGGGTGACTGGAACATAATGTCTCTTTCCCAAAGAAGTAAAAAACAAAAGGTAATAAGGTTTTTAAGAGTTTAGGAATAACTGGCACACAAAGGAATGTGGTTCTCACCAGGCACTCCCAAGGGTGTAAATTCATGAATGCTAATTTCCACTATTCTTAGCAGATGGTCAACTTCTACCCCCAGTAATGGTGGGGGAATACAGTAAATTTCCACTAAACTCAAGTTTTACATATCAAATAAGGTCTGGCTATATAAGGAAAATGCAACGAGAGCTCAGGGCTGTTTTCTGTATTCAGATTAGCCCGTGTGGTTGAGGGTCTCGCGACTCTCAGCTCACGTAGCCATAAAGTGTCGGGTAAAGGATTTTCCTCTTTGTTAGAACATTTGATGGTTTGCATTGATTATCTTTCAATTGATTATGGAATTGTAATAATACATTTACCTGACATAATAAATTGTTATATTTGATTATTCTAACAGACGTTGACTTTATTTTCATTGGAGTTAAAAGGAATAGTCAAACATTAACGTATATTTAATGATGCACAGATATCATTGAAAAACCTTTTCATTTTATGGAGTCAGATGAAACGAGTTAATACATAAGATAAAATGTATTGCATTTAACCAAAAATACTTTGCCACGAGAAAAGACAGTAGCACGCAAAGACCTTCACCTGTATTATTGGAAACCCTCATTGGACCAATAAAAAGGCTTACAAAGTGGCGACCTCGACGTGATGTCGCAACAAATGAATTTCACGAGCAACGTCTTTTCCAGCAAAGTATGGGGATTTTAAAATCAACAGGAGGTTTGAAAATCTTCTCTTTCTTCTGCCGCTGTGGTAAGTCAACTTTTTCTTCCCTTTTGAGAAGTGTTGAGAAAATGTTGTTTGCATTGTTACGGATCGGAAAGCCATTTGTTTAGTCCAAACGTGAGGACGTGATAGTGGCGGCGCAGATGAAGAATGAAACCCCTTGTTAATAGATTTTAAAGATATCCTTGTTTGCCTAAGCAACAAACAAAAAAAACGAAACCTAAAATCGGAATAACATCTTCTAAATGTTTTTCGTGTAACGTTACTTGATGAGGAGCTGTAAAACAAACCCTAAAAGTTTTCAAATCAGCCGCATGTTTGTCGCCATTGTTGTATTGGCTTTGTTGAAAAAAACCAGCAACACGTGAAGAGAATCAGCAAACAGAAAGAAAAATCTAAGTTTGTAAACGATCGGAAAACACATGATTTTATAAATAAAAGGCAGGCCGAAATTCCTAAATTTGGAAAAACAGGATGATATGATTTACAGGCTAAAATCGGATCTCAAGGCTAAGCTAAATGCTATTGTCCATGCCGTTTCCAAAACAAGGCTAAGCTAAATGCTTTTATCCATGCATTCAAAAAACGCTTAACCCTTTGTGTGACCACCAGCCCACCATGGGCCCTAGGCCACATTGAATAATATTCTATAATAAACCTAAACTAATCTTTACAAACTTTATATTGCATTTGAAAGCTTCCACTTTAACACAGATGGGATTAAAAGGCAATAATGCAATAATTTGTATTTTCAAATTTGGAGTTGTGCTTCACACATTGTAATGCACTCATAGAACACACTTTATAGTTGTTTGTGCTACTATATGTGCACATAGGCTAATTGTAAGTTTATTCTTTAAACACAGGATTGCTTTATTGTGGGTGTATTTGGAACACTTAGGTAAAGGCTGTTGATGTTGTATTCTAGGCCATGTATCCTGTGTGAACTGAATTGAACAAGTGTGTGTCTATGCTGAATGTGGTTATAATGTGATTCACAATGAATTTGAAAGTCATAAACATAAACCGCACATCTCATTAATTCTTGAAAGTCCCGAGACAGAAATACTTTTCATATTCGGAGAACGAAATATTATCACGTTTGAACTAATTCTGGATTGCTCTGAAATTATTTTTCAAAATAGATTACAGGATTCGTATATTTCCACAAGTTTGCGCCAGACATTAGTGACGACTAATACTGAATATCAGATTCAAGTGTACTTGAATGAGGGGAACGAGTTATTTCCATCCAGAATCAGCAAAATGCTGTTTGATCAACCTGGATTCGGGTGCGTTCCATAACCTCTGTTCCTGAGGTGGCGTTCAAGGGGGCTATTCAAGTGCCTGTTATTGTGTACGTGTGAATACGGCACATCTCAGATATTTAGCCAATTACCTCTGTTTTGATAAGTCAGACTGGCGAGATTGTGTCGTGCATCCTTAGAAGAAGGACTGCAAAGTGATATAGTTTCCTGATCTATAAACGAAAAATATAAAGTAAGAGAAAATAGAATAATCAAACGTTAAAATGACTTTGCCTTCATATAGTCTGAATTTTTGTATCCTTGGTGGAAAACTCCCATAGCTGCGATAAAACCACGCAAAGGAACATAGATGAGAATCAGAAACTGTGAACGCGCATCTCATTAATCCTGAAACAAAAAACTTTTTCATATTCAAAGCTTCAGGGAACGAAATTTCCCCAAATATAAATAGGAACATGTATAATGATCCTGTCCTGTTTACATTATGGGCCGAAAAGGTCGAGCCTACACTGTATAAACTCAATAAAAAAGGTCTTAACATGGACGCTATTGAGAATGAAATTTCCACTTGGTGGAAAACGGTGGGTAGTAAGCAGAAGAAATCAAAACATGGTGAAATAATTGAGGCTTTAAACTTCATGAGTTATAAACGGCTAGATAAGTCAACAACATTTCTATCTTCGCTTATGGATATTAAATGTGAAGAAGTGCATTCTAAAAATGCAGAGGCAAAAATGTCTGAGGCAAAGATTCAAGATCTCCAAACACAGCTAGATAAATTACTAGCTGAGCAGTTAGCCCTGACTGAAAAGTGTAAAAATCACAAATACACCATTGCAGATCTTAAGACTAAACTAAAATCTAAAAAATGCATGTCTCCCAAAACGCTCAACAGCGATGGGACTAAAAATGTGCACTTCTTAAATGAGCCAGCCTGCTCTAACAATCCTGTATCTTTTCAGACAGGTGAAGCATGTGATAAAGTTTTGAACAGAGTGCCTGTTTCAGCCTTTAAGGTGATACGGCACCCAAATGGCACAGAGTCAACCATTCGGCGTCCTCTAACGGTAACTGAATGTAGCTTGTTTAAAACAGAGATCGGACCATTCCCCTTGAAAGGGCCATTCGAAACATGGTGGAGACGCATTGTTAGTCTAAAACATGCATTTCAGCTTGAACCAAAAGATATTTGGCAAATTGTTATCAGCTCAATTCCAGACGTTCTGAACTATAAGATACCACAGGCTTTGATGACAGGGAACATCGTGCAGTCAATGTATCAAGATGAGCCTGAGGATGAAATCTTTAATAGACTAAAACAATGTCTTCGCGATCTACGTGGTTGTAGTCCTGTTGGATGGGAATTGATTTTCAATCGGAAACAGAGTACTGAAGAATCGTTCGAGACGTATGCAGAAAATATGTTTGAACTGTTTGAGGAGTATTCTGGAATTGAAGGTGTTAACCACAACAATGTAACTCTCCTTGATTTACTACTTACAAATGCAGGACCGCGTGTACAGCAATCGCTCATGTATGGTGCTTCTCCAGCAAAAAATACATTCGAAGGTATTGTTAGCTGGGCAACAAGAATTGAGTCACGAAAACAGATGCATGGTGAGGTAGCTGTGTTAGAATGTCATGAAAATCCTCCATTTGCAGGAGAATTCAGAAAGCCACACAGTGAAAAACTGAGCAGACTCTGTAATTCCTGTCACAAAACAGGCCATACAGAGGAAAAGTGCTGGTCATTGGGCAGAGGCAGACCTCCACCCTATTTCAAAAAACGCAGAAAACCACACTCTGATGACACAAACCAGCGCTCTGCAAGCAACCAAAGCTCAAATGCATCCCTCAGTGAGCTAACAACTTTGGTCACTCAAGGCCTTCAGCTATTAGCCTCATTTGCTAGTCGGGTAGCAGCCCAATAGCAAATGGCTTAATAGTTTATCATCTAAATTCATTGAATCTGTCACATTTTTCCCTTAAATGTATTGAAACAAGAACAAGCAGAGACTCTTCAGAGACCAGAAACAATATAATTTCATTTATATTCTTAAATTATAATATACATTATATTGTAATCGCCAAACAGGGCATTAATTTGAAAAATATGACATTAACATTCATCCTTACAGTTCGATTTCGTTAACCTGCTACCCAGTGCCAAAAGGGCGGAGGTGTGTTTTAATTTTTTGCCTTTGAAAAACACTCCCGGAAGTGTGGCACAGGTAAGCAAATTTACAAGGAGGGTGTGAACTAAACATCAGACAGACCACAGCCTTTTGCAGGTAACTAGAGACCTGCACTAACCAAATGTGTGAACGACACCATGAACTAATTCATGCCCACAGATCTGGCTGTAATGAAAGCAACTTGTAAAACCCGAAAACTGGGATCTCTAATGCTGTGACACAGCAGACTGTGAAGGCTCGACTGCAAGAGCAGCTTTAAGGTGTCACACACTGCACCGAAAAAACAGCAATAATTCAGACCTGGTCAATGAAACTCGGTTTCATGTGACAACTGGAATTAAAATTGCAATGGACATGATAATGGAGCAAGCAAAATAATTCCACATGTCTGAATTTGAAACTGTTTGAAAACATCAGAATTAACTGTGGTTCTCTCTGCATTTGTTTCTGTCAGGTTTACTTCTGCAATTCCTCGGAGGACGGATGCCAGTACGGGCCGGACCTCACGATTGTTAGAACATAACCTTCGGGAGATGGGTGAAAAGACACTTCAAGAGGCCATTTACATCTCACAATAGCACATCACTATATAAGCATGGCCTCCCAGTATAGAACTGGAACTAAATTTACAACACAATTATCATAGATTAGATTCCACCCATCTCCTAGACATGAACACTGAACACACACCTCCATCACTACACCCTCACAGCATCATCACCTGGAATAGATCAAGTCTATCCAGACTAAATACTACACATCATGAGAAGATAAAGATGACATAGAATCCAAAAGTGTCACTTCACTAAAGATCTATTGTGCATCTTCACACTAACAGAACCGGATAGCTTCACGCACATAGGATGGGAAAGCTGATCCCATGACATAGCATACGCTATTCACAACACTCTGCCAACTCATGGGAAAACACTGGAATATACATATTAATGGCTACAGTCACAAATCAATGCAATGTATCAAAAAGCAGAGGCAGACCTGCTATTAATTTCAAAATGTTTAAACTTTCTGATTGTTATTAGGGTGGTTGGAAAGTCAGAGGGCCCCTGATTTCTCAACAAACCACTAATAACAGAAACATCAGAACTAAGTAGATCGCTTTGTGTGAACGCTTCAATCAATTACAGAATTTACAATTCAACCCTGTCATTGACTGTGACTTAGCCAACAACACACACACATACACACACACACACACACACACACACACTCTCTCTTTCTCTCACACAAACTCTCACACTCTCACACACAGACACACACACACCCTCACACAAACACACACTCTCACACCTGTTGCAAGGAATGAACAATCTCCATTCTTGAATACATTTAAGCATGTTCCAAGTCACTTCTTAGATTTGCATAAGTGGCTGGCATTGGAAGATTCCTGAACAAACACTGATTATTATATACAAATGCATTTATTGAATAGTATTGTTGTTATTACATGACCTCTTGATCCATAGAATCTATTTGATTGCTTTGATTACACTGACCTCTTGCTGCATTTCCTTTATATAATTCAGACCAAAAAATATTTATATTTAAGAATTGGATATTTAATATGAGACATCCTTACCATTCAGGACCTTGAGAAACATATGAGACAGATGTACCATTCGCACTTGCTGACAAGAACATGGTATTTTACATTGAACATGACATGATTTTGTTTTGTTGCATTATGCGTTTCTATGCATTTCTTCACGAGTTCAAGTTCATATGTGTTCAATCGTGAAGCGGACATTTAAGATGCTTTTCAGATGTCTCACACAAGGCAGTGTGAAGCCAAGGAGAGCCCCTTCATCCATCGAGGTCTGCCCAGACAACCACACCGCTGAAGGTGACAGGATTGGTCAAGAAGGGACAGATTATCACCCTGGGGAAGGTGCCAGGGAAACGGAAGTTTCTCCATGAAGGAATGACACGTCAACTGAACAAGTCAAAAGGTCCAGATTGACTCTATGAACTTTGCTCACATCACTGGATCACCGGAAGAAAGCCTGAACGCCTTCTTCCACCTGCTGGACTCAAGCTACATACACCTGGTGAGGCCAGGTGTTCTGCAGGTGAACAAAGCCCTCTCGCTTCTACAGATGCTAACATTGCAAAGACAATTTTTGAGTTACACCAAGGATTACGACAAACGTCTTACTATGACCCCTTAAGTGTCTGAATGTGACCCACGGGGTCAAGGAGGGATCTGTAAGACTGGAACAACTGGTTGATGAAATCAACCTCACCACAGGTCTATAAGACAAAGGACCTTGCTTGCACATTAACATTTAAACATCTCACACACACACACACCCCGCACCCCCCTTCCTCGGAGCACCTTATCTACATTTTCTCTCTCTCTCAGTCAGTAACACTAAAAACTCACACAAGAATATATATGGTTTTAATGTGAATGTGATTAGCTTTAAGGATTGTTTAGTATCATTTTAAAGGTCTCAGGGTGACTGGAACATAATGTCTCTTTCCCAAAGAAGTAAAAAACAAAAGGTAATAAGGTTTTTAAGAGTTTAGGAATAACTGGCACACAAAGGAATGTGGTTCTCACCAGGCACTCCCAAGGGTGTAAATTCATGAATGCTAATTTCCACTATTCTTAGCAGATGGTCAACTTCTACCCCCAGTAATGGTGGGGGAATACAGTAAATTTCCACTAAACTCAAGTTTTACATATCAAATAAGGTCTGGCTATATAAGGAAAATGCAACGAGAGCTCAGGGCTGTTTTCTGTATTCAGATTAGCCCGTGTGGTTGAGGGTCTCGCGACTCTCAGCTCACGTAGCCATAAAGTGTCGGGTAAAGGATTTTCCTCTTTGTTAGAACATTTGATGGTTTGCATTGATTATCTTTCAATTGATTATGGAATTGTAATACATTTACCTGACATAATAAATTGTTATATTTGATTATTCTAACAGACGTTGACTTTATTTTCATTGGAGTTAAAAGGAATAGTCAAACATTAACGTATATTTAATGATGCACAGATATCATTGAAAAACCTTTTCATTTTATGGAGTCAGATGAAACGAGTTAATACATAAGATAAAATGTATTGCATTTAACCAAAAATACTTTGCCACGAGAAAAGACAGTAGCACGCAAAGACCTTCACCTGTATTATTGGAAACCCTCATTGGACCAATAAACAGGCTTACATATCTGAATAACGGGACTGAAATGTATAATGTGAAAAAACTATAACTTAGAATCTTGTTATAATCAATGAATCTGCCAACATGTATATTAAAGATGTTGGAGTAAATACAATGAAATTAACTTCTAAGTGAGGAGTTGTGACTCAAAGAGAATTTACATCAGCAAAGTTACATTTCTGACTTCTACAGAACATTCAATTTTTATATTTCAATATTTTTGTCCTGTCTTTAAAGACTTGACATTTTAAATGTGTATGAAAATTAACTAAAAGCCACAAAACTCAAAGCACCTAATTTTAATTTATAATCTTTAATGTCTTCACTATAAACAATCTCATGTGTATTAAAACATTGTTATAATATGTGTGTGCTTATTGGCTGATTCCAAGAGCTATAAAATGCCATATACTGGCTTGGCTGATACATTGATTGAACACTATGGAGAATGTTACGTTAAGTCTTTATTAATTCAACTAATTTTAACATTGACAGGGAATTAAAATGATTTTAAAAAAACTTACTTCATGTTCTAAGAAAAGCGCTTTCAGTTGACCGTTAGACCAGAAGTCCATGGCATAAGCTAGCAGCTTAGTTGATACAGTGTTGATCCGAAGGAAATTCCCAACAAAAACCACTTTATCGATATTCTGGAGGATATAAAACACAAAAACAGACTATTTGATGAAGAGAAAACAGGAAATATCCACATTACACGTTAACTTTTACACCAGAGTATTTTAGGAGAAAAAAAAAGTTTATCCATCTTGTGGCTGTACCGTGTGCTGTGATAGCCCTGTACAATGCTGCTTGATCTCCATGCCACAAGACAACACTGTAAAGAAGCTCAGAGCACACAGAGTTCAGGCCCATCTTTAGTACCACAGACTTGGTCTTGATATTGTTTGTGTCAAGGGCTAATGCCCATTGAATTAACATTATGCATTTTTAATAAAACAAAATCAATCAGTGTGGCTGAAAGACTGGAAATATGGATAGAAACAGTTCTTAAACATGATAAGTGAGCTTTTGCATTAAGAGAAAATGTTTTCAAACCTCGTTCACTGCACACATGCGGGCGATGGAGCCAATGTTGTTTGTGATGGTGACAAGAGTGGCCCTGGCCAGGTCCTCTTTACTTATACTATCACGTTTTTCCTTGCTCATCATATGACCAAAACTGACAAATTAAAGAAAAAAAAAAAAGTGTAAAGATTTTTTTTTATCACAAATATTATAATTTTTACATCCGAATGCTGGCAAATCTGTCTGTACCTGGATGCAACGGCGGAACCCTGGAGACCGAAGCGTTCATAATCGCCACCGTAAATGTCCTTCACAAGTTTGTCCACATTTGTGCTATCCCCTTTAGCTGCCATCTCTAAGGCTTCCTCAAATGTATCACAGCCGGTCAGCAAGCAACACAGGCCTAGAAACGTACCACCTCCTAAACTGAATCACAACCATTGAAGCAAATGAATGTTGCATTGCTTAAAGTAGGTTCATTAGAGATCTTGTTTATACAACAAATGTAACAATTTTCATTACAAATAACATCCACAACGTTCAACGGGGTGGTGATGGCGCAGTGGATAAGACACATGCCTTTAGTGTGAGAGACCCGGGTTCAAATCCACTGTGAGACACCAATGTGTCCCTGAGCAAGACACTTAACCCCTAGTTGCTCCAGAGGCATGCGACCTCTGACATACATAGCAATTGTAAGTCGCTTTGGATAAAAGCGTCAGCTAAATGAATAAATGTAAATGTAAATGTAAACAACAAAATCACAATTTATCATTTTAACATTAATCATTTTTCATTCATCATTTTTACTTTACAGGTAAAGCAATAGTTGACTTAAAAATGAAAATTATGTCATCATTTACTCACCCTCCAATTTGTTTCAAACCTGTATGCATTTCTTTCTTCTGCTGAAAACTAAAAAAAGATATTTTGAATGTCGGTAACCAAACAGTTGAGAGACGCCATTGACATCCATTGTATTTTTTTCCTACTATGGAAGTCAATGGGGTCCATCAACTGTCTGGTTACAGACAAATTACCAAAATATCTTCCTTTGTGTTCAGCAGAAGAAAGAAATTCATACAGGTTTGAAACAAATTGGAGGGTGAGCAAATGGTGCCAGAATTTTAATTTTTAAGTCAACTATTCCTTTAAAGCTGCACTATGGACTGTCATGTAGCGTCCTTCATAAATTATCTTCAAAACCAATTATAACTGTAAGTGGAAGAACACTGGTGTCAGGTTTTGATTTACTGATGTTATTCTTTCTCTTTTTTTCTCAATATGTATGCAATGTAAAAGCACAATGTCTGTATGCATGTATGCTGTGTTGTTGGGTGTGTTGATGTGTCAATATGTTTGTTGCTGATTGTTGTTTAAAAAAAAATTACATTTTTTGAAAAGTGACATTAAAGGCATTGGTAATGTTAAAAAAAGCTGCACTATGGAACTTTAGTGTCTTTATCACCTTCTGTGGTTGAAACATAAAACTGCAAGGATTTTATTTAGTTTGTTGTTGTTCATTTAAAGGGGCATTCGGCAACTCTAGCTATGTCTTCGCTGATTTTCAAAAAAAAAATTGTTTTTTGTTGTCGCATGTTTTCTCAACGAGCTCCCCCTACAGCTGTGAGGCGTATATTTCACAACAATGTCGTAAAAAAACTCACTTGCAGCACCCTCCTCCCCCTTTCTACCGCTGCTCATGTGCATTTGTTATTATCGGAGCCGGTCAACTTTATCGTGTGGAGCTATGTCTACCGAGGTGGGTAATACATCATACACATTCAGGGCGGCGTGTGTGTTTATGTCGAATTGCCGTAAAGCAGTTTGTGTTTCTCGCTCGTTCTCGCTTCTCACGAGACTTCCTATTTCCAACTTACCGGGACGTTAGTCCTCATGTTGCAAGGTTGGTTTTCTGCCTGGGAACGTTGGGGGGAGCGGGGAAAGTCACTATTCTCACCAGAACAGGTTATTAAACCATCCAAATGATTTCTAAACGGTTTTATTAAGTTGAAATAGTTGCTGAATGCCCCTTTAATATTGTGGCCATGAATTTAGAATTTGTTCCCACAACTTATTAATTCATGTCCGCGATTTCTAAATTCTTTGTTGTTTTAGTTAAATCATTAACATGCTTTCAATAAAACAATGGAAAAAATTTGTACAACATGGCCATGATTTAAAGGGATATTTCACCCAAAACTGAAAATTTCATCAACATTTACTTACCCTCATGTCTTTCCAAACCCGTTAGACTTTCATTCATCTTGAGGTTCATTCTCGTGTGTTACGCAGCACGTTTGTGCTTCCACAAGAACCGATGAAGTTTGTTCCTGCACGTCATGCAAGTACAGTTGAGCTTCTGTTTATGTTCGCCGATCAATGATTATATGTGAATAAAAGCATAAATTCAATCATTTCATCATATGTGTGATACGTGATCGTCAAAGTGATCGTGATCACATCAAAGTGATCCGTGTCTCTTCAGAAAATTTGGACTAAACCATCATATGGATTAGTTTTACGATCTCTTTATGAACTTTTTGGAGTATCAATGTGGTAGTCGCGTTGATGTCATTGCAGGGACAGAAATCTCTCAGATTTTATTAAAAATATCTTGATTTGTGTTTCAAAGATGAACGAAAGTCTTTTGGACTAAAGCGCTAAATTCATATGGATTAGTTTTACAATCTCTTAATGAACTATTTGAAGCGTCAATGTGGTAGTTGCATAGCTGTCAATGGAGGGACAGAAATTTCTCAGATTTCATTTAAAATATCTTCATTTGTGTTCAGTAGATGAATGAAAGTCTTACGGGTTTGGAACGACATGAGGGTGATTCTTTTGGGTGAATAAGTAAAAAAAAATATCTCTGTACTTTTACAATGCACTTCTGTGGGAATAAATATGATGGTTTGAGGTTTATGAATGGTTCTGAAATAACATATCTGATAAAAATGCCATCAAGTTAGGAAGTAAAATATCTGCCGCTGTAGTAGCCAGATCTTCTTTTCTTACGTACGCAAGTCACGTATACAAGCAAGGACAAGTGATATAAATCTGAAATGAACATGCTTAGCTACAACAAAAAGAAAATGCAGGAATTCACCTAGTGCCCGTGACCCGCTTGTAATCATCCTTGGAGTAGACGGCCAGGATGCTAACCCCCGAGCCAATGTTTACCAGCAACATAGGGAAGGGGTTCTCCAGGCTAAATGGCCTCTTGACACAGTGTTCAGGGTCAGAGGCATTTTGGAAAAAATAACACTCTGGATGGCCATTGAACCCGACTGAGTCAACATACAGCAGACCATGAATAAGACAGTCCAGTTCATCCAGCTTCTGCAGCTCCAAACTAGCCACCTGTGGGAACAAATAAATACACAATCATAAATGTGAAAGGCCATATCCGATGTTAGCAATTTCTTGTCCTGATAACAGTAATAGGATAAGTGGCAGCAAGATAATCAGCCATTGTCAACAAAACACTACCCTGGCACGGATCAACATATTTTTCGCATTTAATCTTTTGTGAATATTATAAAATCCATTATTATGTTGCCATTCCTCTGTGGATCATGTACCGTTCTGAAGTCTTCCTCAAACTTGTATGCGCCCCCACCCGTGGCGCACAGCGTGGTGTGCAAGCTGGAGAAGTTCTTGTCTTGGCCCATTTGGATGAAGCGGTGCATGTCTTGAGTGGGGAACCGAATGAAGTGCAGGTTCCCTTTGCGGCCACACATGGTGAGGTTCTTCAACTCCAGGTGAACGTCACGGATACCCGTGTTTCCATAGGCCACGTTGGAGGTCAGGTAGCGGCGGATGCTCTTCAGGCTCTCCACTTCCTCTTGTTCTTCTTCAGCAGCGATGTCCTTGGGCTCAAAGTAAACCAGCTTTACCAGGGTGCCTCCGATATCCATTCCAAACCATGGAAAGGCTGAAACAAAAACAAGTTTTAGAAAGGAATTTTGTCAATGTTTTTAAGATTTTAGTTTAATAAGTATATTAATGATGCTGTCTGATTGCAATTTACTGACTACTTTGGCAGAGGAAAAAAAAAAAAAAAAAAAAGAGTATTTTGGTCTATTCACACTGAGGCTTGTGGGGCCTTTTGTAGCCATGGTAACAGCAGTTTCAAAGAGATTGCCTAGCTATTCAGAGAAACATCCTGTCTTTAAAATAAAAGTTAGACATCTCACACAATCTCTCCAGCATCCAAGTATATACCTTTCCAAGTACATTTAAAAAAACTGTTTAGACTTACTTTTTTTTTTAGAGAAAGCAGTTTCTTATATCATTGATTAGTTAAAGCAGTCTGTGTTTAGATCAGTGATGATAATGTAGCTGGCAGACATACATGTGGGTGAAAGGTGTGTACTCCTTGTCTCAGAGAGCAAAGTACTCCAAAGTCACCAAGAACACAGTGACATTACAGCAGATAGAGCACACAAAGTGAGATTACAGCAGTTTACAGTAAACATATTTTAAAACAATATTAAAAATATCAACAACGCTTAACTATATACTTAGCTATGGATGCATTACTGTTACTGCAACTACTTGACTAGTAGGTTTGACAGTAAACTTCAAAAAGAGGCAAAAATGGAATCATAAAAACCATTAATGTTTTTACTGTCGTGTACTGATTTCATTGATTAAATATGATGCAAGACCTTACCTTGCTTTTTCACAATTAGTTTCATACTTTCAGGTGAGACAGACAGGATTATGCAGACAGCAATGAAGCACGCAACGTTCTAATCAATATATGAATATATCATTCAAATGCAGCTGTGAGAAGAATAAATGTGTTCATGTCAGCTGACAGGTGTGCTATTGCCTGTTTATGTTTATTTTACAAGAACTGTAAAGTCTGCAAGTTCACACGGAGCGATTTCCCCACCCCTTTGTGTGATACTTCCCTCTCGTTGGCTGATCAAGCATGCCTTTCATATCTGGCGTGTTTTTGCCACACCCCGTTTCTGATCTGGCCAATGAAATCCTCACAGCAAGCATCACATCGATTTCACAGCACTAAATAACCCGGTCTTTCAGAAACACACTCTTAATACAGGCAAATTTGAAATGTGTATAGTATACATTTTAAGCGATTTCTCTTTTAAATCATCCTCTTGTTGTTGTTTTTCTTAAACAATACAAATTGGTTCCATTACTTCCGGGGACTTCATGGCAGGCTCTCTCGTTTTCAGGATCTTGATACAAATATGAATATAAACGTAATGCGAAAAATTCTGATTCATCGTTACAACCACTTTAGTCAAACAGTTAGAAAATAAATGTAAAATTTTAACGTACAGTAAGATAACCTTTATTTATCATGAAGATACGAAAATGAATGCGTCAATTAAATTAAAATAAATAAAGAAAATTCAAGTTTAATCCCCTGGAATCGTTTTTAGTTGCTTAAATTATAGATTGTAAAATAAAAATAAATAAACCATACCTCAAAAATATGTATTTACTGTATTCCTATGTTGAGTTAATTGTCAATGTTCCGTTTAAGTTAAACTTGTGAACGTGAAAAATCCGACTTACGTGGTCTGTTCTTCTTTCCCGAATCCACGCGTCTTCTGAGTCTGCAGCGCTTCGCAGGCGAACCATTGTTGTGTACACCCTGATGAAGATGGTGGAAATTTTCAATACCATTATGGCCACCGCTACAGTCACTAGCACCCAGACCACCTCCGCTAGACGAAATACAGTCCCCGTTACCGGACTTCAGGGTGTGAAATCCGTTCACTGAACCGTTCGTGTAGTGCGTCGTTCCGTTTTGATCGGATGGTTCAGCATTTTCCATTATTTACGTAGCAAATGTAAACGCTCGAAAGACAGATGCGTAGCGACTCGACGTTTCGAAGGCGCTTCAAAATGTAGGCTACACTTGTTTTATCGGAATTCTACATAAATGCTGATGTGTTGTAAAGAGATGAAGACAATAGATAGGCCTTCAACATCTTATTCGAGGTCACCGTCGGTCATTTCTTCTTTACACGCTAGGGCTGTTTCCGAGTCAAACAGCCGGTACATGCGACGTCACTAAGGAAAATGCCTCCACTCCCTCTGCTGAAACGTCATGTTTCAGAGCCGCCTACTTAGCTACATGTAGCATAGGCTAGCCTACTATTTGCCATAGTATAAGAAGCTATTTGCTATTACTGTATCATAGATATAAACACTAGATGTCGCCTTGGGGTTCTAAACATGCGTCAAAACCGGAACCATCTTGGAACAGTGGTCATGTCATAGGAAGTAGTCTATGGGAAGTAGCTAGGTAACGCTGAATTCATGCAAAGAGAGGCGAAACTCTGATGCTTTTTTGGTAACAGCCACTAGGTGGCGCTTCGATAGCGCGGCCGCCATTTCTGGTTGAAAATTCCAACTGGATCACTGGACAACAGCACAGATAACAGTTGCCTTATTGAGTATTTACATTTTATGCAACTTTACACATTTACTACTATTATTAGTTACCAACTCCACTAGGCCTGAAATATATTTTGTACGTTTTACCCATACAAAAGTGTAATATATGGCCATTATGTACTTATATTTTAAATAGCATGACATATATCTATACATATATTTGACTTATCTGAGAACACAATATATGCCTGCAACATATATGAACATTTATGTGTCCAAACATGTGAAGAAAATATTTGAGTCATCCATATGATACCATATACAGTATCTGCATATATTACAGTATAGTATTGGTTCCTCGCATACAGACAACATTAAGTATAAGTATGTGACATACATATTTGTTTCCCACATATTTAATAAATGTATGTAAACATACATGCATTTGATACTGATGCATTGAAATAACATGTGTACATGCATAATACATATGCGTCTTAGGCTACATATATTTAACATTTATGTGCATATACGGGAAAATATATGGCACTTACATGAAAACGGCCATTTTTGCTATATTGTTTCATATATGTCTGTTTTTATATGAATTTTGCATAAATTCTCATATAGGCAGCAGACATGGATGGGCACTGACATTATATGTGTAATTTATATTGACATATATTAAATTTATGTATGGGTAATCCCCTGGATCATGCTACAAACATGATGATCTTATAGAACATGATGGACAGTGGCTGTGTTTTTGTTTTTGTAGGCTTGCTTTAATGGTCATTACTATAAGATAGTAATATAAGATAGTATTAAATAATAATTTAATAATTATTATTATTAAAAATAATAATAATAATAATAATAATAATAATTTACTGTGAAGCTATTCTATTGCTGTTATATATAAATATTGTCCAACATTCCCAATTATCTGATATAGCATGTCCTTTACTTGTTGGCATTAATTCAGTGTTTGTAATGCTAATACTAAACTTATCTAAGTCTGTGAAATAAACTGTTAAAAGGGATTTGATGATCACTGTGATCACTGGTCTAGTGATTGTACGTTATTGTGTGTTGTCATCATTCAGTTTGGATTTGATCTTTAATGTAACGTTACTTAAAAAAAAAAATTACAAAGCAGCTGATATTGCCATAGCGTCAGCAGAAAGCAAGTGGATAGTGATGGGAAGAAGTCCGGCTCTTTTCAAAGAATCGCCTTTTAGAGCGGCTCGTTCGCGAACGACACATCAAAACTGTAGTGTTCCTTTATATCTCTGTCGTGTGGTGCATTTAGTAAACTACCGACACATAAAGGTATATCTCCGAACTTGTTGTTTATTACTGAACATTAGCAGCGTGTGCTGCTCACCAGTATGTGAAAAATAACACTCACTCTCCGCATCACGGTAACCACCATAATAAGACGTGTAATTGACGTGTATGTGAGAGGGTATTTGTAAATGAATGTTGAAGAATGAATGAAGGGTGTGACTCTTTTTCTTCTTCTTTTATTGTGTTTTTTTGTGCTGTTTTTGAGAGGAATGATTTTATTAATATGTGTATCTGTTGACATCAGCCTGCCCAGGGACTACAGGTGAAAATTAGCACAAGTGCTATAACCTGGTAAAATGCATCTCTCCTCTTAAGGTTAATGTATATTTTGCATTGTCCCTGTTTAAAAATAAATAAAGGAAAAAAAAAAAAGAAACAAGGTGGCCCTCTAGTGGAGTAAATATACAGTTACACCAAATGCATTTAACACTGCACTACATCCCCTTTTTTCTCAGGGAAACAATACTAGCTATAAATAGGATACAAAACACTAAATATAGCTCTTAACGTCCACATAACAGGAACATTGTCTTTCTTATTTGTAGCAAACATATTGTCGGATAAGCAATTCAACGCTTAACATGTCTAACCTTAATTACAAGGCAAATTTATAGTCAGTTCATACAGTAGTCCTGAAACCGCACAGGAACTTTCACAACCCGACCACTCCTGGTGATTGTGGTATTGGTTTTGTGTAGGAAATGATCTGGTACACCCTGTGAAGACCGATCTCCTACTTCGTGTGCCACTGAAATGATAGAGTGTGCACCGTCATTAGGCTCATCTGCAGGATCAAATGTTTCTGTGTGCTTGTGAGTTGTTTTCCTTAGGTGGCGCCTGTTGCGACGAAACTGTCGTCCTTCTGCATTGACAACATTGTATGACCTTGGCTCATCTCGTTTGGAAACAATGAGACCCGGCTGCCACCCTTTGTCTGTTTCAATGTTTACGGTATTACCTGCATGCAGTTCTGGCAAGGCTTTTACTCTCACATTGTAGTGGCACGCTTGCTTCCTTTGCAGGATTTGAAGCACCTGATGAACACCTTTGGGAGTAGTCGGTCGCAGGACTTCACAGTATGCTGGTAAGGTGCTCCTCAGTACTCTTCCCATCAAAACTTGCGCTGGTGAATAAGGCGTGCCAGTGACAGTAGTATTCCTTATCGACAGCAAAGCAAAGGGATGATCCGTCCCTGATTGTTCCGCTTTTTTCAGGACACTTTTGACAGTTTTGATAGTTCTCTCTGCAACCCATTTGACTGAGGGTAGGCCGGACTTGAGTGTGTCAGTTTGATGCCCCACACAGCTGCGAATTTCTTCATTTCGTAGCTTGCGAATGGTACATGGTCACACACTAGCTCTTTAGGGATGTCGTGCCTGGCATACACTGCTGTCATCTTTTCAATGACTGTGGATGCTGTTTTGTCTTTGATTTTCATCACCTCAGGAAACTTTGACATATAATCAACAATTAGAAGAAACGATTGACCTCTGATTTCGAAGATGTCAGCTGCAACTTTTAACCAGGGGAGCTCTGGTACTTCATGAGAGATGAGCGGCTCTTTCTGGTTCCTGGGCTGAAACTGTTGACACGTTGTACATGTTTCGACCATCTGTTCATTATGTCTGGTCATACCAGGCCAATACATGAACTTTCTGGCATGTGCTTTTGTGCGTTGCATCCCTTAATGTGCGATATGTAGGTTCTTAAGCATCTCTGATCTCATTGTCTCAGGAATCAGAATCCTGTCAAATACCATTAATACACCATCTTGCACAGCCACAGTGTGTCTAACAGGCCAGTACTGTTGAATTGAGAGATCAAGTTGTTTTCTATGTGTTGGCCATCCTGTCTTTCGCATCTTCATAAGAAGCTGGAGAGTACTGTCTCTTGCAGTAGCGTCCGTAAGCTGCTTTAGCATGTCGTCACTGAGAGTCTGTGTTGCTTCAAGTGCATATCCAACTCTTTCATCGCTGAGGTCATCTGTACTTGAGTACTGACCTTCAGCAACGCGACAACGCATCAGCAATTAACATGTCCTTCCCTGGCGTGTACTGGACAATGAGATCATATCTCTGTAGCTGTAAGAGCATACGTTGGAGTCTCGCTGGTGCTTTGCTCAGTGGCTTCTTGAAGATACCCTCCAATGGCTTATGGTCCGACTGGACATTCACACTGGGTCCATATACATACTGATGGAACTTTTTGGTCGAGAAAACGATCGCCTGTAGCTCCTTCTCGATCTGGGCATAGTTCCTTTCCGTATCCGTTAAAGCCCTAGATGCATACGCTATTGGTTGCCCCTCCTGCAGCAGACATGATCCTAAGCCATCTTTGGATGCATCTGTTTATATGCTGAGCGCTGTGTCGGGGTCAGAGTACCTGAGAACTGGTGTGTTGGTCAGTGCAGTTTTGAGTGCAGACAATGCCGTGTCATGTTCAGGTTGCCACTGGAATGCAATGTCTTTTCTCAGCAGCTGCCTGAGAGGCGCTGTAAGTGATGCCTCACCTGGAATGAATGGGGCGAGATACCTGATCATGCCCAAAAGACGCTGTAGCGATTTTCTTTCTGTGGGTATTGGCATGTTTACTATTGCCTGTATCTTGCCATCATCTGTTCTCACACCCTGTGGAGTTATCACATGTCCCATGAAATGAACTTTGTTCACCTTATACTGAATCTTGTCAGGGTTGAACTTCACATTGTGTGTTTTCGCTCTCTCCATGATTTTAGCAACTATGACATCATGTTCTAGTTCTGTAGCAGCGGCGACAATCATGTCATCAGCTACGATGTGTACACCTTTTATGTCACGAAACACTTCATTATTCAAATGCTGGAAGACTTCACTAGCAGATTTGACACCAAATGGCAGACGTTTGAATCTGTATCTACCCCACGGCGTGTTGAATGTGCATAGCAGGGAGGAGTCTGTGTCAAGTTTGACTTGCCAGTAGCCATCCTTTTCATCGAAGATGGAGAAAATTTTCTTTCCAGCAAGCCTGCATTGTACATCTTCGGTTGTTGGGAAAGAGAATTGTTGGCGAAGAACGGCTTTATTAAGGTCACAAGGATCCAGGCATACTCGTAATGACCCATTCTTTTTTTCAGTGATGACAAGACTGTTAACCCATGGAATGGGCTGGGTGACTGGCGCTATAACATCTGCTTGCAACAGCTGTTCTAGTGTATCCTTTAGTTTGCACAGCACTGCTAAGGGAATTTTTCTACAGCCGTGTATGACCGGGACTGCTTTCGGATCAACATGTATATGATGTTCACCCAGAAACTGACCAAGACCTTCAAAAACTGCTGAATGTTGTGCTATCAGGTCCTCTTTGGAGGTAGGATGTTTTTTTACAACAGTGTCTACTCTTTTCAGCAGTTGCATCCGTTCATATGCGTCCTTACCAAGTATTGGAATTGATGAGTGTCTGGTGATGTAAAAGGGTAAGCAAACTTGTACTTTGGGAGTGACGCACTGCAGCTTGGCCACACCTTCTGGCCTTAATTTAGTTCCACCATACACCACCAGCATAGTCGAAGTCGGTTGCAACAACTGTCTTTCATGCAGAGATTGATAAATGTCGAGAGGTATAATATTGGCTTCAGCCCCTGAGTCCAATTTAAACTTCACTGTCACATTTCCAATGTCTACGTCTGGGTACCATGCTTTCTGTGCAGAGCTGGGGGTCTCTTTTAATTCCACTGTCCCAATGAATAATGAATCAACAGTGACATTTCTATTGTGTTTAGGCTGAGTGTCTTTTTTTTCAGACATGCACACTGAGGCAAAGTGATCGTTTTCCACAGGCATGACATGTAGCTCCAAGGGGTGAACACTGTCATGAAAGGTGGGATTTTCCACACTTTTTGCAGATGAAAGAGTTCACATTAACTTTTTGCAGTTGAGATGTCGCTCTTTCATATCTCTTGTTCGGTTTTGCATCTTTTGTCTTCTTTCTAATGGCATGGACAGTTTTATTCTGCTCTCCCATTGCTTGAATCTGTGTTTTTGCTGCCTCTGCTGCTCTGCAAATGTCCATAGTTTTTTCGAGGGTCAGGTTTATTTCTCTTAAGAGCCTCTCTTTTAAACGCTGTTCACCGATGCTAAACACGATCTTGTCTCTTAACATGTCAGATTCTGTTGAGCCATACTCACAGTCTTTACTCTTTTGTTTTAGTTCTGTGACATACTTATCGATGGTTATTGAATCAGGCATGGGGTAAGCCCAAAACTGGTGCCTTTCAAATTAGGGTTACCAGACGTCCCGTTTTTCCTGGGACAGCCCCGTATTTCCACTCTAATTTTAGTGTCCCGACTTATTCTGAAAAAATCATGTTTTGTCCCTTATTTCATCGTTAATATATATATATTTTTTTATATATAATAGGTTTCGTTTCCGAAAGGCTAAGTGAATATATATGTTACGTTCAACTCGTGTAGCGCGCGCATGACAGAGAGGGAGAGACCTTGTGTGTGTGTGCTAGTGTGCCTAATGAAGCGCATGTAAGACGCATTGGGAATGCATTAACGTCACTTTCCCGCCGGAACACGCCCCCTCAGCCGGACTGAGTGGCAGAAGAGCTGCTGCGTGACTGGATTTAATAGGGGAAACTGCGAAAACGCAAGTAAAACAAACGATTATCAGTTTAAACTAAAGATTGGACTCAATATAGTGTTCCATACAACTTACTAAAGATCCAGTGATCCATGGATATTAACATGCAGCCAGGAATCGTGTTTCCTGACATTTATATGTGCCTGATTCCGACACCAGGGAAATACATACAGCAAATTTGCCTGTGAATGCTTTATATAAATACAAAATAGGCAGGTCTAAATCCAGGTGATCACTTATCAATGTTATATATATCATCATATCGTCTAGAGACTTAAAACTTGTATAGTTTTTTGTCAGTGTTTATTTAAAAATGTCAAATTATACAGAATATACAGTGGTAAATATTTGATTGATGAGTTGTCACTGCAATATATAACAATACAATATACAGAGAATGATTTTACCACTAAATTCAGCATATGGACACAAAAAGGATAACTGCAAATCCACCTTTCGCTGCCTGGAGTCCAGTTGTTTCTATGAATTGTAGCGATCTATTTGCTTCTCTGTTCTGTAGCTTTAGGTAGTCTGTAAAAATATTCCTCATATTTCTTGTCAAATCTAGTTGTACAGTCAGTCTCAAAGCTCTTTCCCGTTTTAGACGCGTTTTGTGTGTTTTTCCGCAGCATTCACACTGAAAACCAATGCTGCCACTCAGTCTTTTTGCCACTTGTGGGCGTAACTGCAGTAGCTCCCGCCAACGGTGACGTCACGTGCATTCCCTCTATACGCATGTGTTCTGTATCTGTCCCGTATTCCACTCCGAGAAATCTGTTCACCCTATTTCAAATACAACATTCTTTCTCGGCAAGCAATACTTCTCAAGTGCAGTTACAATATCTTGCATTGTTTCCTCATCCTCTTCGGGCTCAACGGACAGCGAATTGTACACTTCTAAGGCCTCCTCTGCTAATGCATGTAGTAGAATGGCTATTTTTACCTTCTCACTTTTTGAGTCTGATCCTGTAGCAGTCATGTAAATGTTGAACCGCTGTATCCATCTCCTCCAATTTTAGAACGAAATAGCCTTCCCTAAATTGCAGACAGCTTTTTACTGGAAGAAGAGTCAGTGTATGAGTATTTGTAAAATGTTTCCCAGTTCTTTTGAGTTTAATGTGAGGCCAAATATTCACTATGCATATGTGACGGAGCGGTAAAGGATTTCAATAAGTTACTTTGCTTATGGTGATTATTGTCGACTACGCCACCCTGAATAAATCAGGGAATATCTAAAGAACCCAGCAGTTAGCATTATGTCACACAAGTTCGTGTGTGTCAGGGAGGTTAGAGACAAGAGTACAACTTAATTACAAACAAAGGTCTTTTATTGACATACAAAAATAGTTAAAAACAGTATCTTCTCTTAAAACAAGGGCGCACAGCGCTCAATGCACAGATGTCAAGGCACAAAAACAGGTGCTTACAGGGGGGCAATATGACTGGCACACACCAACATAGTCCTCTACCCACAAGGGTAGGAGGAGTTTCAGTCAAACAGAAAGTAAAACAAACCAACCAGGCTGAGCCTACAGGCGGAAGGACCACTTAATGGCTTTTCCAAAAGCGTAATTCTACTCACACCCACACACGTCACCGTGCACTTGGATCATACACGCAAGCACTCCAAAAGTGTCACCCACTGCAACACTACCACCACCACAATGCACTCGAAGGTCCTCCCGCCTGGTCACCTTAGTTCCTGGGAGAAAACAAGATAACAGCTGAGTTTGGTAAAACCCAAAAATAAATAGCCAAAAGAAAATATAATAATCAAGGTCAGCAACGAAACACAAAAATAATTACAGAAACAAAATCTAAACAAAATACACACAGCTAACCTAAAGAAACAGAACAGAATCACAGCAGATAGAGCTGGTGCAGCACACACACATACATGCATTCGCGCGTGCACACACACACACACACACACACACACACTGGTTCTCGTAAAAATAACAGTCAATTATTATTGATCATAACTTTTCTATCACATTAAAAACGAAAGGAAGTAGACGATACAAATCCTGTGCCCTTATAAATTCCTGCCGGCACGATCAGGAGGGCAGCTTAAGCACCGTGGTTATCCGGGTGAACTCTAATTCATAGGAACACGGAAGAACCAGAGGGAGACTGTGCAGGGAACCAGTAAAATGGTCCCGAGGACGAAAGGGAGGACCTGCGTCTCACGAACGCCTTAAAGAGAAGCAACGATATGTTAGTACCTCTCTTTCCACTACAACCTTCCAGACATCTTACATGACACTTACCAAAAGACGACATCAACCCACATATAATCCCCACAGGCTACTATTTACCGCGATCATCACAACCACCGATTAACTGGGGTACAGGAAGCAACACATTAACAGTGACATAGCGATTCAGTATACCACACGCCATCATAACCACCACTCCATACAGGGACAGTTACATACCTGAAGGGTGGGCAAACACCCATTCTGAGCTGATGAAATGCACCGTCGGAAAACTGCTTAAATGAAACGCTACAATTAGAGGATAACACATATCAGTAGCGTTCTAAACGCACGATTCAAACCACCCGCTACCAGCACATACCTGAGGCGATAGTGGATGACGCAGGAGGGGGAGGACAAGACGTGACGCATCTCAGAGTACAGCCAACCAGCATTAAATAGACCGTACTCTTTCCTGATAGGACACCAGAACTGTCACTCACTTAACTAATTCTGCCACACATATTTAACAATATTCCCGAGAGCCCAATCACCCCCGAGTAGTACAAAACGAGCCTATGGTACACAAAGTACCTTGGTCTGCTAAATTTGCATCGCGAGCTCCGCCACACTGTGTGGGTATATAGGGAGCAGTGCGTGCATTCTCGCATTCAAGGTTTCGCTTCGGAGCCCAGCATTACTATGCTCTACGATCACTTATCGAGTCTCAATCTACGAGTCAAGCCTCTACAGTTCAGTGTTGTTTGACGGCGCGTTCAGCAGGATCACTAAAAGAGCCTGTTTCCTGCTTCCTGCTGCTGCAGCAGATCTCACTATATATCTTGGACGCTGTGGTTTTGATCTCCCCTGTGCACTTTAGTAATGTTGAAAGAGAAACATTTTTCTAAAAGAGCTGCACGGGTGCGTCTTTTTGAAGATGTCACTTCGCCCGTGTGTTTCTGGGTGCGTTTTCTGCCTCCGTATGACAGTCCCGTGCACTGTCTCACGTGCCTGGGCTTTCAGCACGCTGAGGCTGCGTTCATGGACGAGTCATGTACCCATTGCGGGAGGATGACCATCACGATGCAGCAATCAAGACTCAATGACCTCAGATGAGGTAGAGTCCCCTCTGCCATAGCACACACCACTCTCTTGCATCGCAAACTGTGGGGCTTCAGAAAGAGATTGCTGGCTCCTCTCTGCAGCGACCCAGCGTTTAATTCGGGCCTCCGGCGGATGATCACTTGTCGATCACCGCATCACAAGGTGGGCTTGAGTCCTCTGGAGATGAGGATTCGGCTGAGTTGCCTCCCTCTGGGACGACAGCGCTGCCCGGGTCTGATCCAGAGAGCTGAGAGCATCGGGCTCGAGTGGAACCCTCCACCGTGCCCTGAACGGTTGAGGCTAGGTGACTGGTTATTGGGGGCGGCACGCGCTGATCGTCAGCGCCCACCTTCAGTTCTTTTTTTCCGGGAAGTGCATGAGGAAGTCACCAGTTCGTGGAGGGCACCTCTGACTTCACTGCCCTTGATGGATGGGCAGCCAAGGGGAATGCAGGGGTACCCCTAGTGGAGCGCTCTGTTGCCATGCAACTGTGTCCTCAGAGCACCTCCACCTGGCGTGGCAACCCCAAGCACCCATCCAAGGCCTGTAAGTTCTCGTCCAAGCTCCTGGCCAAGGCTCACAGAGCTGCGGGGCAGCCTGCTTCCGATTTGCATGCCATGGCCATCCAGCAAGTGTACAAGGCCAAAGCGCTTAAACAACTGCACGAGGGCAGTGTGACCCAGAGCTCATGCAGGAAGAGCGCACTGCTACCGACCTCGACGAAGGTCACTGCGTGGTCTCTGGGCCAGGTAATGTCCACTCTGGTGATCCAGGAATGCCATCTATGGCTTAACCATGTGGAAATGAGGGGGTCCGAGCGAACCCGGTTCCTGGCGATGCAGTCGAGGACTTTGCCCAGCAGTTCTTGACCAGCCACAAGCAGTCTGAGGCAATCAAACATATTCAGCCACCTCAGCCTGTGTGCCCCCCTGCGGCCTCTTCCGCTCCCTCATGTCCACAGCAACAGCCTTCACCCAGGCTGCAGCGTGGAGATGGTTGCAGGAAGGTGGCGCAGCCCGTCTCTGCCCCTAAGCCTAACAAGTGGCAGGCAAAGTGGCGATCCTGAGACGGGCAACTCGGAGCTAAAGTCTTATGTTCTTCAGGAGATGGTAGCAGGACCACTTCGTCCCCTGGAGGAGGGCCGGGGGAGTATTATTTGTTCTCCTTCTCTTTTTCTTCCACCCGGTTTCCTCAACGATCAATTTGTCAAATAAATTACTAACTCCTCTACCTCCCGGTCCCAAGAGGGTGCGGATTATAGATTATACTGTCGCCGGGTCTCAGTCAGAGGCCCAAAGAGAACACGCTGCCGAACGATCAGGCTCGGCTATGCGATTCAATTCGCCCAGCATCCCCCCAGGTTTCGGGGTGTTCGCTTCACGATAATAGGCAAGGACACCCCGTCATGCGAGCAGAGGTCGCAGCCCTACTGGCGAAGGATGCGATCGCTCCAGTCGACATAAAGTACAGGTTTTACAGCCCCTACTTCATCGTACCCAAGAAAAGCGGTGGGTTACGACCAATCCTGGACCTGCGTTCCTTGAACTGAGCCTTACACAACCTTCCGTTCAAGATGTTAACGCCCAAATGCATTTTCAAATGCGTTCATCCCCTGGATTGGTTTGCCACAATTGACCTGAAGGACGCATACTTTCATGTCTCCATTCTCCCTCGACACAGTCCATTTCTACACTTTGCTTTCGAGGGGCAGTCATCAGTACACAGTTCTCCCATTCGGGCTGTCCCTGTCTCCCCGCGTCTTCACGAAAGTCGCGGAGGCAGCTCTTGCTCCATTCAGGGAGCAGGGTGATCGTATTCTCTAGCTCACTCTCTGTAACAGTTGTGCAAACACAGGGACCTGGTGCTCAAGCACCTCTCCCGATTGGGCCTTTGGGTCAACTGGGAAAAGAGCAAACTCTCCCTCTTGCATTAAAATGAAGTAATGAGGCTGGGAGTTTCAGGTCTCAGGAATCTTTTGCAGGTGTTTAGAGTTAATTCATGAGCTGTATGCCAAAATCATCAGTATTAAAACAATAAAAGACCTGAAATATTTCAGTTGGTGTGCAATGAATCTAAAATATATGAAAGTTTAATTTTTATCATTACATTATGGAAAATAATTAACTTTATCACAATATGCTAATTTTTCTAGAAGGACTTGTATATATATATATATATATGTGTGTGTGTGTGTGTGTGTGTGTGTGTGTGTGTGTGTGTGTGTGTGTGTGAATATATAATGGCATGTTTTGAATGGATTTTATCACAGGAGCATGAACCAATTACAAGTTAATATTCTTTCACCTGTTTAAAAAAAGCAGAAAAAATATTTTGGTTATCAATCTTTTTGCTTGAATAACTGTGACACATTGAAAAAAAACAGCAAATATCGTTTGATGTACTTCAACAGTGTCATTCTCCAAATATCCAAAATGATGCTAGAGATGATGCTAAATGCTTGATTAGTCATAGTGAGCTTTCTGTAGTGGTTATAGTGCTGCAGCAAATATTTGAAGACATATATTGATATTTTACATGCAAAAAACACTTATGGTTCATGTTTATTAAAACACACTCTATTCTGATTTACCCAAAACACTTTTTTCTGGAATTCAATCTTGGGCCTTAATGGAAAACATGAGAAGGAAAGATAAATCACAAATGAAACTCTTTAATATCTCAGTCAGTAATGAGATTGAAGATGAAACTATGCTAAAGCGATAAAGCTTTATTTCTTCTACATTTCACATGATTACTCCTCAGAATGCATGTGTCTCCCCTCAAAACTGTCAGAAATTGTGAAAATATTTTGCCATAACAACAGTCTTGTAAAAAAAGAAAAAAAAATGACCTGAGCTATGTAATATCTCTGTACTCTTAATGTACGACAGCAGTTGTCATTTGATTTCATTTTTAAATCCCTTAAGGTATTATGAGAAATATCTCAATTAAATAAATCAACTGAGAGTGCCCCATTAGCAATAGAAGCAATGCAATCAGTAACATGACTTTATGTGTCAATATGTGTAGACTGTCTATCTGCAAATTATTTCTCAAAACTGTGTAAAGAGAAGTGTCTGCTATTGGTGTATGCTATCATCATTTTTTAATTATTTATATATTTCATTACAGAACATCCTATAGATTTTATTTAGCTGATTCCATCATGTCTGACATTAGAGTGTTGCCTTATGTTAGACCTCATCTTTGTCTGTACAAAGACAATTGTAAGAGGACAAAGAAGAGGGTTTGTGTTTTGCTTTCCAGCCTTTTTACCTTCTTTCTGGACTATGGTGAAGGTTGAGGCAGATCTCTTTTCAAAAAACAATAAAAACACCCTCATTTGTCAATGCTGCAGTCACACACACACTGTATTTGAATAATTCATACATTTCATGACTTATTAATTTGTGTTATTCTAAGATGTTTATATAAAGTTATGCTTTAGAAAAGTTATTATCATCTACAGAATATAGTGTCAGCCCTTATAAGATAAAAGATATAAGATATTATGTCTACAGTACAACACAAGAGACGTTATAAGTACTTGTAGTGCTGCAATGATGACTTGCTGTCTCGCAACCACTGGAGGTAATATAACTCCCCTAAGGGCAGAATGACAACAAAACAAAAAGACAGATGATAGTCAGACCCTGGTTTACAATACAGTATATCAAGAGACGGCTGGTTCCATTATCAGACTCTCCATGTTAGCCCGTGGAGGTGTAACAGTTACTGTTTAGAAACACGCAGGACAGTTACACTTGTGATACACAAGTAACAGACACAAATCGTATAAAAGTACAACATTTATTTAAACAGCAGTTCCAAAACTATACGCAGTAATATGCATGATCAATAAGATAAAAACACAGTAAATGTTATGTAGCTGGCTGCTTCAGTTCAATGGCTAGGAGTAATACTATAATCTGGCGCCCCCTTGTAACCAGTGAAATAAACAGAGGCTATCACACGAATTGCCCTAATAACGTTGAAGAAAATCGTATCTAACACCACACACAATCACACGTGAGAATTACACAGCAAGAGCAGATGATAGGTGTAACAATGTACAGGTGTAAGCACTTCAAAATAAACCCCACACAATAAGAGATATAATTTCTAGAACTACATTAGTTTAATCATTAGTAGCCTCCAACTAATTCCTTTTGGATGACGCCAGACAGATAATAAAAACCTAGGCGAGCAGCCACAATAACCATCTCACTAAGCCAATAGAAATTTAAATAAGCAAGACAACAATTACATGCATTTGGCAGAATTTCTTAAAACAGTCAACATCAAATCACTCACGACCCCGCCCACTCGGCGCTCTTAGTACACAAGGAAAGCACTAACGGCGAGACAGCAGTAACCTGCAGTTGCACGCACACTTCGGACAATTTGCAGTACACTCCGAATAGCCAGCGGGGAAATCCGGGACAGTTGATCCGAGCTGCGAGACAAAGGAAGGGAAATGAGTTCTAAACAAACACACGTCAGTGCCCACTCGTTCGTACGTGATAAGAACTCACACTTCCCTTAATCAAGAGGAGTAGAGCGCGTTGATTGGTATTGTAGACCTCTCGCTGCCAGGAATCAATCTCAATAGTTGTCACGGCGTGGAGTCGTGCATGAATGATTCGTTGGGCTCAGAAACGATTCGTTGGAGACAGTCGAGCTTGTCGCGGTCAAGGAACCCCACGGACTGCATGTTGTTGTTTTTTTTATTCAGTGGATCTGCCAATCGCGTTGCACCGCTGGCTTATCAGCAATATTGGACGCACCTGTGAACAGAGCCTTGCAGATACACGTGCACACCTGAAAAACATTAAGGCTCTGGCATGCCTGTAATAGCTAGATTGGTTCCACTGCTGGCGACGTTCGACATTGTTGCGTACAGTGGCATAAGCTTGGAGGAGAGTGTGATGATGGTTCCTAACCCAACCTTCCACATCATCCCGGTATTGTGGCGGTGCGACCTCATGAAGCACATCCACCGGCAGTCTAGCATGGCGGCCAAAAAGCACATAATGAGGGGTCATCCCGGTGCTTGAGTGAGTGTGTTGTTATAGGCTTGCAAAAGAGCCGGCAACTGGCTAGGCCATCGAGCGTGCGAATCTAAATCCATGGTGCTCAGGAGGGATAGGAGGGTACGGTTAAACCGTTCACAGGCTCCATTTCCCTGCGGGTGGTAAGGCCTAGTGTGACTTTTCTTGCAACCATATACTGCACAGAGATTGTGCATTAGGTCTGACTCAAAAGCCCCCCCCCCGGTCACTGAGGATGCGTTCTGGGCAGCCAAAGGGGAGAATGAGTGCCGTCCATAGAGCCTTGGCGGTAGTAAGAGGGAACTGATCTCTGGTAGGCACTGCCAACGCATAACGGGAGAAAAAATCTGTAATCACAAGTATATACTGGAAAGTGTCAGATGGCCTCCCGAGGGACAGAAAGTCTATTGCCACAATTGCAAAGGGGTAACTGGTAGAAATGGGGCACAGGGGTGCTTTTTGTGGTCCTCCCCGTTTGCCTACCACACAGTTAAGACATTCGGCTGCCCTCGTTCTGGCATTTGTGCTCATCCCCACCCAGTAGAATCTCCTCCGCAGTAGTGAGACCATTTTGTCGCCACCTGCATGACCTGCAGCTTTGTGGTATTCTTCCCACACTCGCCTGGCTTGGGTTACTGCCACAATGATTTGCCGCACAGGGGCTCCAGTGTCTGGCTCAGCGACAAGTCTAACAAGGGCCCTATCATGGAGTTCCAGCCGGTCCCACTCCCTCAGTAAACAACGGAGCTGTGGAGACAAAGTAGAAAGGTCCTTTATTATTGGGGGCTCACCTTGCGTTTTCCAGGTGTGCAGCTGCTGCAGGTCCGGAACCATCTTCTGCTGGCGCTCCCATCGTCCTACCCTCCTGGGTGACTCCAGAGATGTAGTGCTCCGTACTGTATGTCCCGAAATACCTGCGGTCTCTCCTGGTATTCGAGAAAGCACATCCGCATTCCTATTAGTGGTTCTTGGTCGGTATTGGATTTCGTAGGAGTAATTGGCTAGTTGGGCCACCCCATATCAGTGAACACCGTAACCTGGGCCCCCCAAAATAATTCTTAAATTTCTCAGTGATAGCCCAAATCAAGGCCAGCAGCTCTAACTTGAAGGAGCTATAGTTTTGATCACTGCGCTCTGGGGGATGGAGAATACGGCTGGCGTAGGCTACAACCCTCTGCCTGCCATCTTGGACTTGGGCAAGGACTGCTCGAAGGCCATTCAGACTTGCGTCGGTATATAGCCTGAACGGGAGTTGAAAATCGGCATAGGCCAGTATCGGGGCACTGAGGAGGGCCTGTTTGAGCGACTCAAAAGCGACCTGGCACTCGGGGGTCCATTGGATGGCTGAAGAGGGACGATGGGCAGTTCCCTGCAGGAGCTGGTTGAGGGGGGCGGCTACCTTTGAGAAAGCAGGGATAAATCTCCGGTAGTATCCTGCGAAACCCAAGAATGAACGCACCTGTTTCACTGTTGCTGGTATAGCCCATTCACGAACGACCACAGTCTTCTCTGGGTCTGTTGCTACCCCCTGGCGCTGACCACATGTCCAAAATAGGTCACCTTTTTCTGGAATAGATGGCATTTGCGAGGCTGCAGCTTTAGGCCATGCTCCTGGAGACAGCTAAAAACCTGCTCAAGATGTTGTAAGTGGGTGTCGAAGTTGGGCGAGTACACAATGACTTCATCCAGGTAAATGAGAAGAGAATTGTAGACCTGGGCACCAAGGCAGCGTTGCATTAGCCTCTGAAACATGGCTGGAGAATTGCAGAGGCCAAAGGGCATGCGCTCAAACTGGTATAGACCAAATGGGGTGGTAAAGGCAGTCTTTTCTTGGTCTGTAGGTGCCACTTCCACCTGCCAGTACCCGCTTGCCAGATCCAGAGTTGAATACCACTGGGCCCTGGTGAGGCTTGTGAGGGATTCTTCTATGCGTGGCATGGGAAGGAGTCTTTGTGGGTCACTGCGTTAAGTCTGCGTTAATCCACGCAGATCCTCCATTACCCATCCTTTTTCCTTGCCAGAACACCGGGGCGGCCCATGGACTTGAACTCTCTCTTACAATGCCACTCTCCAACATACCTTGCAGCAGTGCCCTCAAGTCGGGGTAAATGTTGGGAGGAACCGGTCGGTACCTTTCTCGTATCGGTGGAGCTGTGCCTGTGGGGATCTGGTGTGTGACAACCGCAGTCTTCACAGAGTCGTCCTAATGAGCCGCAAACATGTGAGACCACTTCTGTAGAAGAGCTGCCAATTGGGCTTGCTGGCCACTGTTCAGGTCCTCTCCACGCAATGCAAGGGCTGGATGATCTTCAGTCTACGTCTGTTCTGTGTGCATAACATCAACCTCAACCACTTGGGGTTCGATGTTTCGCAGCACGAGTCTGGAACGCCCTTTTAAGTCCCTTGGGTCTATCTGGGTCACAGAAGCCAGGGGGCACCGTTGTGGCAACTCTAGGGGGAATGGATTAGGATTGCAGACACGGAGAGGAACCTTCCCACCCTGCACCCAGCTCAGAGATCTAGCAACACACCACTCCCGCCCATGGTGATCCAAATCTTCAACTAAGAAAGGGCAATTAGGTTGGTCGGTGGCCTGTGGGACGTAGGCCCAAACTATCATCTCACTTCCAGGGGGTAACACCACAGTTGAATGTCGCTGGAGTTTAGCCACACCTTGGAGCTGTACCTCAGGCGTAGATGCGTTTACTCTTTGGCAGGCGGCAAAGGCTGCATCCCAGGCTTTCTCTGCAGAAGGGGAGAACATAGATTTGAAAGCTGCAATGCCAGGGTGTCTACCCTGGAAAATGCCCGCCCAACAGTCTGCCACAACATTCATACCTAGAAGTCCGTATTCTGTGTTTATGCAATCGTCTCGCACGATAACCACCCCCTTCTCACGCACTTCCACACCCCCAATGTTAAAATTCAATACTGCATATGCCACATAAGGAATTTGAAGGCCATTAGCAGCTCTCAAAGCTAACCAGGATATTTGACTGGGATCTTGCATACAGTCTTCGCTAAAATGGCGCTGAAACAAGGCTTGGCTAAAAAGTGTAACTTGATAGCCAGTGTCTATTATGCATGGGATCCGTCGATCCTGGACCAACACTTCAACCTCTGGGCACTTACCCAACTTGGAGGGCCTTTGTAGGGACGCGGTTGGGGGCCCCTCCCGGTTCACTGGCCCTGCTGTGACCCGGGGTATCGAAAACCTGACTGAGCTGGATGTCTTCTCGGGCAAAAACGCTGTATATGTCCCATTTCTCCGCAATCACGGCAGATGGCTCGGCCTTGAGCATCCCACTGCTAGTGCTGTTGGTCGGGGGGAGCTGACCCCAAACGTTGGCTACGGCGGTCAAGGTCAGAGTGAGGACGCCAAGGTGGCTGGAACGGCACCTCAGTTGCTGGTGATCGCGTTACTGAGGCTCGGCCCAGATGCCCTCGCAGTTCCTCTGCCAGGGATTTCCCCAAATGTGTTAGCTGCTGTTACGTCCCTATTTTTGATGTCTAGGGAAATAAGGGCATAACACTTTTTAAAAATGGTGTGTGCACCTCAATGTACAGGACAGAGCAAGAAAAAGAAGCCGACCTCAGAACTCAGCTCACAAAAAGGATTTATTAATCCACAGTGCTGTGAGTGAATGAAGAAAATAATATTACAATATATACAAACAATGAATACGAACAATAACAAAATAACGACTTTAAACACAAACAAAAACACAAGGTGGGAAGGCGAGCGCACGAGAGATGCCAAATCAAAGAAATCAATAAAACAAAACAAACTAACTAAAAGTTAATTCGACTAACCTAACTACCAAACTAAAATGTAGAAAAGAAATCTTCGGCGTCAAGACGCTCTAGCTAAACTACACTAACTAAATAACAAAACTTACAAAGTGGGCACTCTGCTAAACTAGTGTGTCTAACATAATCCAAAACATTCTAAGTGCAAAGTGTATGTCGCGCGACCTACTAACCTGCTCTCTTCCCAGCTTTACACACTCTGTGTAAACTGGTCAGGCTGAACAGTATCCTCAAAACACAATGCAACAATTAAACAGAACTTGAATGTTAGACACACAGACACATCACTGACAGCAAGTCAAACAAGCGCAACAAACAAAAAGTGAGCAAACAGCTGTTGACATGGAAGTGATCACGGGCATTTGAATGAAGTGGTGAGATGTGATTGGATGAGGTGAACCGAAACGTCATCATCCTTCATTAAGATTGACAGGTGGTAGATTGATTCAACGAAGACCTGAAACACACACACCACAACAACAACAACAACACCAAACTACACACATCTCCATATTGCAACACTTTGAATACGTACGAGTACGTAACAACTGCTCTTTTAATTCCTGTTGTAATTCAGTTCGCAATGAATCCTTCATTCGTCCCAGACATCCCTTGGTCCTTCATCCCAGTTGGTGTTGCTGTTGAGCTAGATGGAGAAGTCGAAAGGTTGGACAAACCTGAACATCTTCCTCTGGGGCCAGCTCTTGTTACAGCGTCTTCGCTTCCCTACAGGCATCATTAAAAGTGGATGTTGAGGCCTGGCGGAGCTGTCTTGACAATTCCTGCTTTATTGGTCCGGGTCTCAATCTCATAATGTATTGTGTTTGCAGCAATTCGTCGTCTGTTCCAGCATTCAGGGGTTCTCTGGCTCGCCACCTATGATGCAGTTCACATAGCCGAAGGGTGAATGGTCCTACTCCCTCCCCTGCTTGCTGTTTACAATTAAAGAACTGAATACGTAGTTGAGCAACAGGCTGCTGACCACCATACAATGAAGCTAGGGCCTCTAGAATTTTTACATCAGTATTTCGTTCCCCTTCAGCCAATAGCAGAACTTCTCTTTTAGCATTCCCCTCTAATGCACTCAGCACAAAATCCACCCACTGTACCTCACTCAGCCCCTGAGCCCGAATAAAAGCCTCAATCTGGTTTCTCCATTCGGGTATTTAGAGGGCTCCCCGCCACCAAATTTTGGGACCCATGGCCCTTCCATAAACCATGGCATTAACGCATTTACTTGGGGCTGTTCGCCGTGACTCATATTACTTGTGTATGTCAAGGACCCTGCCGACTTATGCCAAAATGTAACAGTTACTGTTCAGAAACACGCAGGATTTTTACCCTTGTGATACACAAGTAACAGACATACACAAATCGTATAGAAGTCGAAAATTTATTTAAACAGCAGTTCAAAAACTATGCGCAGTAATATGCATGATCAAGAAGATAAAAACACAGTAAATGTTATGTAGCTGGCTGCTTCAGTTCAATGGCTAGGAGTAATACTATAATCTGGCACCCCCTTGTAACCAGTGAAATAAACAGAGGCCCTAATAACATTGAAGAAAATCGTATCTAACACCGCACACAATCAAATGTGAGAATTACACAGCAAGAGCAGATGATAGGTGTAACAATGTACAGGTGTAAGCACTTCAAAATAAACCCCACACAATAAGAGATATAATTTCTAGAACTACATTAGTTTAATCAATGGTAGCCTCCAACTAATTCCTTTTGGATGACACCAGACAGATAATAAAACCTAGACGAGCAGCCACAATAACCATCTCACTAAGCCAATAGAAATTTAAATAAGCAAGACAACAATTACATGCATTTGGCAGAATTTCTTAAAACAGTCAACATCAAATCACTCACGACCCCGCCCACTCGGCGCTCTTAGTACACAAGGAAGGTGCTAACGGCGAGACAGCAGTAATCTGCAGTGGCACGCACAAGTCCCGGCTTCGGACAATTTGTAGTACACTCTGAATGGCCAGCGGGGAAATCCGGAACAGTTGATCCGAGCTGCGAGACAAAGGAAGGGAAATGAGTTCTAAACAAACGAACGTCAGTGCCCACTCGTTTGTACGTGATAAAAAATTCACACTTCCCTTAATCAAGAGGAGTAGAGCGCGTTGATTGGTATTGTAGACCTCTCACTGCCAGGAATCAATTGCGATAGTTGTCACGGCGTGGAGTCGTGCATGAATGATTCGTTGGGCTCAGAAACGATTCGTTTGAGACAGTCGAGCTTGTCGCGGTCAAGGAACCCCACGGACTGCATGTTGTTGTTTTTTTTAATTCAGTGGATCTGCCAATCGCGTTGTACCGCTGGCTTTTCAGCAATATTGGACGCACCTGTGAACAGAGCCTTGCACTTACACGGGCACACCTGATAAACATTAACCCACCCTCCCTATTGTACCCACCCACCCTCCAACCCACCCTATTGTATCTGTTAGGAATTGGGGATTTTAACAAAGCAAATCTTTCTTGTGAACTACCAAAATACAGACAGCACGTTACATGTCCCGCCAGAGACAGTAATATACTGGACCACTGTTACACCACAATAAGAAATGCGTATCACTCGGTCCAACAGGAAGCTTTGGGGCTCTCTGATCACTGTTTGGTTCATCTCATACCGACCTACACGCAGAAACTGAAATCAGCTAAACCTGTAATAAGGACTGTAAAAAGATGGACTAATGAAGCAGAGCAGAATCTACAGGCCTGCTTTGATTGCACTGATTGGACTGTTTTTGAAGCTGCTACCAACGATCTGGATGAGCTCACAGATACTGTAACATCATATATAAGTTTCTGTGAGGATACATGCATTCCTACCAGGACATTCTTATCATTCACTAATGATAAACCATGGTTTACTGGGAAACTCAAACACCTTCGTCATGCCAAAGAGGATGCTTACAGAAGTGGGGATAAAATTTTGTATAACCAGGCCAGAAACAGATTGACAAAGGAGATCAGAGTTGCTAAAAGGAACTACTCTGATAAACTGAAAAACCAGTTTTCATCCAACGACCCATCACCAGTCTGGAATGGCCTGAGGAACATCACCAACTACAAGTCACCATCCCCTCGACCTGTGGACAATCAACACCTGGCTGACGATTTAAATTAATTTTACTGCCGGTTTGAAAAGCCCTCATTCACACCACACACCCGGTCTGATCTGCACTTCACACATTCACCATCACCTTCCTGCACCCCCCCCCCCCCCCCCCCCCCTGCCATTCAACCTGAGCTTAAGGTCTGTGTGGAGGACGTGAGCAGAGTCTTCAAAAAACAGAAGACTAGGAAAGCCTCAGGCCCAGACGGCATCTCATCTGCTTGTTTAAAAGCCTGCGCTGACCAACTGGCCCCGGTCTTCACGCAGATCTTCAATAGATCATTGGAGCAGTGTGAAGTTCCCTTGCTGCTTCAAACGCTCCACTATCATTCCTGTCCCCAAAAAACCCAAAATCACTGGACTTAATGACTACAGACCTGTCGCTCTCACGTCTGTGGTCATGAAGTCGTTTGAAAGACTGGTGCTGGCCCACGTGAAGGACATCACCGGACCGCTGCTGGATCCCTTTCAGTTTGCTTACAGAGCAAATAGGTCTGTGGATGATGCAGTCAACATGGGACTGCATTATATTCTGCAACATCTCGACAGACCAGGGACTTATGCAAGGATCCCTTTGTGGACTTCAGTTCGGCCTTCAATACCATCATGCCTGGTCTTCTCACAGCCAAACTGACCCAGCTCTCCATGCCATCCTCGATCTGTCAGTGGATCACCAGCTTCCTGACGGACCGGCAGCAGCGAGTGAGACTGGGGAAACACACATCCAAGACACTCACAATCAGCACTGGCGCCCCCCAAGGGTGCGTTCTATCCCCACTGCTCTTCTCCCTGTACACTAATGACTGCACTTCTAAAGACCCCACTGTCAAGCTCCTGAAATTTGCAGACGACACCACTGTCATCGGTCTCATCCGAAACGGTGACGAGTCTGCTTACAGACTGGAGGTTGAACAGCTGGCTGTCTGGTGCAGTTATAACAACCTTGAGCTGAACACCCTCAAATCAGTGGAGATGATCGTGGACTTCAGGAGGAACCGTCAAGACGGCGACTCAGATCACTGGGCACAAGAACATCTCGGCACAGGAACAGTTTCTTCCCACAGGCCATCTCCCTTCTGAACAGTTAACATATCTCCCAAGGCATATGCCTGTAAGTGCAATACTTCCACTGTTTAGTGCAATATCTTAAAATTCAGGTGATATTTATATTTATATTTATTCATACTATACAAAATACTGTAAATATGTTCATTATCTGTAAATGTTTATTCTGACAAAACCCAACTGTGACCATATATTTTTATAGTATTTTCATATTTTTTATAATTGTATTTGTAGAATTATATTACTATTTGTATTACTATTACTTGTTGTATCTGTATTTGTATATGTGCACTGGAAGCCTCAGTACCAAGGAAAATTGCTTGTGTGTGCAAGCACACTTGGCAATAAAGCTCTTTCTGATTCTGATTCTGATTCTCACATGTTGTCAACAGTCAATGTTCTCCTCCCGTTACAGAGGCAATAATGGAAGAGTATTTTGTCTGTTGAAGGCCACAATAAGGCCTTCAACAAGGCACAATATTTTTTACCTTTTAAAAATATAATGCATTTAATCTTTTAAATGTGCTCAGTATTTTTAACCATTGAACATTTTTTATATATAAAAACGTGAATCGTTTAAAAAAATTACAGAAGAACTCACCAAAACGATGAATCCAGCAGCACTGATTATGTGTCTTCGTCAGGGAGACCGGCTAATAAAGGAGTATGTAAGATACTTTGTTGAACTGGCAAATGAAACTTCAATGGACTCTTTGTGCATTATATTTTTTAGAAGTGGACTATCTGAGCCATTCGGGTCAGTCATGCCACTGCACGATCCTCAATGGACTTCAGAGTTTTATATTGATTTTGCCTTGTTACTGTGTGGCTCAACCATTACTGTGGGTTTGGCATACATGGAGCCCTGCAACCCCACAGTACCCACCAAGCCTGAACTTCACGTCAGCCACGAAGTAGAGTAGACTTCCTGCTCAGCTACTGTTCGGACGCTCTCGCTTACTGCTCCGCGCTTTGCTCTATCGCTTTTATATTTCTATATTTTATCTCCTTTTATCACCTAATTTTAACTTCAGCAAATCAGCACAGTGCTCAAACGCTTGGATTACTACAAAAAAAAAAAGCAGAATTATTTTATTCGACCAGCCTCCCACTGAAAGCTTACATTCCGGGGAAGAGAAAACACAACTGCCTACATTCATAAGGATAAGAAAATGCCTCCTCTGGAATCTACTTGCTGCTCCAACTGCCACAGACTTTTACAAAGGATTGCAATTCTTGAAACAAAGTTAATTGCGGGACCAACAAACCAGACGGAACACACAACAGAGCTTCGTCATGGACGCCCTCAGCATACAGCCGGTGAGTCCCATGAATCTAGTGCTTCTCGACAGGCCATACTGAGTGTCGAGTAACAAGCCGATCGTTTTACTAATCGATGGCACAAACAGGGTGCGAGACCCAAAGGCACTCGAGACATCAGATTGTCACGAGCATCACATATTACTGCAGTAGCATCCTCTACCCCAGATACGGCTCTGACAAGGACTGCAAACACTGGTCTCCTACCACCGCCTATACATCTTGAGAACAGATTTGAAGTATTAATGAATGAGGAATCCCCAAATTTGATGAATGTGATCGCACACAGACTGAATCAGCCAGTAGCTTACACTGATGCTAACTGGGGCTCAAGGTCGAGCAGACAGCGGGACTCAGCTCAGAGCGCAGCCGGACCCAGGACTCTGATAGTGGGCGACTCTATAATCAGAAACATTAATAGCAGGGATACAACAACGTGCTGCCTTCCACAAGCAACAACATCTGATGTAAACAGGGAACTTCAGAACATTCTGATGAAACATAAGACTGCAAATCGACTCATCATTCATGTGGGGAAGAATGATATTCATAAAGAGCAGTCGGAACTTCTTAAAAAGGATTTCAATGAACTTTTTGAAACACTTAAAAGACTGAAAGTTCAAACATTCATCAGTGGACCACTCCCAGCAAGAGGAACAAACAGGTTTTCACGGTTGCTTGGGCTTAATACGTGGCTGCAAAAAACCTGCAATATAAAAGGAGTGAACTTTATTGACAACTTCAATCTTTTCTGGAGTCAGAGGCAACTGTTTCAACAGGATGGCCACCACCCAAACAAACTTGGTTCAAGAGTGCTAAAGGACAATATCTACTTCTCCCTCCGTCATCCTTCTGCAATGTGTGCCAATCCACTCAACCTGAATGGCACACACACACCTGGATACAGTATGAATGACCACAGGACTTCACTTCAGCACCTGAATGGACATGCGGTTGACACATCACACAAGGACAGTGATAACACCACTCAGCCACAACAACCTCTGCTCACGGACACAATCTCAGCTGAGCCCTGCCCACAGAGCTCACCACAGACAGACTGTGACATACCAGCACTGCTCCAAGATACAGCACCCAAGGATGACTTTCTGGAAAACAGCCAGGGAAACCAGGACAGCATATTACAGCCTCCAATAACACCAGAGCAAAAATCCCTCTCACCGGAAACATTATCACTCTCTCCAGCATCTCCACTTCTGTGCTTCTCAGAGAAAATGGAACAACTGGTGCATGCTGGAACTAGACTATCCCACTCTTTTGCTGCGAGCCCCCAGATACCAACCAAAAAACGCCAGGCCCCACAACCACCAAAGCCTGCGGGCCCAGCTCGCCCTCGCCCTCCCCCTCCCCCTGTGAGAGCTCTTCGGCCTCTGCCACAGCGCCAGGGCCCACACCCTCCTCCAGCGGCTCGAGGTGAACCAAAAACAACTGATACCAGCTCTCAGTGATATGCGTCGGGTCCCCGCTATGATAACAATAACTTTCTCAAATGTTTACAGAACAAGCGGGAACCCAGTGTGCCTGTATCTTTTTCTATTGCTGTTCGATTACATGATAGAAAGTCTAAGGCCTTCAAAAGCCATACAGAAAACCCATCTAATCTGGTGCCTATTACACGACATACCAAGATTGCTGTGGGGACAAAAAGTAAGACTGTTAAGTTAGCACTTTTAAACATCCGCTCACTTAAAAATAAATCACTTTTAGTCAACGACTTAATAACCACATACAACCTGGATTTTATGTTGCTAAATGAAACTTGGCTAGAAGAAAGTTGCAGTGCAACAGTCCTCAATGAAACAGCCCCTCCTAACTTTACTTTTATGAGTGTCTGCAGAGCTGTCAGAAGAGCTGGGGGTTTAGCTGCTCTTTATAAAGATGTCTATCAATGTAAGCAAATATCATTTGGGAATTACCCGTCTTTCGAATATCTGGGTATTGTGTTAAAAGGTGCTCCACGCATTTTACTTATCATTGTTTACAGGCCTCCAAAATACTCTCCAGCTTTTGCTGAGAACTTAACAGAACTGTTATCAACAATTTCCTCAGAGTTTGACTGCTTTGCCATTGCTGGAGATTTTAACATTCACATAGATAATGCAGAAAACAATACGGCAAAAGAAATCAAAACTGTTTTAAAAACTTTTGATCTGACTCAGCATGTACATGGACCCACACATAATTGTGGACACACTCTAGATTTACTTACCAGTAAGGGTCTAAACATTTCATCAATTGTTATTAAGGATGTAGCACTGTCTGATCATTTTAGTATTTTCTTTGATATATTGATCTCTCCTGCCATTGAAGCTAGATCTGTGTCTGTCAAGAAGAGATGCTTAAATGAGAACACTAGTGTACTATTTATGAAGGCTATATCTTTAACACCAAGCATATCTGCTGACTCTGTTGATTTTCTCCTTGATTCTTTTAACTCAAAAGTTAAGAGTGTAATTGATGATATTGCTCCTGTGAAAGTCAGGAAGAAGAGTGGCAGACAAAAAGCACCTTGGAGAAACTCAACAGCAGTGCAAAATATGAAAAGACAATGCAGAAAAGCAGAGCGCATGTGGCAGAAGACAAAACTTGTAGTCCATTATAACATCTACCAAGACAGCATCCATGCTTTCAATAAGGAACTAAGCAAAGCTAGACAGACTTTCCTCTCGAATATTATAAACAGCAATATAAACAACACACGCACTCTTTTTGCTACTGTAGAGAGACTGACAAACCCCCCAAGCCAGATTCCCAGTGAAATGCTCTCAGTGAGAAAGTGCAGTGAGTTTGCTTCTTTCTTCTCTGAGAAAATCAATAATATCAGAAAGGTGATCAGCTCCTCCTTGAGTTGCGCTGGGGTCAGGCAGATCAGACAACAGCACGAGAAAGTAGCCACTATGTCTGATTTCGAAGAAATTGATGGCAACATTTTGAAAGAAACCGTACAGCACCTAAAAACATCAACCTGCGCCCTTGACGCACTTCCCACATCTTTTTTCAAAAATGTGTTACACAGCTTAGAAGCAGATCTCCTAGAAGTGGTAAATGCCTCACTTCTCTCTGGGAGTTTTCCGACCTCCCTGAAAACTGCTGTTGTCAAGCCCCTCCTGAAAAAGAGCAATCTGGATAAGACCATATTAAACAACTATAGACCGATCTCAAATCTTCCTTTCATAGGCAAGATCATTGAAAAAGTTGTCTTCAATCAGCTGAACAAATTCTTAAGCTCGAATGGATACTTTGACCATTTTCAATCTGGTTTCCGACCGGACCACAGTACAGAGACCACGCTCATAAAGATAATAAATGATATTCGCTTAAATACTGATACAGGCAAATTATCAGTGCTGGTACTACTCGACCTCAGTGCTGCATTTGACACTGTCGATCACAAAATACTTCTTGACAGGCTGGAAAACTGGGTCGGGCTTTCTGGGATAGTCCTAAAATGGTTCAGGTCATACTTAGGAGGCAGAGGTTATAATGTGAGTATAGGAGACCATAAGTCTGAGTGGACATCCATGACATGCGGAGTCCCTCAAGGCTCAATTCTTGCGCCACTCCTATTCAACCTGTACATGCTCCCAATGAGCCAAATAATGAGAAAGAACCAAATCGCTTACCATAGCTATGCAGACGACACACAGCTCTACTTATCCCTATCGCCTAACGATTACAGCCCCATTGACTCCCTTTGCCAATGCATTGATGAAGTAAACAATTGGATGTGCCAAAACTTTCTTCAGTTAAACAAAGACAAAACTGAAGTCATTGCGTTTGGAAACAAAGATGAAGTTCTCAAGGTGAACGCATACCTTCAGTCTAGGGGTCAAACAACTAAAAATCAAGTCAGGAATCTGGGTGTGTCTCTAGAGTCAGACCTTAGTTTCAGTAGTCATGTCAAAGCAATAACTAAATCAGCATACTATCACCTGAAAAATATTGCAAGAATTAGATGCTTTGTTTCTAGTCAAGACTTAGAAAAACTTGTGCATGCTTTCATCACCAGTAGGGTGGATTATTGTAATGGACTTCTCACTGGCCTTCCCAAAAAGACCATAAGACAGTTGCAGCTCATACAGAACACTGCTGCTAGGATTCTGAGCAGAACCAGAAAATATGAACACATCACACCAGTCCTCAGGTCTTTACACTGGCTGCCAGTTACATTTAGGATTGATTTTAAAGTATTATTACTGGTATATAAATCATTCAATGGCCTAGGACCTCAATACATTGCAGATATGCTCACTGAATACAAACCCAACAGATCACTCAGATCATTAGGATCACATCGGCTAGAAATACCAAGGGTTCACTCTAAGCATGGCGAGTCCGCTTTTAGCTACTATGCCAGCCGCAGCTGGAACCAGCTTCCAGAAGAGATCAGATGTGCTCCTACAGTAGTCACATTCAAATCCAGACTCAAAACACATGTTTAACTGTGCATTTACTGAATGAGCACTGTGCAACTGTTCGTCCGACTGTTTGTACTGTATTTTATTTTATGTTTTAATTATTCTGATTTCATTTGATTATTTCTGTATTTTATCTTTTATTCTAAACTGTTTTAATTATTCTGATTTCTTTTGATTATTTTAATTTCTTCTATGTAAAGCACTTTGAATTACCATTGTGTATGAAATGTGCTATATAAATAAACTTGCCTTGCCTTGCCTTGCCTTGCCTTGCCTTGCCACGAAGAGCCAGAGACCGTCCTGCCAGAGACCGTCCAGCCAGAGACCATCCAGCCAGAGACCGTCCAGCCAGAGCTTCACGTTAGCCACGTCCAGCCAGAGCTTCACGTCAGCCACGTCCAGCCAGAGCTTCACGCCAGCCACGTCCAGCCGGAGCTTCACGCCAGCCACGTCCAGCCAGAGCTTCACGCCAGCCACGTCCAGCCAGAGCTTCACGCCAGCTACGTCCAGCCAGAGCTTCACGTCAGCCACGACATGCCTGAGCTTCACCAAGACATGCCTGAGCTTCACGTCAGTCCAACCGAACCTGAGACTGTCCGCGTCACGTCTGCACGGCCAGAGACGCTTCACGTCACTTCTGCATGGCCAGAGACACTTCACGTCACTTCTGCACGGCCAGAGACGCTTCACGTCACTTCTGCACGGCCAGAGACGCTTCACGTCACTTCTGCATGGCCAGAGACGCTTCACGTCACTTCTGCACGGCCAGATACGCCTCACGTCACTTCTGCACAGCCAGTGTCCACGGACAAGATGGCCGCCTCGGAGCCAGTGTCCACGGACAAGATGGCCGCCTCGGAGCCAGTATCCACGGACAAGATGGCCGCCTCGGAGCCGGTGTCTGCTGTTCCTGAGCCGGTGTCTGCTTTTCCTGAGCCGGTGTCTGCTGTTCCTGAGCCAGCAGGATCGGTGTCGGTGCCTGTTCCTGAGTCAGGGTCTGTTCCTGTTCCGCCTTGGTCTTCGCCGCCGTGGCCGCCCGAGGGGTCTTCGCCACCGTGGCCGCCCGAGGGGTCTTCACAGCCGTGGCCGCCCGAGGGGTCTGCTCCGCCCTGGCCGCCTGCAGTTCCTGCTCCACCCTGGCCGCCTGCGCGTCCTGCTCCGCTCTGGCCACCTGCAGTTCCTGCTCCACCCTGGCCGCCTGCGCGTCCTGCTCCACCCTGGTCGGCTGCAGTCCCATTCCCCTGCACAGACTTGGCCTTCCTTCCCTTCCCCAAGACCTCCGCTTCACCACCCTCCTGAACTTTTGTATTTTTGTTTTAAGGGGCGTCGGGAGCCGCCCATGGGGGGGGGGGGGGGGGGGCTATGTCACGGTGTGGGTTCATGTCTTGTTCGTGTCTGTCTTGTGTTCCCCCCATTATTGTGTATTTGGTTTAGTCCCGTCTAGTTTTCCCGCTCCTCGTTTGTGTTCATGTTTACCACCTGTGTTAGTTAATTTACCCAGCTGTGTCTTGTTTCACTCATCCGTCCCCCTGTATTTAAACCCTGTGTTTTAGTTCAGTCCTTGTGAGTTCTTAATGTTGTAATGGTTGCTGTTTCCGTGTTCCTGGTCGAGTGTCTTTTGTTTGTTTTATTAATAAATGTGCTTGCAATTGGATTCACTTTTCGCTTCATTATTCCCGCATCGTTACACTGACTCTCTGTATTCATTGAAAATCGCAGGATGACATTTGAAATGGAGTAGGGGTGTAACCCCAGCATAGCATAGCCTCCTAATCATCCACATATAGGCTACTGATTGGATTTATCACTCCATCTCTTCTCCACCAATAAGCTGGTGTGTGGGGGGTGTTCTGACGCAATATGGCTGCCATCGCATCATCCAGGTGGATGCTGCACATTGGAGGTGGTTGAGGAGATTCCTCCCTTACGTATATGAAGCGCTGTGAAAATAGAGAAAATCGCTATATAAATGCAACAAACTATTATTAATAATTAGATGCCACTAAGACTCAAATCAGTAAGGAAAGATGTTGTAGTGTACATGGAGAGTTCTGTTTTTTTGTTTGTGTTAATTTGTTAAAAGGATAGTTCGCCCCAAAAATTTAAATGCTGTCATCATTTACTTACCCTCATGTTATTCCAAATGACCTTCTTTCTTCTGTGGAATACAAAAGAAGATATTTTGGAAAATGTCTCTATTTTTTTTTATGCAAAAAAAGTTAGTGAGGTCCAATGTTATTGACTTCCATTGTATGAGCAAACACAGTTGAAACCTTTTTAAAAATATCTTCTTGTGACAGTGAGCAAAGCTTGTAGCTGTAAAACCAAATTTGTTACAGATTATAAAAGGGACTCTCCATCCATTTGCATTAAGATTTCCATTGTTAGAAATCCAGTCATACTATTGAATGGTCGTGCAACACTCTTTCATTTTACCCTGAGACGAGAGAAATCCTCTATTTACCTTTTTCACTTCCTCCTACAATGACGCAAAAATCGTCATTTTACGTCATTGTAGGAGGAAGTGTAAAAGGGGGGGATTTCTGTAAAGACTACAAGCACTAGTTCCCACCCTTTCAAACCCCCACATAGGGGGTTGGACCTAATGCGCTAACAGACTTATCACAGATCAGTGCCAGTGCGTTTGATTTCACCGGCAGAAACTTTTTGAAAATATGGACGAAGGTACTGAATACGCAGACGGATGCATTATGGAGGATCTGGATTTTGATGAAGTTATGGTAGAAACGGATGTTCGTGGCTACCTTTATGTGCCACAGTATAGCGATGAGCAGCTGAGGGCTATGGAGGAACGGTGAACGTGATTTCACCAAGTACCACATGTTCCTGGATCAACATCGTTGTTGATCCTGGATCAACTTTCCAATTAACCAATCAGATTTGAGGGATAAGTTTACAGTTTATGCCAAGTTTAGGCTTAGAACCAAGGTGAAGTACTTAAACATCAGTGTCATTCACCTATCATTACCCTCTGATTTTAGGGAAAAGTTATGGGTAGGGTTAGGTTTAGGGGTAGGGATTCGGTAAGGACTCCATTTTGGGACAGGAATGCTGATCCAGGATCAACAAAATATGTTGATCCAGGACCATGTCTTACTTGGCAAAATCACGGTGACCATGGAGGAAAAGGAGGCGGCTGAAGCTGCTGTCACAACAGCCGATGCAGACGATTTGCGTGCCCCGGACAAGGAGCCCGCAATGGCTCGAGCTGGGGGCAGATTGGTGGTGCCTGTGCTCTCACTGTGCGCCAATGGACACAGAACAAGAGTCTGTCGCTGCCGAGAATTCCAGCAGTGCCAATTTCTAATTGACGAAATTACGGGATCAGAGGATGACACGGACATGTGTGTTGTTGTTCACCCGAGTTTCGCACCCCATTTGGATAGCGGCGTCCTGGAGACCTATTTTAGAATACCTAAGGTCAACTGGCAACGTCAGCCAAAGCCTACAGGGTCAAATGGTCGTCTTTCTGTAAAGTAAGTTTACTTTCATTTTGTCAACACGCTAACGTGGCAGGTTCATTGCACAAATATCTTGCAGTTATGCTAGCTACTGTGGCGGCACGGAGTAGTGGGAGTGGCCTGCGGAGCTGAGCATTGCAATGCACAATGGGAATTGTTGTCTACAATCCACAAGCACTAAAAAGTCATTTTCTGCCTTTTATCGGCCAAGAAGGTCCCAAATTTGAAATTTATGATACTATTCTACTACATATATGACCCACTTTCAATACATATTCATGTCTCCACCGGTGGAATGACCCTTTAAGCAGCCTCAAAGAGCAAGGCTCATTTCAGTGGCAAAATTCTCACAGCTTGATTAAACCGTTAAACATTCACAATTCCATGGCTTACATTAAATCAAACAAGAACTTATCTTGTGACTGAGCTCAAACAAACACAAAGAGTGGATTATTTAAAAGACCGAATTATAATTAATTTCAAAGCTATAATTTTTTGAATTTAGCAATACATATTTTTTTCAGTCAGCTGCTTCATGTGTTGCTTTTTTGTCTTGAAGTCATATTTTATTCTTTGTGCAGAAACATATTTAGAGATTAAGTTTCTTTCATCAGTGAAATTGATGAGTAAGCATTTTTCTTATTTCAAATCACAACACAAACAATCTGAGCATCATTTGTCAAGGTGGCAATCACAAGCTTACAAAATGGATCATGTAACAGTTTTAAATTTATACATTGTTTGTTGACATTTTTAAAGTCGCAATGAAATAGAAGTACATGAAATGGCACATGCTCCGAACAGTACACATACAAGGCATGATGTTACTTAAATATGCGCAAAAAAAATAATACAAATAAATATACTGCACACAAAATACATATACACACAATACCAAATCTAAACATAATACAGAATATACACAATACAAATATACAGGATTTATACTGTACAATATACACAGACGATAAACACAGTATACAAATATGCACAATACAATTCTAAGTATAGTATATACATAATCACATAGTGTGTGGTTTTTTTTCTCATCTTAGTGAAGGTGTTTAGCAGTGTATTGAAGTCCAGTAAAATGCAATAGTGGAAGTTATGGGGCTGTATTGAGGGGCCATTTGTGTTCAGAAGTCTTATGGCCTGTGGGAAAAAGCTGTCTCTTAGCCGTTTGGTTCGGGACAATATGCTGCGTTACCGTCTGCCTGATGGAAGCAGAGAGAGCAGTCCATGGCTGGGGTGGCTGGTGTCCCTAATAATCCTCAGAGCTTTCCTCACACAACGCTTGGTGTAGATGTCTGGGAGGGAGGGCAGCTCACCTCCAATAATATGATGGGCTGTCCGGACCACCCTCTGCAGAGCTTTGCGGTTGAGGGGAGTGCTGTTGCCGCTGGAAAGGCCGGACACGCTGGGTGAACTATCCCTTTTTTAAACACCCTGACGCTTCCGAACTTTGCGTAAAATAAAAAAATAAAAAAAATTTAAAATTTTATAAAGTAAAATAACTAGCTTCCGGCCAAAACGAACATACGGATTCCACTTAGACTAAAGCACAACTTATGCGAGTAATGCAACGTACTGCTGATATTTACACTACACCATGACGCACTACGCTACTTCTGACATCATACGTAAGTTGCACTTTATACGCAAGCAGACTGGGTATGGTCGTTTGGCCGGAAGCTAAAATTTTACTTTGTAGCTTGTTAAATATGAATATTTTTCTTACACAAACATCGCTCACTTCAGAAGGCCTTTATTAACCCCCCCCCGAGCCATGTGGCGTTGTTAGATAATGGATGGATGCACTTTTTTGAGCTTCAATCTGATGGTTGCAATGGTTGCAATCCACTGCCAATTTAAAGCTCGGAAGGGTGTTTATAAAAGGGATAGTTCACCCAAAAATGAAAATTAGCCCATGATTTGCCTTCTGAAGTCAAGCAATGCGTTCGTGTAAGAAAAATATCCATATTTAAAACTTTATCGACTAAAATAACTAGCTTCCGGCAGACGGCTGTACTCAACGATTTATGGCGAAAGAGTAACCCTTGACGCACAACGTACTGACAAACATAGAAGCGCAGAAATTCCCACCACTCCTTTTCGGGATCAGGTGGTGAACTTGCAAGTACAGCCTTTGCGTTGCTGTGTCCCGTTCGTGCCCTGTGTGTTTACGTGGACTGCACGCAGAGCTTCAGAAGTCTGCTTTGGAGGTCAAGCAGAAGGGAAGCGCTGTCTCCAAACAGAGGTTGGTCCACTTGATAGTGAATGTCATCGCCTTGGTGTACCAGTCATAAGGTGAGCTGTTTCCCCTCGGAGTGAGGGTTCACTCCACTCGGAGTGTTGCCTCCTCCTGGGTGTTGGCGCATGGCGTCTCTTTGGCAGACATCTGCAGAGCTTCGTGCTCCGCAAACACCTAATACCTTTGTGGGATTCTACAATCTCTGGGTGGAGCTGGATTCATCCTGTGTGTTGGGTACAAATGGGTAATGTGCAGGAAGGTCGGCTCGATGTCTCGCTTGCAGCGCCAAGGGGGGGATATGAGCGCCTTCTTTGTTCTTCAGGTGAGTTCCTCACTTGGCGAACCCTGGTTTGAGTTTCCTCCGAACATCCTTCGGCAGTCGTCGTCTGATGGCAGGCCCAGAGCTAGATGCCCCATATGTTGTGATTCCCCTTGCCAATCCTATATGTTTATTCTTCCATAGTATGATTTCCATGTCAGTAAACCCATGTATTTTCCTGGGCATTACATTTGCACCCAAACAAGCATTTTTTTAGAGTGCAAATGTAATAAATTCTTTTAACATGACCATGGTAGAGACTACCACATTACTGTAACTCACCCTTTATCTTAAAAAGGTCAACTATAGATTCAGTCATGTTGTACAGTGAGAACATTTACTGTATTGGCTGCATACACTGTTCTAGCACAAAACCTTGTGGCTGTGTCATTCCTCCATCTCATCTTTTAATAAAACACTGGATGATACTATTACAAATATTATGGATTTTATGTCAATTAGGTAAGTAATGTAAGTGTATTTTCTAATGTGGTGCCTGTAGCCTGTATTACTTTAATTATTTCACAACAAGGGTGATTTGAAACATGTATTTTGGATTGTTTGCTATTGAATGAACTGATTGGTAAAAGTACTAAATTCAAAGATCCTACTGTTGTGTTTCAGTGATTAAACCAATTGTTCTCATTACATATTATAATCTTGTGTTTTGCAACAATGAATATGTGGACTGAAAATATTAGACTAACTATAATAAAGGAATGAGATCAGGTTTTGAAAGTATGACTTGCTGTGTTACAAGTGTGAAGAGTACACCTTACTAAGTGAATAAAAAAGACCTGTAACATCTTAGACAACATTAAACTGTACTGCAGAACTGTCCAATTATGTCAGTTGTATCAACATCTAATGCCAAACTCGTATGGTACCTTCAGGCCACGTTCCCAAGATCACATGCAAACTTAAATTTTTATAAGTCAAAGAATTAAGATATAACATATAATGTTGTATGATTTAAAAAAATAATAATTTACTAAAAAAATAAATTTAAAATGTCAGACAGGGAAAATGGGCGATCTTGGGAAGATCAGATACCCCAAGGAGTTCAATGTATGATAAATAGTTAATATTTCTGCAAAAATACAGTCTATTCAAAGAATATGTAGATAAAGCATAAAGAACAGTCTGTCAGTTACTATTGCAAACCTTGACAGGGTGATCAAAAGCCCAGTAGAATGGCAAGAAAAAAAGGTCACTATAACCTACAAAACAATCGGCCATTGGACCTGATTGTTAACACTGGTTTCTGTTTATCTGTGTTGTAAACTTCTTCCTTCAGTGTAGAAAAACTCAGAAGCGAAAACCAGGAGACTTATTTAAGCAGGATTCTTTATTTGCTGTAGTCTGCTTCGTACCCAAGTCAAGTCAAGTCTAATCTAGTCTTTACATTGTAGTTTATATACATTTCAAGGGGGGGGGGGGGATTACATTGTGATGAACAAAGCATGTAAATGAGCTGAGACATGAGAACAGGAAAGGCATAGACTTCTCATACTGAGATGAGACAAATGGTCTCAGTAATAAAATAACAGGTGTTCCAACTTGCTCAGCATGACTCTTCACCCGGTAAACAACGAGAACAGGAAAATCCTAGCCTTCTCGTACTGAGATGGGACAGTCAGGAATATCCCGCTGGGAACCCCTACCGTTTGCAGAGATTTCCTGGTCTCATCATTTCTAAACTTTCTCAATATAAAATACTTTTGTATTGGAAATCTAAATTAAACATTTAAATAAATTTGTAATCCTACATCTGGATGATAGGTCTGAAATAGGGAGAATTCTTCTCTATACTCACTTCGAATGATTTTTTACTTTCAAAGATATTAGCAACTCTCTATTCTACTTGACTCTATACATTTTAAGTAAATGTACTTTTTACTCAACTGTGATGAGTAATGCAATGCCAGTGCATTAGCAGATGCAGTTAGCAGGCAGATGAGGACATGGCTGTGATGAGGCCGAAACCAGCACGCTCAGTGAAAGTGGACCTTGACTATTTCATTTTACTTAACATTATTTTGAAGAATACTGTTATACTGAAGAAAATTATATTTGTTGTACAGATACTGTTAAATTGAAGAAACCTTGGTTAGGATATCGGTTTACATATGCTCTTTTTGAGCAATTGAGCTTAACTGAGACTTTTGTTTGTAGACATTTACAGTAAGAGGCTGTTGTGTTGACCTTGAATTCTTGCAATATTGAGGTGCTCTCCTCACAAATAACTGTTTCTTGTTTTTCACTGGCATGTCTCTTAGGTGTTGGGGACTATTGCATATTTAAGCCTACGTTCAGTACAAGTAAAATACTAATAAGTACTGTTAAAATCAGATACTGTAAGACTTTTACTCAAGTCATATTGAGCTTTGGGTGTGAGAAAAGTGCATTATAAATAAAATATTATTATTATTATTATATTGGAATTGGTGACTTGTAACTTGTAAAGGAGTCATTTTCACTGTAAGGTATCTGTATTTTATAAGGTTCCATAAAGAACCTTGAAAGTGCTATACAGAACCTTAATGGTGTTATAAAGAGAATTTTAGCATTAGCTTATTTTCATTAGGTTTTTAAATTATTATTTCTTAATATTATGCTTTTTACCTCTCTATCTACCTGGTCTTATAATGCTTTGTAGCCTCTATCAGGGTTTTACATTAAAAAATCCAGTTGTGTCAATTAGGTACTTTTATTTTTTATTGACATGGGAAATTGTAGTAAAGATTACAGTGCTCTGACAACATTAACTCAATAGATAAATTAGATTAAACATAAATAAATACATAAATAAGTAAAAACAATTAATGTATCATGGCAAAAAGTAGCCACTGTGATTGGATAGTATGTAAACCCTTTACAATGTTAAAAGGAAAAGGTTATTTTTAAAAGTCATAAGATTATTTTTTGTGTGACCATGTTTATGCATAAACCTAAGTAATAATTGAAAGCTCTAACAATATGGATAATAAATGTATTATCTTCATATACTTGCTTAGTGATAAGAGGAAGTATCCTCAACTAAGCTGGTAAGAGCTGGTCGCACATATTCTGTTAAAAAACTGAAAAGACAAAACAAAATTATTGACATTTTAAGAAGTATATCGAGTAGCTGTTGAGTGTCTTAGTTTGATGGTTGAGCTACAGAAATTCATTAATGAGGTGGGTTTGAAAGGATTCTTTGACTGTTACAAATGTACAGTTTTGTTAATAAAAAAGGCGGTAATAAAGAACCATTTCAGCATAAAATTTGGGATGATATGGTTCTAAATAGAATTGTTACAATGAATAACCATTAAAAAAAACATATGTTTAGAGTGTAGATAATCACAATATTAAATAATCTGTTAATAAAACTCATCTTTTAGTTTGATATACATAAATTATGAATCTATAATGCCCACTTACATACATATAACTCAATTTAAACTGTCCTTGATGTCTCACCTGTCACTCTCTTAATCCTCCTATTTCGTGTATTGCCTCTTTCCCATTTTTCTTCCCTCTTTCCTTGTTCCCTTTCAAGGGAACTCGAGCTGCGTTGAGACGCGGTGGGAACGCTCTGCGTGATTGCGTCGTGAAGCACGTGTACAATCAGTCCAATGGAAGAACGAGACGTCACCGGCGGTGACGTCATAGACCAGGAAGCTATAAAGCACACCAGAAATCAGACCGCGACAGCTTCTGTTGCCTTCAGCAAGCGCTCTCTGTATACTGTCCTTGTCTATTTATTGTTGTCTGTCACAAGCACATTATCTATATATATATATATTATGGCGAAACAAGAATTCAAGCGTTGTGTTGTCCCTTGCCCTCATTTCATCACGGGTGGGGACACACATCAGCTTTGTGTTGCTTGTTTGGGAGTGGAGCATGCCCAGTCAGTTCTCGAGGGAGCTGACTGTGAGCATTGCGAGAAGCTGTCCGTGAGGACGCTCCGCTCTCGCCGGGCGTTCTTTGAGGAGGACGGTTCGGTTCGCGCTCCCCGGGGTGCGGGTCCTGCTGCTGCCGAGGCACAGCGAAGGCTTTCATCTTGGGGTTCGCATATGGATCTAGTAGCGGGGCTTGAGACGGGCCCAGCCCTTTCTCAACCCTTACCTGCTGGATCCGGTGCCTCTGCCCAGGAAGGAGCCCGCGCTGCGGCTTCTCCTTCCCAGGTTGGGGCACCATTGTTGCGGCTATCCAGTTCTGAGGATCTGGATGTCGTCAGTGTTGATATGGGGGATGTTGAGTTTTCGCCAGCTCATGCCTCCGATAATGATGAGGAGCTTATGGAGGTTTCATCTCGTGCTGTAGCTAGATTAAATATTGAATGGCCAGCCGATGATTCTTTGAGTGTTACTAGAAAAAGTTTATTAGATGAAAGATTTTTACCATCTAAAACACAGCCTCCACGTCGGGGACTCCCGTTTTTTCCCGATCTCCACAATGAGGTTTCGAGATCGTGGAATAAACCGGCGTCATTCAGAGTATTTAACCCACAAACTTCCTGTTACAGTAATGTTTTGGGTGCATCTGATTATGGGTATGTTAAGGTGCCTCAGGCTGAAGAGACGCTCGCGAGCTATCTCTCTCCCGAGTCATCGTCATCATTAAAAACCCCGACGTTACCCACCAAGCCATTAAAATCTACATCTTCGCTGGTGGGTAAAGCTTATTCGGCAGCAGGTCAGGCTGCGTCATGTCTGCACACTATGTCTATACTGCAGGCATACCAGGCTGATCTGCTGAAGGATATCGATGAACGTGAGGAAGTCAGCGCTGACGCAATTCGAGAATTGCGTCGCGCAACAGACCTGTCTCTCCGGGCCACCAAGGAGACGGCCAAATCAGTGGGCCGTTCTATGGCAGCCCTGGTGGCCACGGAGCGGCATCTTTGGTTAAATCTGTCTGATATAAAGGATAAAGATAGGTCTGTTCTTCTGGACGCACCACTGTCACCTTCAAGTTTGTTCGGCGACGCTATCAACTGTGTCGTCGATAGGTTTCAAGAAACGAAAAAACAATCGGCTGCGTTCCAGAGGTTTCTTCCTCGACGTTTCAATATCCCCGAGACTGCTGGGCGAAAAATGATTATTAAATCCGAGCAGTCTCATCCGAGTACAAGCTCCTCACAGCACAGAGTGCATCAAAAACAGAGCGTCGCCACTCGGGCTCCTCCACAATCTGGGGAATCTGGGTGGCGGTCGCAGTCCAGGCCAGCTAGGGGTAGGCAAGATCTGAGGACTGTCATCTCTAAGAAGGCTTGGGCTAAGAAGAAGTCCTGACGCCCAAGGCGTCAGGCTTCTGAGGGTGGTCCCCTCCGAGGAGGGACGATTTCGAGAAATCGTTCATCCTCGGCACCCTCTGGGGGGCGATTCTCTGAGGAGAGTCGCAGCGCTGCCACATCGGTTGTTCCCTGCCGGTTCGCCGCTTCAGGGCACCGAGGTGTCAGCGTCCCCATACGATTCTCCGAGGAGGATCGTAGAACGGTCAGTTCGGTTGTTCCCTGCCGGTTCGCCGCTTCAGGGCACCGAAATGTCCGTACAACCGAATCCCGAGGCCAGTCTCGAGAGACTGGTCCCCTTAGTAGAATTTCTGGCAGCGTGGAAACTACTGCCAAATATTTCTCAGTGGGTCCTGCATATAATAGAAAAGGGTTACAGAATTCAGTTCGGTTCTCGTCCGCCCAGATTTCAAGGGGTCCTTCCCACAGTGGTGGACCCAAGGCAGGCTCGGGTCATGGAACTAGAAGTACTGACGCTTCTGCAAAAAGGGGCTATAGAAAGGGTTTCTCCTCCCAGCAGAGAGTCAGGGTTTTACAGCCGTTACTTCATCGTTCCCAAGAAGGATGGGGGGTTGCGTCCTATTCTAGATCTGCGTCAGTTAAACAGCAGAGTTCAGAAACTCAAGTTCAAGATGCTTACACTCAAAAAGATTGTATCACAGATTCAGTCCGAGGACTGGTTTGTCACAATAGACTTGAAGGACGCTTACTTTCATGTATCCATTCATCCTCATCACAGGAAGTTCCTGAGGTTTGCTTTCGGGGGCGAAGCATACCAATATCGGGTCCTTCCATTCGGCCTAGGTTTATCACCCCGCACCTTTACGAAATGCGTGGATGCAGCGCTGGCTCCTCTGAGACTCCAGGGCATTCGCGTATTAAACTATATCGACGACTGGTTGATCCTGGCTCGTTCCGAGCAGTTGGCAGTTCGGCATCGAGATGTCGTTCTGTCTCACTTAAAAAGGTTGGGGTTGCGGCTAAACACCAAGAAGAGTGTGCTCCTCCCAGCCCAGAGGACCACTTTTTTAGGGGTGATGTGGGATTCGACAACTATGCAAGCACGATTTTCACCAGCTCGTATTTCTGCGATTCTCACAGCCGTAAATATGGTAAAACTAGGCCAGTCACTCACTGTGAAACAGTTCCAGAGACTGGTGGGTCTCATGGCAGCTGCGTCCAACGTAGTTACTTTTGGCCTTCTGCACATGAGACCCCTGCAGTGGTGGCTCAGGACCAAGGGGTTTTCTCCGAGGGGAAATCCGTTTCGCACGATCAAGGTCACACGGCTATGCCTACGTGCCTTGGTCATGTGGAAGAAACCTTGGTTCCTCGCCCAAGGCCCAGTATTGGGGGCTTCTTGTCAGCCTCACAGGCTGGGGGGCGGTCATGAGTGGCCGCTCGGCGACAGGTGTCTGGCAGGACCATCAGCTTTCGTGGCATATAAACCGACTAGAGATGATGGCGGTATTTCAGGCTCTCAAATACTTCCTGCCAGACCTGAGAGGCCATCATGTGCTCGCCCGCACAGACAACACATCGGTGGTCTCTTACATCAACCATCAGGGGGGTCTGAGGTCCCTATTATTATGCAAACTGGCTCATCAGATCCTCCTATGGGCCCAGGGAAAATTACTGTCACTCAGGGCAGTTTATATTCCAGGGTATTTGAATGTGGGAGCAGATATCCTGTCAAGACAGGGGCTGAGGCCCGGGGAGTGGAGACTTCACCCCGAGGTGGTGGAGCTCCTATGGGAGAACTATGGTCAAGCTCAGATAGATCTTTTCGCATCTTACGATACAACCCATTGTCCGCTTTGGTTCTCCCTCACATATCCCGCTCCTCTCGGACTGGACGCTATGGTACAGGAGTGGCCGAGGCTGCACCTGTACGCATTCCCCCCGATATCATTGCTTCCGGGAGTTCTGGAGAGGGTTCGCCGGGAGGGGGCTCATCTATTATTAGTAGCCCCGCACTGGCCGACCCGAGTGTGGTTCTCGGACCTAGTGTCCCTTCTGCACGGCTCTCCCATGGAGATTCCTGTCAGGGGGGACTTGTTATCTCAAGCAGGGGGCACGATATTTCACCCTCGCCCGGAGTTGTGGAAACTGTGGGCTTGGCCTCTGAGGGGGCCCAGCTCTTAGAATCCGGTCTCTCGACTGAGGTCGTTGAGACCATCCTTCAATCCAGAGCTCCTTCCACGAGAATATTCAATATTCATTGAAATGGAAATTGTTCTCTACATGGTGTGGAGAACGTTTTTTAAATCCTGCTAACTGCCCGGTAGGTACAGTTCTCGATTTCCTTCAAGACCGTTTCTCTGCTGGATTATCTCCCTCCACCTTAAAGGTGTACGTAGCGGCTATATCTGCTTATCGCTCCCCTTTGGGGGCTTCTTCTCTTGGGAGAGATCCTCTTATTACTCGTTTTCTCCGTGGTACACTGAGGCTTAGGCCTGCATTGCACTCTAGAGCACCGGCTTGGGATTTGGCCACTGTACTTGAGGGTCTGGCCCTGGCTCCCTTCGAGCCTATTGAAGAGGTTTCAGAGAAGTTCCTTACACTAAAAACTCTATTTCTTCTCGCTATTTCTTCTATCAAGAGAATTGGAGATCTGCAAGCCCTGTCGGTGGCTCCTTCATGTTTGGAATTTGCACCTGGTATGGTGAAAGCATTTTTACACCCTAGGCCGGGTTACATTCCTAAGGTCCCCACTAATGTGGCGGGCCCTATTGTGCTGCAGGATTTTTGCCCTCCACCTTTCGTTACCCCAGATCAGGAAGGTCTCAATCTGTTATGTCCCGTTAGGGCTTTGGATGCCTACGTTCACAGAGCTGCCCTGTGGCGTAGATCAGAGCAGTTATTTGTCTGCTTCGGTTCAACCAAGAAAGGTTGCCCTGCATCTAGACAGGTAATGCGCAAGTGGGTAGTTGAGGCTATCTTACTTGCTTATGAAGCGGCCGGACAGCTCTCACCTATGGCTGTCCGCGCCCATTCTACTAGGAGTATGGCTGCCTCTAAGGCTTTAATTTCAGGGGTTTCCCTGCAGGACGTTTGTAATGCGGCAGGCTGGTCCTCACCGCATACATTTGTCAGATTCTACGACCTAGACCTCTCCACTCCCGGGGCTAGGCTGCTTGTTTCTTAGTGTGCGCAAGGACTCCACACAGAACGGGCATTTCTCATTATGGCGTAGTGGACATGGGGTTCCCACCGCGTCTCAACGCAGCTCGAGTTCCCTTGAAAGGGAACGTCTCAGGTTACGTATGTAACCCTGGTTCCCTGAGAGGGAACGAGACGCTGCGTTCTCCTGCCATACTTCCTGCATGCCCTGATCGACTTGCTTCAGGCCTTTTCAGAAGCTGTCGCGGTCTGATTTCTGGTGTGCTTTATAGCTTCCTGGTCTATGACGTCACCGCCGGTGACGTCTCGTTCTTCCATTGGACTGATTATACACGTGCTTCACGACGCAATCACGCAGAGCGTTCCCACCGCGTCTCAACGCAGCGTCTCGTTCCCTCTCAGGGAACCAGGGTTACATACGTAACCTGAGACGTTCTCTAGCCACTCATCCCTCTCTTTTTCTTACCTGTCCTTGCTGTCCAATTTTTTTTTTACTCCTTTTGAATAATACATGGCCTCACCTCTTTATTTCTCTCCTGCAGGGTTTTTCTAACTGCCATTGTCCTTCTTTGTGTGAGCTGGGGTCATTCTGTAGAGGCAGAAGACACCATCATATCCTACCTCGATGAGTTAATGATGACTGGAAGCCAAATATTGTTCCTGTGCATCAGTGTTCGTCAAATTTTAGAAGCTTTATTCACAAATACTACAGCTTTCTCTGCGAATCTAAACGATTATTTGAAATTATTCTGCATTAACAAATCTTATTCAATGCTATACACTGCAGTTTACAGGTATAAATAATTGTCTCCTTATTTCTTAAAGTTTCATTCACCTATTCACCATGCTACTTTTTAAATCTAAGAAAATATATAATTGAACAGTTGTGGTATTAACGGTTTTTCCATTTTTAAACAGTTTGTTTTGCCAATCAAGCTACTGCGGATAGTTTACCCAAAAATGGAATAATTTACTCAAATGTAATTGATGTTCAACAAATAAAAAATAGATATAATACAGATGAGCAAACGATAAAGCTTGGGTTGCTGAATATTCGATCCCTTACTTCAAAAGCGCTCATAGTTAATGATATGATTTTAGATTATAACCTAGATGTGCTGTGTATGACAGAAACCTGGCTAAAACAAAACAATTACATTACTTTAAATGAATGCACCCTGCAAGATTACTGTTATAAACATGAACCTCGCCTGAAAGGCAAAGGGGGAGGTGTTGCTGTAATTTATAGTAATGTTTTCAAAACCACTAAGAAATCTAGTTTTAAATATACTTCTTTTGAAGTGTTGGTGCTTAATGTTAAAATATAGTATGTAAATGATAAATCACGTTTGAGAATACTGCTGGCTACTGTATACAGGCCACCAGGGCACCATAAAGGTTTTATCAAAGAATTTGCTGACTTTCTATCAGAATTAGTATTGACTGCAGATAAAGTCCTAATTGTTGGTGATTTTAATATACATGTAGATAATGGAAAAGATGCATTGGGATTGGCATTTAAAGACATTCTTAACTCTATTGGAGTTAGACAACACGTGTCAGGACCTACTCATTGTCGTAATCATACTCTAGATCTAATATTATCAGATGTAAATTAAATTTAGCCAAGGCTACTGTCATGATTCTGGCGCTCTTTCTCCTTTTACTCTGTCTCCCCCTTTTGGACACACACATACACACACTCGCTGATTGCCACACCTCTCTTTACGCACACACATCTCTCTCATCACCCCCAGCTGTTTCCACTCTCTACTCGTTATCTTGTCACCCTTTCCACACCTGTTCTCTCTTTCTCTAATTATATCTGCTTCTTGTAGCCCTGTTTTTCCCTGTCTCGTTACCAGATTATTTCAAGTGTAATGCGTATTAGACTTCAGAGTACTAACCTCTCGTTCCTGTCTTGTCTTATCCTGTCCTGTGCTCCTTTGGAGATAGTTCAACCTCTCTGCATTTGCGACTAAGCTGTGCTTGTTACAGAGTACCTGTCCAGTACCTGCCCGTCAACATCTGCTGAGATCTGACCTCCTTTGAGTTCCTGGGCAGGCTGGCACCGTATCGGTGTTTTCTGTCACCAATATCGCTCAGCTGTCTGAACGGAGGATCTTTATTACTTTCTGTCAAGCCTTTTCCTCTGGAGAACTTTTGTTTACAATTATACTGAAAATTTCTGTTCTAATCCTCTGGACAGTATTTTTCTGTTAATTAAAGATTGTATTGCTGCATCTCGCTCTTGGGTCATCCATCTCTCCACATCACAGCTGCAAAGCCGACTCCGTGTTACAAGTATGTTAGACCTATCACTTCTGCCACTAAAGATTGCTTTATCAATAATCTTCCAAATCAGTTTCATCATCTCAGCATCGCAGATAGCTTAGCAGAACTTGATATTGCAACAGAAACTTTTAACTCTCTCTTTTACAGCACTTTAGACACAGTTGCTCCCAGTGGTGGAAAGAGTACTGAAAAAACATACTCAAGTAAAAGTACCATTACATTCCAAAAAATGTAATGTGAGTAGAGTAAAAAGTACTTGTCCAAAGATCTACTTGAGTAAGAGTAAAAAAGTAGCTTATTTAAAAGTACTCATGAGTAGTGAATAGTGAGTACTGAGCTGCAGATTCTACCCCTTATAATAAACACTGTGCACTACAATTTATAAATTAAAAAAAATTGCACATACTGTAATTCACATTATATTTTGTTCTTTGTCAGAAAGATTGAAGAATATCTATCATCCATCTTTTTAAAATGTATCAAATCAGCACACTCATCACCATTTAAATCATATTATTTGGGGGGAAAAAGCATTTAAAATTAGACGAAAAGCCACTGGGCCTGAGCATTCTATTGTTGCACATAAAATATCAATATTCATAACTGTGCAAAGAATTCAAAAACCTTTAGAAACTCACATGATAGTTCAGCATCACACATCATGAGGTGGGTTAAATAGAGAGATTAAAAAATACCCAATTTCTCTCCAAAACGGTACCAATGTTAGTGTTTTGATAAATGAGAATCACTAATATTATCAGATTACCTCACTTAATGCACTGAAAAAGGCTAAGATAGTGAGCTATCACTGATTACACACTTTAATTCCATGCTATTAAATATGTTACAATTTAAACGTAAATGCACATTGTTCTAGAAGGGTGGCATCATCCCTTACATTTTACACGGCTACATTTACTCACATTGTAATGCTGATAATATAATTTGTAAGGAAAATTGTGCATTAAATAGGGAAGTTATGTTCAGGAAACTTTTACAAAAGAAAGAAACAAACACACACACACACACACACACACACAGACAAATGCATTTCTCTTTGTAGTCTCGGCGAAGCTGTTTTATCAGCAGCATCCACACACAAAAAAACAAAAGTTCAACATGAAAAATGTTTTTGCGCAAGTGCACTTGCCAAATGAAGACGGATTGTATAATGGATCAATCAAAAAACGTTGTTTATCAACGAGCTGTAGTCACGCACTGACAGAAATGCAGTTCAAGTTAACGCCATGGTTCATAGAGTGCACTGGTTCTTAATCTGCATGGCGAGCGCGAGACGCGGCAGTGCACAGATCGTGACGCGAGTCTCTCTATAATGTGATTGTGAAGTAAATGGGAGCGGGAATTCACCGCATTAACTTTACTTCGCTATATTACTATTAAATCCTAATCTAATTATGACAAAACTATATATTGTTGGAAAGGTCTAAGACTCCTAAATAGATATTTTAGCTCTGTTATTTTCTTACAAATTATGTATGAACAGTAATATATGAATTTATGACAAGACTGTGCCTCAAAAAATCGACGTCATTACAGGAGTTTCTGAGCTTTGTCACGAAAAGTCGACGCACACACTTTTAATAATTGAAACTTTGGTTTTTAATGCTAAAAATTCATAATAAAACATAATCTAGTATTTGTCAATAAAAAAAATTTAAAATTTTATTTTAAAAAGTAAAATAAGAAGTCCTCTAAAAAGTATAATATATATTATATATATATATATATTATTTTTTATTATTATTATATCACGTATTTTAGTAGTTATCATAAATTAGGTATCATTTGAAAGCTTACAAACTCAGAATTCATCCTGAGAAACCCGTTTTGAAATTGGACGTTGTGTTACCATAGAAACGGTATTTTTTTTTAGGCCCCCCTTTGGGCATCATCTTTCATAATTTATTATCAAAACCTTTTCTAATCTTGACAAAACACATATTGTCAGAAAGGTCTGAGTCTCAGAAGTGACAAATATTACTGACAGAAGTGATATTTGGATAGAAATTTATTAATTTGTTATGGCAGAATGCATACAATTAAATTCAATGGAATTCAATGGCACCCGGTGGCTATTTTTGGTATAACGCCTAAACAAAATCTCACGGGAACTTAAATTTTTGTGATATCAACTTTAAATTTGGAACACAACTTGGTTAGATATATAGCTTTCATTTTATAGTAATTTTATAGTAAAAAATATTTTGTAAAATATTTATTTTATATTAAAAAATATATATATTAATAAAGTATATTTTTATTTCCAAAGCATTCTTGAATTACAACCATTTAAGTTTGTATAGTGCATTTTAATGTCAATTATCAAAAGGGGGGGTGACAGTTAAGGGGTTAAAAGTCACGTGTCTAGTATCTGTAAAACCGAATTTTTCCATCTTAAAAATATATCTAAATTACGTCATATGCTCTCATTGACAAATGCGGAACAACTAGTTCATGCGTTCATGACATCAAGGCTAGATTATTGTAATGCTCTACTGGGTGGTTGCCCTGCGTGCTTAATAAACAAACTACAGCTAGTTCAAAACGCAGCAGCTCGAGTTCTTACCAGAACCAGGAAGTATGACCATATTGGCCCGGTTCTGTCAACACTGCATTGGCTGCCTATTAAACATCGTATACATTTTAAAATATTGCTGATTACTTACAAAGCACTAAATGGTTTAGCTCCGCAGTACTTGAGCGAGCTCTTAACGCATTATAGTCCTTCACGTCTATTGCGATCTCAAAGTTCCGGCCAGTTGATAATACCTAGAATATCAAAATCGACTGCTGGCGGTAGATCCTTTTCCTATTTAGCACCAAAACTTTGGAACAATCTTCCTAACATTGTCCGGGAAGCAGACACAGTCTGTCAGTTCAAAGCTACTAAAAACACACCTCTTTGACCTAGCATTCACATAACACATTATCGACTTCTATAATTCAATATTAGGCTGCATAGATTAGGTCAGCCGGAACTGGGAACACTTACCTTAAATCCTGATGTACTCGTTACATCATAAGAAGAATGGCATCTACACTAATTTTAGTGTCTTTTTTTATCCCAAGGTTTTCCTGCAGCCTGCTGGATCCAGGCCGTTTCCAGATCTGACGAAGGACCGTCGCCTGGACCTGATTACAATGCAGTGCTGAAGTGCCAAATAGCCTCTCCCTATGGAGGATCCCTATACTACTCTACAGATAAAGCGTTGTGGAATTTTTTTGGTTCGCGTTGCTACCCGAAGTGATAAAATAAAATAAAATTCTGCATCAAAATTTATAGACAAGACAAGTAGTTTGTTTAGGCATGGTTTGTAAGGAATTACAAACCTGCGCACATAATTCAAACGCACATAACTATAGAATCAATTCTTAATGCGCATGTGAACACCATCAGCGTCTATCACAGGCCCACGTTTAAAGTCTGTTTAGAGAGAACGGTGTCGTCTTAGCGGCCCCTAATTTAATAACAAATGATCATTTAGATGGAAGTGAATCAATCAAAACTAACTTTAGCTGGAAAAAACATTATTCAAGAACCACTATAAAACTAAACCAATCTCTGTTACCTTAAATTATATGTTTATCTCTGTAAAGCTGCTTTGAAACAATCTACATTGACTTGACTTGACTTGACTTGACCCTCATGCTGTTTCAAACCTGTATGAGTTTTTTTCTTCTGTAGATCACAAAAGAAGATATTTTGAAGAATGTTATAACCAGATAGTTAATCCATTGACTTCCATAGAATTTTTTTTCCTACTATGGAGGTCAATGGCTACTGTCTTACCAACATTCTTCAAAATATCTTCTTCATTTTTGGGTGAACAATCCCTTTGAGGGGAATTAATCTAAAGGGGACATCTATAAAAGTTATTCACATGAGGCAATCCGAGGAAACTGTAACAATTTATATTAAGAATGGTCACTTATATAATACACTGCTCCCCGAAAATATATATTTTATTCAAAAATTAAAACATCTTATTATAACCACATTCTACTCAACTTTTTCAGAGGATTTAAACCTTGAAACTGAAGTGCAGTGAAAAGCACTTTGCAACCGTGGTACCACTTTGATTTTACTTAAGGTAGCAATTAAACGTTCAATTTTAGTGGTATGTATTTTATAATAGTGTAAATACCACTATGATCAGACAATTGGTAATCATAATTCTATGTAAGGCCATGAGATGGTAGTATAGAAAAGTATTTCTAAAGCAAAGTCTTAGAAATTATAATTTGCAATTTTACTTTTTCTTTACATTAGCCCCAAATTCTTTAAAAGGCAACTGTTTTTTTTAAACAGATGATATTGTCCTATTTGTCTTGTCTCATGAGAACCAATTGCAGTCATAGTCACAACACTGCACATTTGCAATCAGACACTTCAGCACAAGTCATTTTTTTAAAGAGTTACGCCTATAAGCACCTCACGTCATTACGCACTGTCAAGACGCCAATGAAATAAAAGCCGTGAAGAGCGCGCGGTTCATTCTGTGAGCGATACTTGACAATTTGTGTGGCTCTTTGCGTGTAGCTTTGATGTTCGTCTATTATTTCAGATAGAGCCAGGAAATCAGTGTAGTAGGTGAGTGGTTACATATAATGTATTTAACTTGGACTCTGATTTCTTATGGATAATGAGAGCAACATCTTTTCAGAACCAAGGACAGCTCTAAACAGTCAACATGATATCGGCGGTGACGAAGGATCGGCAGTCATGACCAGTTTGACATCTGACAACCCATTCTCACCCCCAGGGCGTCAAAAACTGAAGCATGGTCAAGTGCCTTCCGCGTCACAATGAAGACGTCGAAGGTACCCCTAGGCGTCACGTAGTTGACGATCAAGGAACTCCATTGATTTCAACGGCTTGCCTTATGCGTCAGATTAACACGCAAAAGGCACATTTAGCCTGGTATAGTAGACCCTACGTCATCGCAATTTTCTAAAGCTCGGGTAAGAAATAAATAGGCCTATTAAATTGATATTTTTCTATAGCCAATTTTCTATAGCTACATACATTTATGTTTTGTTGTCTATAAATCCTCTTTTTTTTATATTATCTGTAAAGACTTTTATCTGGAAGCTCCAGCAGCTCCAAAGCGTTAAAATCATGTTAAAATCCATAACACATGTGTATACATATATTTGCGTTTTATATTGCATAATTAAATGATTGTGTAGGCCTACTGTGTATATTTCTGACCTGTTTCTTATTGTAAAAATAAATAAAAATGAAATATTAAAACACACTCACATTTATATTTATAATGCTTAATGTTTTTTTTTTTACTGCTATTTGGTCTTTAGGCTATTTTTACATTTGATGCCTGGGACATTAATAAATTAATTATCAGCTCGCTATTAATCGTATCTGTAGAATATTATCACGTGTATTATCGATATTACGTCCTTTTACTGGTGTTCTTATGTTGGCCAATCAAAACATAACTCTTACACAAAATCAATAGGGTATTTTTAAGGAGTAAAATTATAATTGTTGGTTTATAATTAAGACATTTAAAATATTGTATTTTAAAAAATAAAAATAAATAAAACGAAGCAATGCCACCAATAAAGTTTTTTTTCTTTTTTTTTTCTGGCATCTTCTCGCGGCAAATCCTGTCGCCACTCGCGCTTTCCAATGCTACACCTCGTCTTTGCGTCTTTGCACGGTAGGTTCTGGTACAGAAATTACATAATTTAGATAAAAAATGTCAGATTCTGGAATCATTGTACTTTTTGGTGCATTATGTTCACACGTCTATCAAGGTTGTTATATGTCAGAGAGTATATATATATATATATATATATATATATATATATATATATATAAATATCCAAGAGCCAGAAGGGCAACTGTAGAACGGAAGTACAGTATAAGGTACTCACTGTATATATGTATATATACAGTATATATACAGAATCCATACTCCATATATGCTCTGTATATATATATATATATATATATATATATATATATATATATATATATATTTATGTATGTGTGTGTGTGAATCCATACTCCATATATGCTTAATTGTTTGCTCTGTAATATTGAACATTATGTAAAATTGTGCTTCTGTTTTGTAAATAGGACTAAGAAGAGACCACAATGACCTTTCTGGTAATGTTTAGCTACATGAAAATAATGTTGTGTGTACAGTATGTGTATCTCATTGTGTGTTTATTTCTTTCTCACAAATTTTTAGCTAGTCCACTTGTTATGGAAGATGACTTGAATGGTGGCCCTGCGAATGCCTCTGAGACAACTGGTATACACTGAAGCAACATATTGATTTGTGTTTGATATTTAAATAGACTTTTTTATATAGATGTGAATAAATCCATCATTAGACTTTTAAGTGCATACACAGTTATATACTTTTAGATGTAAATCTTTTAAATATGTTTATTAATTTGACTTAGATACCATTCTTGAAGAGCTAAAGAGGCTGTTGGACACTGAGGAAGGTGATGCTAATGTTATGCCAATTCAAGATCATCAACCTCGGTCTGCATCCAATGACTGGGCCATTAGAACTGAAATGAGGGAGGAGAGATGGAAAGAAGTTAGATCTTCACTTGTGGAGAACATTTTGAAAGGAGAGGATGCAAGTTCCTCATCCTGCCAACAGTGCAGATCAAATGCATCTATTGTGCGCTGTAGGGACTGTCTCCCTTACCCTTACCTCTGTGCAGGCTGTGATGAGAGAACACATGGTAGCTTCTTTGTTCTCCATAATCGGGATTCTCTTGTCTCAGGTTTTGTACAACCTTTACCTCCATCCACAGGATTCTGCCAGGAAGCTGGTCACATTTCTGTTAAACATCTTGGTAAGATAATGTTATGCTTAGTTGTATTATTGTTGTTTTATTGTGCTCTTAATATATCATGTTTTTAAATATATCTTCTTTGTTGCACAGTTCGACTGCTGCCTGTAGAAATACCTGCCCATATTTGTGATTGCAGTAATGGGACAGTCCTTGTTTCTTCAGGCAGGCCCATGGCCCTCATCACTATGAATGGAAAGGAAGATGTTTGCATCATATTTTTTCTAATATTTATTAACATTTCCTTATTGTCTTATAATTTCATGTAGCTTGTTTTACTCCTTTAGGCCGTTACAACCTAAGCATGCCTCATTTGACCTTTGCTTCGTGTGGACATTCACGAGAGACGTCTTTGTCAGAACTTCAGAGGAGTGGTTACTGGCCTGGCAACATTCCTGCAAGTTTGCTGTTCAAGAGATGAAAGCATTTCAAGAGATGAAAATGGCATCACCAGGGATGTCTTTTCAAGCATTTGTTAAAATGCTTGATGAGAAAACAATTCTCTTTGGTAGAGTAAGTATTTTATTTGTTTTTTAAATTAGTTTTATTAACCACTGGCAAGTTAAATTACTATTTTCTTTTAAAGTTGTAGAAACCTTTTTATTTTCATTCAGTGAAAATTTTATACAATATGATTCTCAATTCAGCTATATAACTAAGAAAATGGTTTCTTTCTCAATATGAAAATGATTGCTTCTCTGTAGACTATGCTGACTTTATATGGCAATTATCTTTACACTAGCCTTAACTGATGTTAAACAGACTACCCTTTATGACTATCCTTTTAACCCTTTGGAGATTCGTTTAAAAGAATATGAGTACTTTCAATACTACATATAATCAAACATGGTCTACCCAGTAAAACACCAGTATTACATGTGATTCATTTTGCAGTGTGGCAAAATATCAGCCAATGTCTTTAGCTGCAGTTTTAATGAATGGGTTGCAGTAAGATATGCAGTGGAAAAGATGTGCCAGGAGGAGTTTTTCACTTGTCCAGCATGCACTCCAGACATGCAAGCTGTATGTGTTGATGGAAATCGGAAACACTATCGGTTTAAAAACACAGCAAGGTACTTTTTTTTATTTTTTTTTTTTATTTTAAATTAAAGTGATTTTCTTAATTTTGAATGATGTGTTTATACGTTCTGAATGTGTTTCTTGATAGCACAGAGAAAAGGGGATTACTTGACCATGTTTTTATACAGAGTGATGTGGAGGTCTCTGACTTTGTGGACTTTGTCCGCAAAAACAATTATCATGTAAGTATTATGATTTATGTTGGCAGATATTACTGGATAATTTAATTTACAGCTTTTCTCAAACAATTTTACACATTCCTTAAACTAAATGTATTGCTTAGAAAATAATTAAAAAACATGATGCCCTCTGACAACATGCTATGTGCATTTTACATTATGACTACTTCAGATATTTGTGTTTATTGTTTTAAAATTAGCTTGGATTGAAGCAGTTGGAGATTGTGTAGTTTTTTAAAGAACATAATATAACGGTTAAACTCAGTCAATATGTACAAAACATGGTGAGATGGATTTGTTTGTTTGAAGCATTAATCATTCTTGAGAAATCTGTAAACTCATTTTACAAAAGCTAAAGTGAATGTTCTGTAAATATTGAATCTTTTTTGTTGATCAGGTGTAATGTCCTTTGACTGTCACAATTAGAGTGGTCTATTTAGCATCTCTTTTGAGCTTTTTTTTAAATGTTTATAATTTATATGATCTAGGTGTCAGGAAGAGGATTGTGTGGTGCATCACAATGGACAGCAGCAAAAGAATTGGCCAAAACTTGCAGAAATGTCACAAGGGAGCATCAAATTCTTCTGTTCAGATGTAGCCTGCAAATACTTCCCATATCTCCAACGTGTGTCTAAACAGTGCCCCGAGCTGCAGTCTTTACTGGACATGCATCCTTTTCTGTCTGTGATGCATGCCAAAGCACACTCTTGGAAATGTGAGGTATATTGCCATTTGTTTTAAGTATGTATTAAGAAGAAGAAATGCAGGAATTTTGAGTGGATTGATTTTGTCAAATTAAAAAACTTGTTAGGTCAAGTACAGTGGGGCCTACCAGGAAGGAGCTGGGTCAACTATTGGTGAGGAAGTGGAGCAGGTGAACAGCTTCCTATCTAGAATTGCTATTACAAGCAAATACATGTCAAAATCAGGTTTGTTGAATTAGGTATGATTAATTCATGACTTTTGTTATATACATATACCTCTCATAAAATATTCTTATATTTATGTTATAGGCAGAACAGACATGATTACAATGCAAGCCATGTCCTGGAATAAGCGGAAGGTCCTCAATTTGGGACAAGCTCTAGTTAACAGATATATAAAGGTATAACTTTCTTCTCAGTCACATATTGCAGTTCGGATTTTTAGGTTTTACTAATTTATTCCTATCTAAATTAAAGGTGTAAAAAGTAAGCAATTTCTGAAGAAAAAAAACCGCTGTTGAAAGTGGATCAGACCGAGCACCACAACACTCGAATTCAATCAGTAGTAGGGGCCGTGTCCACTCATGATGGGGGTGAACAAAATGAGAGAAGAAGAGAATGAGAGAAAGAGGGAGGGAGACATTACAAAAGAAGGCAATATCACTGGGAAAAGAGCAATGAAGGAAGGAGCTTGTTTGAGTTGATTTTAAATATCCAGTGTTTCTCAGAAATTGCTTACTGCACCTGTAAATGCAGGACTTTTTAAAGTTGACTTTGTATTGTGTAGACTCAGAAGGCTCTTCAAGTGCAGAAACACACCTTGGAGGCATTGAAGACAGAGCTATCACTTCATGATGATAATGTTCATCAGTGGGTTTCAGATGTACAGCAATGGGCAGAAGGTATAGTTTTGATTTGCTTTGTTATTAGGGCCCAAGCCCTGAAAGGGCGAAGGCCCTATTGTTTTCCTAAGGATTATTAGGGCACAAGCCCTGAAAGGGCGAAGGCCCTATTGTTTTCCTAAGGATTATTTATTAGGGCCCAAGCCTTGAAAAGGCGAAGGCCCTATTGTTTTCCTAAGGATTATTATTATTATTATTATTATTATTATTATTATTATTATTATTATTATTATTATTATTATTATTAGGGCCCAAGCCTTGAAAAGGCGAAGGCCCTATTGTTTTCCTAAGGATTATTATTAGGGCCCAAGCCTTGAAAAGGCGAAGGCCCTATTGTTTTCCTAAGGATTATTATTAGGGCCCAAGCCTTGAAAAGGCGAAGGCCCTATTGTTTTCCTAAGGATTATTAGGGGCCAAGCCTTGAAAAGGCGAAGGCCCTATTGTTTTCCTAAGGATTATTATTATTATTAGGGCCCAAGCCTTGAAAAGGCGAAGGCCCTATTGTTTTCCTAAGGATTATTAAGTTGGCTTGTGAGAGCCAATTTACTGATATTGTACTTAAACTTATTATTAGTGGTGCTTGCCTATGGCAAAGCAACACTAGTGTTATTGTGCATACTTATTATTAGTGGTGCTTGCCTATGGCAAAGCAAAACTATTGTTATCTCACATACTTATTATTCTTATTAGTGGTGCTTGCCTATGGCAAAGCAACACTATTGTTATCTCACATACTTATTAGTGGTGCTTGCCTATGGCAAAGCAACACTATTGTTATCTCACATACTTATTAGTGGTGCTTGCCTATGGCAAAGCAACACTATTGTTATCTCACATACTTATTATTCTTATTCTTCTTATTCTTATTCTTCTGGCCACTTTTTGACGCGCTACTCCTCCCGCAGTTTTTGTCACAGACCCACGAATGAGGCGTCAAAACGTGCGGCCTGTTCGGGAATGGTGTGCTATGACTTTTATAAGGGATCGGGGGTACGATGTTCGCCCCAGGGGCGAAAAACCGGCCGAAAAATCCCATAGACTTAACATTGCGTCAAACTTTGACGAGTCGTAGCTCGGAACGAGGATGTCGCAGAAACGTGTAATTTACTACATTTGAAGAGGCTGACAGACTCTGTAAGAACATACCACACAATGGGGTAAAAGTTGCACCCCTGGGGGGCAGGAGCTGCCCAAAGTTTCCCCAAAGTTTCCCCATTGACTTACTATAGAAACCGCTTTTATATTGAACATAACTCTGGATCACAGTGTCGTAGAGACAAAGGGGCGGGCTCATTTTACTCAGACAACCAATCAGTCTCTCAGGATCATTGTGAAGCTATCAAGCCACGCCCTAGCAACCATTTAGAGCACCTTAGCAACAACTCCCATAGACTTCCATTGAAAGAGATCGAAGGGATATCTCTGGACTGAATTGTCATAGAAACATGAGGGTGGTCTCGTTTGACTCGGGGCAGCAAACAGCCAATCATGAATCACCTCAACACTTCCTAGCCACGCCCTAGCAACCATTGTCGAGCACCTTAGCAACCAAAATCCAAAGAGGGATATCTTCCATTCTGAATGTCACAGAGGCATGGGAGTTGGTTTATATCATTCATACTGACAAGCAGCCTTTGGAGTTTCATGATTGGCAGCTGCCAAGCCACTCCCTAGCAACCAAACAGAGTACCCTAGCAACCATTTTGCAAGACCTATATCTCTGCATCAAAACATCGTATAGAGATGGGGGTTGGTTTATACATTCACATTGACTTTGGAGCTTCATGATTGGCAGCTGCCAAGCCACTCCCTAGCAACCAAACATAGTACCCTAGCAACCGTTTTGCAAGACCTATATCTCTGCATCAAAACATCGTATAGAGATGGGGGTTGGCTCTTTTTACTCATGCTAGCAAACAGGACTTGCTACATGCTAAACATGCTAGCAGTGAATAGCTACATGCTAATATTGATTAGCTAAGTGCTAAATCATGCCAATAAAATGCTACAAACTCAACAGTAACCATCTTTGACAACTACCAACCACCTAGTAACACCATAGCAACCACCCAAATTACCATAGCAACACCCTAGCAACCACCCAGAACACCCTAGCAACTGCCTAGCAACGCCCTAGCAACCACCCAGAACACCCTAGCAACCGCCTAGCAACCACCCAGGATACCCTAGCAACCACCTAGCAACACCCTAGCAACCACCCAAAACACCCTAGCAACCGCCTAGCAACACCCTGGCAACCATCCAGAATACCCTAGCAACCGCCTAGCAACACCCAGGCAACCACCCAGAACACCCTAGCAACCGCCTAGCAACGCCCTAGCAACCACCCGGAATACCCTAGCAACCGCCTAGCAACGCCCTAGCAACCACCCAGAATACCCTAGCAACCGCCTAGCAACACCATAGCAACCACCCAGAACACCCTAGCAACCACCTAGCAACCACCCAGAACACCCTAGCAATGCCCTAGCAACCACCCAAAATACCCTAGCAACCAACCAGAACACCCTAGCAACCACCCAGAATACCCTAGCAACCACCCAAAACACCCTAGCAACCACTCAGAACACCTTAGCAATGCCCTAGCAACCACCTGAACAACATGAATAAGCCATATCTCAGCACCAGAACATAGTACAGACATGTTTGTTGCCTAGTATGCAATCATGTACCACACCCTAGCAACCGAGTGGCGAGTTTTGCCACTGCAAGCACCACTTCACATTTTCTTCTGGAAATGTACATTCTAGTTCTTCTTATTCTTATTCTTCTGGCCACTTTTTGACGCGCTACTCCTCCCGCAGTTTTTGTCACAGACCCACGAATGAGGCGTCAAAACGTGCGGCCTGTTCGGGAATGGTGTGCTATGACTTTTATAAGGGATCGGGGGTACGATGTTCGCCCCAGGGGCGAAAAACCGGCCGAAAAATCCCATAGACTTAACATTGCGTCAAACTTTGACGAGTCGTAGCTCGGAACGAGGATGTCGCAGAAACGTGTAATTTACCACATTTGAAGAGGCTGACAGACTCTGTAAGAACATACCACACAATGGGGTAAAAGTTGCACCCCTGGGGGGCAGGAGCTGCCCAAAGTTTCCCCATTGACTTACTATGGTATACACCATAGAAACCGCTTTTATATTGAACATAACTCTGGATCACAGTGTCGTAGAGACAAAGGGGCGGGCTCATTTTACTCAGACAACCAATCAGTCTCTCAGGATCATTGTGAAGCTATCAAGCCACGCCCTAGCAACCATTTAGAGCACCTTACCAACAACTCCCATAGACTTCCATTGAAAGAGATCGAAGGGATATCTCTGGACTGAATTGTCATAGAAACATGAGGGTGGTCTCGTTTGACTCGGGGCAGCAAACAGCCAATCATGAATCACCTCAACACTTCCTAGCCACGCCCTAGCAACCATTGTCGAGCACCTTAGCAACCAAATTCCAAAGAGGGATATCTTCCATTCTGAATGTCACAGAGGCATGGGAGTTGGTTTATATCATTCATACTGACAAGCAGCCTTTGGAGTTTCATGATTGGCAGCTGCCAAGCCACTCCCTAGCAACCAAACAGAGTACCCTAGCAACCATTTTGCAAGACCTATATCTCTGCATCAAAACATCGTATAGAGATGGGGGTTGGATTATACATTCACATTGACTTTGGAGCTTCATGATTGGCAGCTGCCAAGCCACTCCCTAGCAACCAAACATAGTACCCTAGCAACCGTTTTGCAAGACCTATATCTCTGCATCAAAACATCGTATAGAGATGGGGGTTGGCTCTTTTTACTCATGCTAGCAAACAGGACTTGCTACATGCTAAACATGCTAGCAGTGAATAGCTACATGCTAATATTGATTAGCTAAGTGCTAAATCATGCCAATAAAATGCTACAAACTCAACAGTAACCATCTTTGACAACTACCAACCACCTAGTAACACCATAGCAACCACCCAAATTACCCTAGCAACACCCTAGCAACCACCCAGAACACCCTAGCAACTGCCTAGCAACGCCCTAGCAACCACCCAGAACACCCTAGCAACCGCCTAGCAACCACCCAGGATACCCTAGCAACCGCCTAGCAACACCCTAGCAACCACTCAGAACACCCTAGCAACCACCTAGCAACACCCTAGCAACCACCCAAAACACCCTAGGAACCGCCTAGCAACACCCTGGCAACCATCCAGAATACCCTAGCAACCGCCTAGCAACACCCAGGCAACCACCCAGAACACCCTAGCAACCACCTAGCAACGCCCTAGCAACCACCCAGAATACCCTAGCAACCGCCTAGCAACGCCCTAGCAACCACCCAGAATACCCTAGCAACCGCCTAGCAACACCATAGCAACCACCCAGAACACCCTAGCAACCACCTAGCAACCACCCAGAACACCCTAGCAATGCCCTAGCAACCACCCAAAATACCCTAGCAACCAACTAGAACACCCTAGCAACCACCCAGAATACCCTAGCAACCACCCAAAACACCCTAGCAACCACTCAGAACACCTTAGCAATGCCCTAGCAACCACCTGAACAACATGAATAAGCCATATCTCAGCACCAGAACATAGTACAGACATGTTTGTTGCCTAGTATGCAATCATGTACCACACCCTAGCAACCGAGTGGCGAGTTTTGCCACTGCAAGCACCACTTCACATTTTCTTCTGGAAATGTACATTCTAGTATTGTGATTACTATTCACCTAGACAAAACTTCGGCACGCTACTCCTCCCGCAGCTTTTGTCGTAGACCCATGAATGAGGTGTCAAATCGACCGGTTCATTGAGGAGAGGTGTGCTATGTCTTTTCTAAGTGATCGGGTATACGATGATCATCCGGCGGGCGATAAATCGGCCGAAAAAAGTCCCATAGACTTAACATTGGCACAAAATTTGTGAGATCATATCTTTTGACCAGGAGGTCATAGAGACTTGGGATTGGGCTCTTTTGACGCGGCATATCAAGAGGCCAATAAGTAGTGACATAATAACTTCATAGCCGTGCCCTAGCAACCACTTGGGGCACCCTAGCAACCATAAAACAACATTTACAAGCCATATTTCAGCTCCAGACAATAGTAGAAACATAGTCAGACTGTCAACTAGTCTTTAAATATCATCTCTTAAACTGTATAAGCAGACCATAGCAACCATATAGAGTACCCTAGTAACCATACAAACACATGAATAAGCCATATCTCAGCTCCACAATATCGTACACACATGGTTGTTGGCTCGTATGCAATAATGTACCACACTCTAGCAACCGAGAGGCGAGTTTTGCCACTGCAAGCACCACTTCACATTTTCTTCTGGAAATGTACATTCTAGTATTGTGATTACTATTCACCTAGACAAAACTTTGGCACGCTACTCCTCCCACAGCTTTTGTCGTAGACCCATGAATGAGGTGTCAAATCGACCAGTTCATTGAGGAGAGGTGTGCTATGTCTTTTCTAAGCGATCGGGTGTACGATGATCATCCGGCGGGCGATAAATCGGCCGAAAAAAGTCCCTTAGACTTAACATTGGCACAAAATTTGTGAGACCATATCTTTTGACCAGGAGGTCATAGAGACTTGGGATTGGGCTCTTTTGAGTCGGCATATCAAGAGGCCAATAAGTAGTGACATAATAACTTCATAGCCGTTCCCTAGCAACCACTTGGGGCACCCTAGCAACCATAAAACAACATTTACAAGCCATATTTCAGCTCCAGAAAATAGTAGAAACATGGAGTTTGGCTTTTTTGATTCAGACTGTCAACTAGTCTTTAAATATCATCTCATAAACTGTATAAGCAGACCATAGCAACCATATAGAGTACCTTAGTAACCATACAAACACATGAATAAGCCATATCTCAGCTCCACAATATCGTACAGACATGGTTGTTGGCTCGTATGCAATAATGTACCACACCCTAGCAACCGAGTGGCGAGTTTTGCCACTGCAAGCACCACTTTACATTTTCTTCTGGAAATGTACGTTCTAGTTATTAAGTTGGCTTGTGAGAGCCAACTTACTGATATTGTACTTAAACTTATTAAGTTGGCCTGTGAGAGCCAACTTACTGAAATCCTATTTAAACTTATTATTAAGTTGGCTTGTGAAAGCCAACTTACTGAAATCCTATTTAAACTTATTATTAAGTTGGCTTGTGAAAGCCAACTTACTGAAATCCTATTTAAACTTATTATTAAGTTGGCTTGTGAAAGCCAACTTACTGAAATCCTATTTAAACTTATTATTATTCTTTTTCTTCTTCTTTTTCTTAACCAAAATTTTCTGACTGCTACTCCTCCTAGAGCTTTAACTCTACAAACTCCAAACTCGGGTCAGACCTTCAGACTGCTCTGACTTAGTGTGCTATATCTTTTCAGACTGATTTGACTTTCAGATTTCTTAAAAATTAATATTAAAAATCATAAAAATCCCATTGACTTTCATTGCAACAGTTCAAATTGAGCCAAGGCTACGGTGGCCCAGCAGTGTACAACACAAAAACTCAAATCTAAACTCCCTGAAGCCCAAG